>NC_048222.1:116552359-116591219 GCF_002007445.2 Ailuropoda melanoleuca
GTGGTGGGAAAGTGAACTCCCCCACAAAGACTTAAAAGTGCAGTGAGCCCAAGACATTGTCACTCTCAAAATGAATAGTAACTGCCCCTTGTATGCCTGCTTCCTCGAGATGTTGTGAAAACGGGCACCACTGGCCTTCCTCATTGGCAGCCTCCTTCCCAAGCCAGGAAACCATGAGCACTGTAAGTGCTTCATGCAACACATGCCACTGCTGCCTTTACTGCAGAGGGTGAAATCTCCAAAGGCCTGCGTTTCACACGTTCAGGAAGATTTCCACAGCAAAATCGCCTAGAGACAAAATTACAGCTGTAAAGGATGAATTCCTTTTAATTCATAGAGTCACTGACAGAAAGAGAGAGGCATGGTTATTTGCCTCAAAGCTCCACCAGCACCATCATCAAAATGATGTTCCAGTGGCTAGATACCATTTAGTGCTGGTACTAGAAACCTCACTGGTTCTCTTTCACTCCCTTATTGTTGGTAGAATTTCAATCATCAGAACAGGGCCCTATTCTGTAGTTTAGTTAACTGAGGTCAGTTTAGGTTCACATCAAAAATATTTTATATGATATAGCTTCATTGTGGGTTGAGTCTAACCAAACCCCTTTTGTCTTCAAAGGACTCTGTAGCTGATGATGTAAATTAGCAGATATAGATCAAGGTAGGAACAAGGGAGAGAGAAATTCCAACTTGCTAACATCATCTTAAGCATCAACTTCATGTAGATATTGGAGGTGGAATATAACCAGCCAGCAAGTCTTGCTATATACAAATCATTTATAATTTGGGTGCCTCTATATCCAGAGTTCTCTATGTTTAGTATCAAAAGTAGAAAATTTCCATGGTTATTCAACTTACATCAATCACCACCTGCTAGTGACTAATTTAATTGCATCCAAAGACTCTAGAAGGCTGGTCCTGTCCCTTTTTCTGAGCCATTCCACCAATGTTTCATTAAAAATTTTAGAAAAGGGAAAAGTTGGTATCATTCAACTTGTTCAGTAGTATTCTTAGAAAATGTAGTATTTATATATCAATCAATAATTAAGGAAGACATGAGAGAAAGTTTATACATAAACCCTTATGGTACAATTCTTCTGAATCCTGTGAGTTTCTACATTCTTGTATACTAGAAAAAATTAATTACAAAATATTAGTTTCTAATGGATGATTTTTCCTCCGTGTGTATTTATATAGCAGTACGCTAAATGCAAGGTTTATAAGTAGCTTATGGTTTATTTTTAAGATTGCAGGTATTCAGTTCATCTGCATATAAATATGACGCCCACGCATGAATACAAGTTTATTCACCAGAGTAAATGAGGCCCCTCTAGCTACATTCCTTGTACTTTCTTCAGAGATCAATTCAGCACAAACCACATTATTTATTCAGGATGACATTAAGATGTTCACTCTTCACAAGAATAAACACATTGATGATGTTAATGCCAGCGCTTCATTTTCTGTGGAACACTTACACTTCAATACAGCAGAGGAGTGCATGACATTTTCTTTGCGTTTTTTATTTCAACATGTGATTATAGCTTTCTCTTTGTGCTAAGTCACTTCTGCAAGATTTTCCAGATTTAATTTAAACTTTAAAATGTTATATGTATTTCTGAGTTTTCAAATAAGTCACCTCAGCATAATTTTATCATTGCTACTCTTCGGTAGAAACAGACAATAAAAATTTAAAGATACATACGGACACCGAATTCTGTTTTTGCAGAGACTTGAAAGGCAAACCAAAACTGGAAAGCACAGAGCAACATGAGGAAAGTCACGATAGTTGTATAAAACTCTGGGTAGCACACAGCTCCTAAAGAAGCAGATGGGTCTTTTTACACTGAACTGAGCATTTTTATGGTCCACCGGAGCACGTACTATAAAGTGCCAATGAAGAAGTTTAGATAAGTCTATAAACTAAGATTCTGTCTTCGGAAGGGATAGTAAACAACTCTAGGATGAGTCCGCGAAGGCTTTTTAAGTTCCTGCTACACAAACAATAGATGTAGAAGGCAACATGTGGCTGGATTTTTTTTTTTCCCCCCCCCCCCCGTTTACACAGAGACTGTGTTCCTCCTGGGCTTCTGGCTCCAGAAGCTTGCTGCTGCTGCCTGTTTAGGGTTAACATCATTTACACAATTAACTCTGAGGCTCTTGGCCTTGAAGTTATTGCTGATCATTCAAGTCCATACATTTCACTTTCTGAAAGAAAAGAAGCCATCTCCATACCCTATAGCATAGATTTCTTACAAGATAGACAACACCACTTTGAAAATCATTAGACAATTTCCAAATGTTAAATCTAAGTAAATTTTTTAAAATTTCTTTTAATAATAATGTATTTTTATTATATTATGTTAGTCACCATACAGTACATCCCTGGTTTCTGATGTAAAGTTCCATGATTCATTAGTTGGCGTATGACACCCAGTGCACCACGCAATACGTGCCCTCCTTACTACCCCTCACCTGTGTATCCCATTCCCCCACCCCCCTTCCCTTCTGAAGCCCTCAGTTTGTTTCCCAGAGTCCATAGTCTCTCATGTTTCATTCCCCCTTCTGAGTAAATTTTTAAAACTAGAGGGGAAAAAATGAAATTGGCATTTCTCAGAGATCTGAAAGAAAGTCAACAAAAGTCAAAGATATCCCAGATCATTTAAGGGGTAAGTGACACTACTCTGGTCAATGTTGAAATAAAAACTTAAGTATATTTCCAAAGTATAGTCATGAAAGAAATAATTTAATGGAAAATATTTTGTTATCCTAAATAGAAATTAAACAATATAATCATACTTTGAGTGAATAAAACTCAATTCCATGCTCAACAAAATATCCCAAATAATTATGGGACAAATATTATATATAACATATAGTTAATTTAAGTGAACTTTAGGAAAACCTGAAAAAAAGAAGAAAAATAATGATTTTATACTTTAATTTTAAGAAGAATAATTCCTATATCTTCAGGACTCATGTAACAGTAATCAATCTCAAAATTAGAAAGAATTGCCTAAATTAGGAGCACATTGTTATGGATATAATAGTTTCAAATAAAATTTTAAAATATGTATTTGATTACCTGAAAGGTAAACCTTGCAGCTGGAGAAAAATTCAATATTTACAAAATGGTATACAATAAAAAATCAGTTTTTTTTTAAATTTTTTTTTAAGATTTTTATTTATTTATTTGACAGAGATAGAGACAGCCAGTGAGAGAGGGAACACAAGCAGGGGGAGTGGGAGAGGAAGAAGCAGGCTCATAGCAGAGGAGCCTGATGTGGGGCTCGATCCCACAACGCCGGGATCACGCCCTGAGCCGAAGGCAGACGCTTAACCGCTGTGCCACCCAGGCGCCCCTAAAAAATCAGTTTTTGCCCCACTCGTATCACCTCATCTCCCCACTCGTATCACCTCATCTCTCCCCTCCCAGAAGCAATCGTATCATTTTTATACTTTTTTTTTTTGAGTAGTTCTACTTTCAGTAATTTGTTCCAAGGAAATAATGTGTTTTTTGACATGTTTTTCCACGTATTATCATATCAAGTTCTATGAAGTTCATATAGTTCTGCCTTACTCTTCTTAAAGACAACAAAGTACACCACTGTTTGTGTACATCATAATCTAGAGTTTCCAAAATTGTAGTGTTGCAACCGGTGATGAAATGAACTTACAATTGTGTGTATATGTGCATATTCTAGATGAATATATCTATAGATAAATAATACATTTCACCAAATTTTAACTCTCCATTGCAATATATGCCATTATTTTTGCTATCATGAAAAAATAGAAAAACACTACCATATAAATAATATACCTCCTCAATTATAAAATACACCACAATTTAGAGACTAAAGCATATTTTATAATCAATAAAATATGGTAACAGTATGTGCACCTTAGAGTCATTGAAATATTTTAGTAAAAGGTAACATTGCTAAGTCAAATGACCAAATTACCGCCGATTGCAGTAATAATTTATACTCCATTGACAATGCAGGACAATGCCTACTTCTTTTTTCCAAAATAGTGTATAATATCAAATTTTGAATCTTGGCCAATTGCCTATTCTGAAGGCTGCTCTGGATTTTTTTTTAAAGTCTGAAACAAAAAATAAATGTGCTGACTCCCTGACAACCATTAAGTTTATTTAGAGATTTTTCCAAAATTGGACTTCAGGTTATCAAAATCCTGTGTGATCTGGAGCCATTCACTTCATTATTTTAACCCTCCATTTCTCTTTTAGTAAACTGAAGATAGTAACATCTTATTCATGGATTTTCATAGGGATTAAATAAGATAATACATGTGAAATATTTCTGGAACACAGTGGATAATTTTTATATATTAGCTAATACTCTTATTATTATTGTTAATACTAAAACTGTTACAATATTGTGCTTACAAACAGACAGAATAAGCTTAATTTATCACAATAACTTTTTGTTCAAAGAGCTAGTTTTTAGTTAATGAGTGCATGCATAATGCCTAAGGAAAAATGACTCAATCTTTTGGGATGCTTTTCAACAATAAATATTGTGCTCAGATATCCAAAGTAATTTCAGAAGTAGTTTCTATGAAACAGTAATTATCTCACTGAAGTTTTATGACTAAGATATGTTTGTTCCATTAAGATCTAATGAGTCAAAAATAATATTACTTTTGCAGATTAATTAAATTTTAGGGAAATAATATGCATTTCATTGTCTGAAGCCAAAACTCTTACTTGTGCTGATGTATATTACACAAGCCAGAATAGGAATCAAAAGCTTACCTGCTAGAACCTTGCACACAAATTTGTAATGATTCTTTGTGTAGCATGCCGTGTATTGATATACATATTTTTATGGTATTTTCATTTTTTTAAAAAAAGAATGAGAGCTTATAAGAATATATATATTTATAATTTGTAAGCCCTTGCAATTGGTTGGACATTTTCCTATGAAAATAGCAACAATTGTTACAGTGATAACACAGGTCATAATTCTCGTGATTTGTATATTTGATTAATATGATTTTGTTCTGTACTTCTGTGTGTTGTTAACGTCCATCAAAAATTCTAAATAGCCTGCTTCTCTCTCTCCCACTCCCCCTGCTTCTGTTCCCTCTCTCGTTGGCTGTCTCTCTCTCCGTGTCAAATAAATACATAAATAAATCTTAAAAAAAAATTCTAATCTCTTGAGAGTTGCAGGCCAGAATATGAAGTGACGTTTATATTGTGAACTATATCACAGACCTCTAATGAGTGAATTAAAGACATTATTTTATTTTATTCTTTCAATAAACCTATGAGATAAAAAATATTATTATACCTACTTCATACAGAAAGAAATGTATCTTAGATATCTCCTCTCACTTATAGATCTTATCTACTTATATACATACTATATGTAAGAATATGTAATTATAATCTCTTTACTTGTTTTGTATAGTACTATTAATCTTTTCATTTATCCATTTACTCACTCATTTATTCATGCCACTAAATAGGAAACTTTATGTTCCAAAACTGTGTAAGAGATTAGAACACACTTGTGAGTAAGGGAAAGTGTACAGTTTATTTAAAAGAAAGGCAATTAAATTTAGAACTGGTAAGAAAGTATAATAATGTTATAAAGTAGAAAAGACATGGAATTTTATGAGACTATGTTTTATAGGTCAGGATTTTAGTCATTGATCACAAAATCCACTTTAAAAGAATTTACCAGAGAATTTTAGGAGTTTACAGTACATAGAAATTTTAGAAGTTTACAGTACATAGAAAGAAAACAAAACTAAACCTGGAGGACACACTGTTGACAAAACTGTTCTTGGGGCAAATTACCTTGAACTTATTTATCTAGGAAATATTAACCCAGCTTTATCAGACGATCAAATGCTTCACCACACAATCTAATCTCCTTAATGCCATTTTCCTTTCCATGATCATTTTCCATAAGTGGTTACATGAGAACCCTAGATGAAAGAGAGTCCCGAAAACTTTAGTTTAGACTTTCCCATTTCAACAGAACATATGCTGGAAGATTGGAGTGGAGCTTGAGTCAGACAGTCTGCTTTATCTGGCACACCTCAGTTTTTAACATATTCTAACCTCTACCAGAGGAAAATGGATTAAATGAGAAGAAAATAAACAAGAAAATAAGACCCCCATTTAAGCCTAATTTTTTAAGGCTAATACCTGCATTCTGAAGTAGACTTTGCCTATGCAAGACTCCTTACAAATTCTAAATTTGTAATAATGAGACAAAAGATGAAAATGGAAAGAAAGATCCTATATTTGTTTACCACTAAATATACTTTCACATGTTAAAGTAATTCCACGAGTCAAATAAATTTCTTTAAATAAATAATGAACTAATTAATGTCTTAGAAAAATTTTTTACAGTTTAATATTTTTTGCAAGAAACTATATCATTAATTTCTGTTTCACTTAATGTTAATTTGGGGAATTTTGATGCAAGATTTTAGTTAGTTTTGGGTCTGACCCCATTTATCTAAACATTTGAAAATGGACTTATTTTAATTTTAAGAATTTGGTAACTTAGGGCAAAAACAAAAACAAAACAGAACAAAAAAACAAAATCACTGTAAAACTTTGTGATAGCAAACATTTGAGAATCCTTTTACCAATCAATGGGCTTTATACAGGGTGTAATTTGAAATTTATGCTAATAAAATGGAAATTCTATTGTTTTGTTTTGTTTTTTGAGAGAGAGAGGGAGAGAGAGCAGGAGTGGGGAGAGGCAGAGAGTGAGAGAGTATATTAAGCAGGCTCCACACCCAGAGCAGAACCCAACCTGGGACTTGATCTCACAATCCCAGAGATCATGACCTGAGCTGAAATCGAGACTCGGACACTAAACTGACTGAGGCATCCATGTGCCCTATAAAATTGAAATTCTAAATGAATAGAGTAAATGTTTTATACTTAAAAAACATGTAACTATGACTTTTGTAGAGTGAAAGCCTCGCAAAATCAAAGAAAAAAGATACTACTGCAACTCAATGGGAAAAAAAAGTAAAAGATACAATATGATGTAGTAATTTAACACCTAGTATTTTTTATGCTTTCATTCATTCATTCATTCATTCTATCAGTCAGCAAATATTTGTTAAGTTCCCACTATGTGCCCCATATTTTTTAAGGCAATTTGGATACAAATATGAGCAAATCAAATTCATTTCCTTAAAGAAGCTTACATAATAACAGAAAATAAACACTGACCAAATATTTAAAAAATGAAATATATAATTATATAGTTAAATTATAACATAAATAAAAATAAAACTGTGTGTGAAATACCAGAGTATATAAATAAGTCGCACAGCTCAGTACCAAAGAACAAACATTCCATATAAAAAATGAGCCAGGAGAGGCTGGGTGGCTCGGTCGGTTTAGTGTCCTACTCTTGATTCTGGCTCAGATCGTGAACTCAAGGGCATTAATCAAGTCCCATATCTGGCTCTGTGCTCAGGGTGGAGTCTACTTGAGATTCTCTCTCTCCTCTTCTTCTCTCCCTGCCTCACTCCAAAAAAAAAAAAAAAAAAAATCACCTTTAAAAAAAAATGGCAAAGGACTAGTATAGACATTTCTCCAAAGAAGATACATAAAATAGTCAAAAAGCTCATAAAAGATGTTCACCGTCACTAAACACTAGCGATATGCAAGTCAAAACCACAATGAGATACTACTTCACACCATTAGGATGGCTATTATAAACAAAATAAATACAACAAACAAACAAACAAAAAGGAAGTAACAAGTGTTGGCAAGTATGTGGAGAAATTGGAGCCCTTGAGCATTGCTGGCAAGAATGTAAGATGGTGCAGCCACTATGGAAAACACTATGGAGGCTCCTCAAAGTATTAAATATCGAATTACTATATGATTCATTGATTACACCTCTAAGTATATGCTCCAAAGAGCTGAAAGCTGAGACTTGAACAGAGATTTGTACACCAACATTCATAGCAGCTCTATTTGTAATAGCCAACAGATGGAAACATCCCAGATGTTCATCAATAGGTAAATGGGTAAACAAGATGGGGTATATGTGTGTTAAATAAATAGATAGAGAGAGGGATAGAGAAATAGATGACAGATGGATGGATAGATAGATGGATAGATGATAGATAGATGATAGATGATAGATAGATGATATACATACTTTGGAACATTATTCAGATTTGTAAAGGAATAAAATTCTGATACATGCTACAACATGGATAAACTTTAAAGTCATTATGCTAAATGAAATAAACCAAACACGAGAAGGCAATTTTTGTATGATTCCATTTATATGAGATATTAGAATTGTCAAATTCATAGAGACAGAAAGTAGCATGGTGGTTACCAGGAGCTGGGGAGGAGGGAGAAATAAGATGTTATCATCAACCCTTGCAACCCAGGAATAAATCCCACTTAATCGTGGGGAATGATTCTTTTAATGTATTGTTGAATTCAATTTGATAATATTTTGTGAAGAATTTTTTGCATCGACATTTATCTGGAATATTGGCTGGTAGTTTGCTTTTTTAGTGAAGTCTTTGTCTGGTTTTGGTTTCAGGATAATGCTGGGCTCATAGAATGAATTTGGAAGTTTTCCTTCCATTTCTATTTTTTGGAATAGTTTGAGAAGAATAGGTATTAATTCTTTAAATGTTCGCTGAATTCCCCTGTAAAGCCAAATGGTTATAGACTTTGGTTTGTTGGGTGATTCTTGATTACTGATTCAATTTCTTTGCTGATTATTGGTCTATTCAGCAATTCTATTTCTTCCTGTTTCATTTTTGGTAGTTTGTATATTTCTAGGTATTTATCCATTTCTTCTAGATTGCCCAGTTTGTTGGCATATTATTTTTAATATTCTTTTATAATTATTTGTATTTCTGTGGTGTTGGGTGTGATCTCTCCTCTCACATTCGTGATTTTATTTATTTGGGTCCTTTCTCTTTTCTTTGTGAAAAGAATCATTGATCTGTTCCTAGTATCATTGATCTGTTCTACTGTTTTTTGTTTGTTTCCGTATCATTTATTTCTGCTCTAATCTTTATTATTTCCTTCCTTCAGCTAGTTTTAGGTTTTGTTTGTTGTTCTTTTTCTACCTCCTTTACCTGTAAAGGTTAGGTTGTTTATTTGAGCTTTTTCTTGCTTCTTGAGATAGGTCTGTAATTGTTACAAACTTCCTTCTTAGAATCATTTTTGCTGCATCCCAAAGGTTTTAGACCATTGTGTTTTCATTTTCATTTGTTTCCATATATTTTTTAATTTCTTCTTTTATTGACTGGTTGACACATTCATTGTTTAGTAGCATGTTCTTTAAGCTCCATGTATTTGTGGTCTTTTCAGATTTTTTCTTGCAGTTGACTTCAGTTTCATAAGGGTGTGGTCGGAAAACATGCATGGTATGACTTTGATCTTGAATTTGTTGATGCTTGTTTTGTGGCCTAATACGTGATCTATTCTGGAGAATGTTCAATGTGCATTTGAAAAGAATGTATATTCTGCTGTTTTAGGATGGAATGTTCTGAATATATCTGTTAAATCCGTCTGGCCCAGTAAGTCATTCAAAGTGATTGTTTCCTTGTCTATTTTCTGCTGAGATGATCTTTCCACTGATGTAAGCGCATTGTGAAAGTTCCCTACTATTATTGTATTATTATCAATGAGTTCCTTTATGTTTGTTACTAACTGTTTTATGTATTTGGGTGCTCTCATCTTGGGTGCATAAATGCTTACAATTGTTATATCCTCTTCTTGAATTGTCCCCTTTACTATTACATAATGTCCTTCTTTGTCACTTGTTGCAGTCTTTGTTTTAGTCTATTTTGTCAGATATAAGTACTGCTACTCCGACTTTCTTTGGACATCCATTTGCATGATAAATGTTGCTCCATCCCCTCACTTTTAATCAGCGGCTATTTTTAGGTCTAAAATGAGTCCCTTGTAAGGAGCATATAGATGGGTCTCGTGTTTTTTTATCCACCTTATGTCTTTTAATTGGAACATTTAGTCCATTTAGACTCAAAGTAATTATTGATGGCTATGCATTTATTGCCATTTTTATTACCTGTTTTGCGGTCATTTCTGATGACTTTCTCTGATCCTTTCTTGTCTTTCTTTTATGATTTACTGGTTTTCTTTAGTGATATATTTGGATTTCTTTCTCTTTATTCTTTGTACACTATTTAGACATTTTTGATTTGTGGTTACCATTAGATTTGTTTATAACATCTTCTGCATATAGTTGTCTATATTAAATTGATGGTAGGTCAGTTTTGAATCCATTTTTTACTCCTCTCCAACCCATGTTTTAGATATATGGTGTCATTTTTTTACATCATTTTATTTTATGAGTTCTTTGATATTTTACAAAAGTATTCATTTTTTATTGCTTTTGTGTTTCCTACCTTCATACCATCACTTTTGGTCTTTCCTTTTTGCTAAAAGTCCCATTAATTTTTCTTGCAAGGCTGGTTTAATGGTCATGAACCCCTTTTGCTTGTGCTTGTCTGGGAAACACTTTATCTCTCCTATTTTGTATGATAGGCTTGCTGGACAGAGTACTCTTGACTGCGCAGTTTTCCCATTCAGCACTTTGAATAAATAATGCCTGTCCCTTCTGGCCTGAAAAGTTCTTGCTGAAAAATCCCCTGATAGCTTTATGGGGTTTCCCTTGTATGTACTTGTCTTCTTTTGTCTTGTTGCTTTAAAATTTTTTATCACTATATTTTGCCATATAATTATATGTCTTCATGTGGATCTGCTCTTGTTGATTTTTTTGGAGGTTCTCTGTGCCTGCTAGGTCTGGATATCTGTTTCCTACTCTGGATTAGGGAAGTTTTCAGCTATTACCTCTTCAAATAAATTTTCTGCCCCTTTTCTCTTTCTTCTTCTGGGACTTCTATAATGCAAATGTTATTATATTTGATGGAGGCACTGAGTTTTCTAAGTCTATTCTCATTTTAGGTAATTCTTTTTTTTTCTTTTGTTCAGCTTGATTACTTTCCATTACTCTGTCTTCTAGGTCATTAATTAGTTCTCTGCTTCTTCCAGCCTGCCCTTCATTCCATCAAGTGTATTTCTCATTTCATTTATTGAGGGCTTCATTTCTGCTATGTGATTCCTTATACCTGTGTTAAGGGTCTCACTGAGGTTCTCCATTATTTCCTCAAGTCCAGTGAGTATCTTTATGATCATTACTTTAAACTCTCTATCAGGGGTATTAATTATACTGTTTCACTTAGGTCTCTGGCTGTGGCCTTGTCCTGTTCTTTCATTTGGGACAAATTCCTCTGTCTTATTTTGTCTGTCTCTGTGTCTGCTTCTCTGTGTTAAGAAAGTCAGCCACATTTACTGTTCTTGAGGACAATGGCCTTATGAAAAGATATCCTGTAATGCCTTGCAGTATAGTGTCTCCTGTCCCTTAGGGCCTGGCAATTCAGGGAGTGTCTCCACTGTGTGCTGCCTATGCTCAGCTGTTGTGTCCTGGCCACTTTATCCTTCAGGCCAGTCATCTGCAAAGGTTCTTTTTGCTTGTTGTGGGCAGTGTTTGGGCCCTGACCTGAATGTGGCAAGTTTCAACTAGTTGTGCTCTGTTCTGCTTGTGAAATGAGACTTGTTGCCAACACCTTTGCAGCCAAGACCCTGCAAGACTTCCTGGTTAGGAGATGCAGTGTGGGCAGGGATTTGGGCTAGTCTTCTCAGAGAGGGGGCCCACCATGCTGGGACTGAGGTAAGCATGACTGGGAAGGGTGGTACCACCAGACCGTGGAAGCATGGGGCTTGGTGTAAGCAAGTTAGGTAGTGAGTGTCAGTGCTGCATTGGTTCCCACAGGTGTCCCTGTGCTTATGCTGAGGGGAGGGGGTGGGAAATGGCACCTCCGAGTTCCTTTCTTCCTGGAGGGGTCTTTCTGTGACTGCTGCTTCTCTGAGACATGCTCCAACATGAGCAAATAACCTCCCCACTGTGTGCCCCAGGTGCTTTTCAGATCATATTTCCATACTTTATGTCCATGAGCTGTTTTCCCTGCCTTTTCTCCAAGAACAACACCAGTGCATCACGCCTCTGTCCGAGCTAAGCCAGCTGACCTACAGAACTCTAACTTTTCAGCCCTCTTGGTAGTAAGAACATGAAGTTCAGCCCCTCTCACTTTCCAAGCCAATTGCTGTGGGGTCATTTTCCCTGTGTGCTCTCCTGTGTGCTAATCTGTCTCTTGCCCTTCTCTGGGACAGCAGCTCCCTCCCTGCCACAGAGGAGGCTACAATCCATTTTTCTCCCAAACCATGTCTCTGCGCTTCCTACTTTCTTTGATGTGACCTCTTTTCAACCTTTAGTTGTTCTGCCAATCTTCCAGTCAATTTCTGTGGTATTTAGAATGGTTTGATAGTTATCTACTTGTATACATGAGACAAGGCAAGCCTAAGGTCCTCCTACTCCTCCACCATCTTCCCCTCTCTCTTTTAAGACTATATTTTTGAAGCAGTTTCAGTTTTACAATAAATTTTGAGAGGAAAGTATAGAGGTTTTCCATATACTCCTCGCACTTGAATAGCCTCCCCATTACTGACATCACTTTCCAGTATACTACATTTATTACCCGGGATGAACTTACACTGACACATCATACTTATCAGAAGTCCATAGTTTATCTCAGGGGTCACTCTTGGTGTTATACATTCTATGGATTTGGACAAATATGTAATGATATATATCCATCATCATAATATCATACAGTGTAGTTTCAATGCCCTAAAATATCCTCCATGCTCTGCCTATTCATCTCTTCTCATCCCCTCACAACCACCACTTGTGTTTTAATTGTCTCCATAGTTTTACCTTTTCCAGAATGTCATAAGCTTGGAGTCATATAGTATGTAGCCTTTTCTGATTGCCTTCTTTCACTTATTAATATGCATTTAAAGTTTCTTCATGTCTTTTCATGACCAGAAAGCACATTTTTCGGTGCCGAATAGTATTCCATCATCTGGGTGTGCCACAGTATATTTATCTATTCAGTTACTGAAGGGCATATTGGTTGACTCTAGGTTTTAACAATTATGAATAAATCTGCTGTAAACATCTATGTGCAGATTTTTGTGTGAACATAAGTTTTCCACTTCTTTTGGTAAGTACCAAGAATTGCGGTTACTGCATATTGAGGTAAGCGTATGCTTAGTTTTGTAAGAAACTGACAAAATGTCTTCCAAAGTGGCTGTATTTTTTCGTACTCCCATCAGCAATGTATGATATTTCCTCTTGCTCTGCATCCTCACTAACATTTGGTATTGCCAGTGTTCCAGAGTTTGGCCCACCTCCTAGGTATGTCTCACTGTTGTTTAATTGCATTTCCCTAATGACATATGATGTAGAGCATGTTTATATGTTTATTTGTCATCTGTATATCTTCTTTGGTGAGGTGTCTCTCAAGGATTTTGGTCTATTTTTTAAAATAGGATTGCTTTTCTTCTTATTGTTGAGTTTTAAGTGTTCTTTGAATATTTGGGAAAGTAGTCCTTTATCAGATGTGTCTTTTGCAAATGTTTACTCCCAGTTTGTGTCTCATTGTCTTATTCTCTTGATGTCTTCATAGAGCAGAAGTTTTTAATCTAAATGGAGTTCAGCTTATCAATTCTTCATTTTGTGGATCATGTCTTCAGTGTTGTATCTAAAAAAGCATCACCTTATCCAAAGTCATCTGGGTTTTCTCCCATGTGATCTTCTAGGAGTTTCATAGTTTGGTGCTTCAAAGTTAGGTCTATGATCTATTTTGAATTAATTTTTATGAAGGGTGTATGGTCTGAAAAAAACATTCATTTTGAAGAGACTATCTTTGCTCCATTGTATGGCCTTTGCTCCTTTGTTAAAGATCAGTTGATTATATTTATGGTGGTCTATTTCTGGGCTGTCTGTTCTTTTTGTTAATCTATTTGTCTATTCTTTAGCCAATACATGCTATCTTGATTACTGTACCTTTATAGTAAGTTTGGGGCTGTAGTTTTCATATATAAAAATAACAAAACAATATAAGTGCATTAATGTGATTTTTATTATTATAGATGAAGTTTAAGGAGAGTATTTGAAAAGTGATAGGATATTTTATTCTATATAACATTTGCTCAGTTGTTTTATTTGAGGACAATCTATGATCATCTCTGGTCTTTCTAGCATGTCTTGGATAACTTTTTCAGAATTTGCTCAAGGGGTGCATGGGTGGCTCAGTCAGTTAAGCGTCTGCCTTTGGCTCAGGTCATGATCCCAGGGTTCTGGGATCAAGCCCTGCATCAGTCTCTGCTCAGCACAGAGCCTGTTTCTCCCTCTACTGATCCCCCTGCTTGTGCTCTCTCTCTCTCTGTCAAATCAATCAATCAATCAATCAATCAATAAAAAAAATGAATTTGATCAAAACACTTAACCCTAGGGGGGAAAGTGTTGCATCCAATCATCCAGGTCACAGATAATTACTCCTTGATGCATACTAGCTGTTTGTGATTTATCATTCCATAGATACAGAATGTAAATATTAAATATTCTTTCATCCTTCTATCACTCCTCTAGAAATGATGAAAAGACAATTAGAAGCTCTAGCCTGAGAACAGGATGTTTGAAATCATGGCAGAGCAACTGACATTTCATTGGGGATTTCAAAATCTGAATGTGAAAAGATAATTTTGAGGGCAATTTAGTTCTGAGAATAATCATCGAGTTTCCTTCCTAGGTGGTATATGTTTTCAGCCGGATACAATTGACAGTTAGGAGTCACTGTATTATTAAGGAGGTTTCTCCTTCTTCTGTTTGGAGGCTGTCCTTTGTTTTATCTGTGCCCAATGTCACTGATGCTGGAGACTTTTTAATCTGGTTTCCACAGAATACACTTTTTAAAGTGGGAAAAGAGATATTATATAGAGAAACTTGGTGGAGAACATGGCCTATCCTAAATAATCCTTATTACAGAATTTTGAACAATCCTCTTCTCAGTATCTAACTTCACCTCCACTTATCCCTTTAGCTAGTGCCTTTAATTCCTAGCAGTTTTCTAGTTCTGCTATATGCATTTTCTTTCTTCTTACTCTCTTCTTCCTCTGTTGTCAGTTGGCATCCAGCTTTCTCTGTTCCCTTTCCTTTTTATTATTCATTTTACCTCAAAAAAATGTTGAAATCTACATCTACTGTAGTTGTGTTCAATATTCCATTTTTAATCTAAAATTATCTCACAAATAAAATACACATTTTCCTTTGTACAGTACTGATTTTGCATTAGTTTAATAAAGATTAATTAGTTTATCAAAACTGCCTAGTGAAATTAGTTTACCAGTTGTTCACTTAATTAAATTGTGTTATATTAAAATAATTCAGAATCCTAAATAAGGTTATGTGTACTTAGCAAATTAATTTTATGAAAATTCTCCTTATGATCTGACTTTCATAAAGATACTAAGCATATTTTTACTTTTCCAGTTTGCCTATTATTTTGTCATTTATAAAAATAATCTTATTATCTATAAACAAGTGCCATACTGTTCATTAATTTATTTCATTTATGTGTTTCTCCTATCTGTATCAAGGACTCTACATTTTCCCAGTTTATCTATGAAATTTCTATCTTTCAAGATATATCTAAAACACTATTCTCCCCCCCTTTTTTTTACGTTTTCTTTCTTTAAAGCACCAAGACAAGTTTTGATTCATTAAAATTTGTAAAATCCCGCTATGAGTACTCTATTTTGTATCCTCATTGTCTATTTCCTGAATTATAGCAGGAGATTTCTTTTTTAAAAAAAGATTTTATTTATTTTTTATTTATTTATTTGACAGAGTGAGAAAGAGAGTGCACAAGCAGGGGAAAAGGCTGGGAGAGAGAGACAGAGAAGCAGGCTTCCTGCTGAGCAGGGAGCCCAATGTGGGCTGGATCCCAGGACCCCAGGACCGTGACCTGAGCTGAAGGAAGACACTTAACCAACTGAGCCACCCAGGCGCTCCTCGTAGGAGATTTCTACCTGTTTTTCTGCCACTAATCTCTCCTTTTAAGTCATTCTTTATATTTCTACAAGAATTATTTTCTACTAATTTTTCTTAAGTAATTTCCTGTCTGAAAAACTGCTGAGTTTGTTCATAACCTCAGCTAAAACCAAAAAGTATAAATAGATGCTCTTCCACTCTTGCTATCACCTGCCCCTCTGACCTCTTCCATTCCTCTGTCTCCCCATTCCTGTGTCTGTACAATAGAGCCTTCTTTAGGAAATATTCATATTTAACATAAAAATAGGTAAGTTTTCATTAATACAAGATTTAATTTTTCTTCTAACATTACAAAATAAATATTGAACCAATATGTAAATTAAAAGAACACCAGAATATTTTTCTCCCAGTAGACTCAATATGATTAGTTAATGAATTCAGTAATGATGACAAGGAAAAGAAAAAGTCAAACATGACTCTGATATTTGAGCCTGCATGATTGGGAAGGTAGTGTTGCTGGTAGCAAAATTCAAGCAGTATGCTAGAATGCAAGTATAGGGAAAGCTAGTAAGTTCGGTTTGGAAATGTATTGATGTGCTTATGAGGATACTGTAGTGGAAACTACAAAGCAGAGTTGGAAATGAGTATTTCCATGAATATTTGAGGAGAGATCACGTTTAGACATATGCATTGGTAGAAATTTACATTAGGGTAGATATCACAAAACCGTTTAATTCACTGAATACTATATTCATTTACATCTTTATTTTACACTAAGGAAAATCTTCTGTGGCATATCTATGCAAATCAGAAATTTAAGAAAAATCATGGAATTCCTTAAAATGATTGATTTGTTATCTACATGCTTTTTCTTATGCCAACTTCCTGTGCTGAAATTATAATAAATACATCTCTTTAGAAACAAAATAAAGGACTAGATAATTATTATTTAAGTCTAGAGAAAAATAATACATAATGTAGTAGATTCTTTCTGATATTCAAATGCCATTTGAATCATCGTATGCAGTATTATGCTTCTTGGTTGTCGTGGCAACTGCATCTCAAGTTTAAAGCATCAAATCTTTATTTTCTATGCATTTTTTAAAGGCAAGAATGTATAAAATAACAAGTTATATAATGGCTCCTTTACTTTTTATTTCAAAATAGGAAATGGAAATACATCTCTTGTGATATAAAATATAGTTCAATTATAGAGATAACTCATTTTAATGGGGAAAATTTAGAATCAGACTAACAGGGTATTATTGATAAGTACACCAATTTTTAACAACAGAAGTTTGAAATAAATGTTAGTTACCACAAAGGCATTTCCATCTTCTGCTAAATAAAAGCTCTCTGTGAAATAATTGGTTGAGGTTTAATGAAGATGCATTAATTATGATTTTGTCTCATTCTATTTTAGCTACAATCATGTCATATATTAAATGAAAACTTAATACCTCATTATTTTCTAGCTTTCTCTTTGACACTCAGATGTCAAAGAGACTATAAGTGGCCTCGGCTGTTATGGCCCTCTACATAAAATCATAACAATCTCTAACAGAAAAATAAAAATGGCTTATGTCAATATTTTATTTATTAGGTCAAAAATATGGTAATTTTCCAACCCAGATAAAGTGCTCTTATTCTTAACTTATAGCAAATCAAGTATATTTTGGCATGGAAATGATGATGTAGGTCTCTTTAACAGTGAATAAAGGTGTAAAGAGTTGAAGTATGAGGAAAATAAATTAAAAATTTCAGAAGTTAGTGAAAGAGTCTGTTTGTTACATAGGTAGAAATTACCTTCTTATTTGGAGCATCTGTACAGAAGTTGAATAAATATATAATAGAGATAATTTCCAAGGTAATTCCTTGTTTAATGCACTCATGTTGATGTTGCCTTTGGCGACTCTAATATTCTCTTTTATCTGAAAGCTTCAATAATTCCATGCAATTATTTGCCTTGTACAGACTCATGAAAAGAAAAGCACAGCATAGAACTTGATACATTATAAAAGCCAAGAGTGACCAAAATAATATTTTTATTTTTAAGATTATTTTACCCGGAAACGCTGTAATAATTTATATATAAGCAATTAGAATATTAAAATGTATGCATCAAAATTGACATTCTCTAAAATAAATTTCTATGAATATTTCAAGAAATGCTGGGCAAAAAGTGGCAACATTGATTTCCCCCTCCGTAAGGAAATAGGTAATGCATACAGCGAGTGACAATGTGCAGCCTTATGCTGATGGAGATAGCCCTCTCTTCTATTTGTGACTGCATGCAGCCAGGGAATGAACCATTTGGGCTGAAATGATTGGTTTTGTTGCCCTTCTGATTTTGCTGAACTCACTATTTTAAAAAATCTGAATCAATAAGCTATTCAGACAATTGCGCAGATATGACTTTTTATTCTTAAGTTGATTTGACATGTGGTGGATTTTAGCATGAATCTAATCAGAGGAGAGGCCCATTTCCAAGCAGTGAACTCCAGGCTAAGATTTCTTTTGCAAGTAAGTCCAGAAATCCATGTATTAAAATGTGACTCTGCCTTAACAGGGGGAAAAATCATGTTGCCGAAAGGTTCCCCTAAAAGTCAAGACTCTTAAGATAAGATTTGCTTAAATTGTCCAAGTACTGGCCATCCTATTTTTAAACTCTGGGCATAAAAACTTTGTAATTTCTGTTTTTGTTTTTTTAAATATTTGTCTTAGAGCCACTGGTGCTTGAATTATTGTTCTCTTATATATTGGAAAAAGCAGGAGATTTGGGTCAGACTATTCAAATGTGATTCCACTGCTTTGTGGTTGTGTGATCTTAGACAATAAAAAACTACACTAAACTACATTTATCTGAAACATCAGAATAATTGTTATAACTCAGAAAGCCGTTGTGAGGGAAAAAATAGTAGACCATCTGCCACCTCGCACAAAACAGGCATCTGATAATTATTAATTCCCTCCCTTCTTCCACTCTCAATTCTAGTCTGAAATGGTCATTTACCTTGAACTTTCCCTGTCACTAAGTATAGGGTACGCTGGACAACAAGAAACAAATCAGGCTAAAGGATACTTTGAATAGAGAAGTAAAATTTCTTGGAGCAAGCATCCAATTAGGTTATAAATATCGCAAAGAAACACATGTAATGATAGTTTTTGGAACATCTGCACAAACAAAATAACCATCTAAGTAAACAGAAGAGTAGGAAATGTGATTTTTTTTTCCTGCAGATATTTGGCTCGAGCAGCTACTCTTTGATTTATGTAATTTTATCATTATGCTGCAACTGCTTTCATTCTGAATTATTCATTCAACATAAGCTAGCAATAAAGGCAATGTCTTTCTTCAGCTAAAAATTCTCTGACATTAAGGCTGTTTAAATGAACCATGGAGGGTTTTTTCCCTCCATTTTATGGTCTGAATAGATGTTGGTCTTGGACAAACTACATTTGGGGGAAATTTATCACAGCTTTAAGAAAAGCTACATATACACTAATAGAACAGAATTGTCTTTGAGCCATGTCCTTGAATGGCCACTAATTTCTTTTCTTGGCTCCCTACTTGTCTGGAGAGAGTTTCATTGAAAGGCCTATAATGAAAATAACAGCACAAATATTGGCTTCTGCTACTAAAGATACTCCAGATGGTTACAAGTTTCTGAAAATGCATGTGCTCATATGATTAGTTTTCTCAGCTTACGCTTTCAAATGTGAAATCAAGGAGTAATGGATCATTAGTGTAATATTTTGTGTCTTTATCAATAGAGCTCTTATTAATATATGTAACACACTGAAACTCATCCAATTGTTTTTTTAATTACACATTTTAAACCCAAATGTTTATAGAATATGGGATACATATTCTTTGCACAAGGCAGTCTGTGGCTGTACCACATTGAAATTATGTAAGTTCTATTACTTAGTATTACTCTCATATATTAGTAGAAATTTAGATTTACTCTTTAAGTTAGAATTCTCTATCTGTGTGAAAGGTTTTTACAGTAATTAGAGATTTTCTATTAGTGTTCTATATTTTGATATTTCATCTATATTTTAAAGATGATCGTTAACAATTTTATTTTTATTAGCAGTAGCTGACACAGCATTTGGAACAAAGACAGTCTTATGTATTGAATGAATTAATTACATGAGTCTCTGAGACACAAATCAAATGTGTATAAAATGACGTAATGTTTTAAATAAATTAACTACTACTTGAGACAATACTTGCCAAGCATTGTGCCCAATACCTAGCACATTGTAAGTACTCAAGAAAATGCTCATAATGACTATTATTCTTATAAAGTTCCTAATCATCTGTGTTACAATAACAAGCATATTTATTTATTGCCTACTATGTGCTATGTACTAGGTTATAAGTTTTACATATAATCATAATCTAATCACAGCTCTGAAAAAGAAATATTTATCTCTATTTTTAAGGTGAGGAAAGCTTAGCTCAGAAAGTTGAAGTAATTTGAGCAGGACCCACAGAATCAGAACTCAAATCTTACCTGGCATCAAGCCCAGCTTCTCTTTATTGACCAACTGACTCACTATTAACAAAGTTTTAGTTTATATACACATTGAATGGTATCTTTCTAAGATTTGAGCGAATACATTTAATTCATTTATAAAATTTCAAGCTCTAGTGGCAGAAAACATGCATTTATTATGTTCACAGATTCTGCGGGTCAAAAATTCAGTCAAGGCACACTGCAGGGGGCACCAAAATGTTTCAGTCAGAGGATAAGAAGGCTGAGCTGAGGACTAGAATTAGCAGAAGGCTAGCTCACTCACTTTTCTGGAAGTTGATGCTGGCTGTTTTCCAAGGTCTACCTGAGCCCTCTCCATGTGGCCAGAGCTTTCTTACAGGAAGTGGTTGAATTCTTGGGGTAAGCATACCAAGAAAGAGAGGCTCAAACAGAAGCCATGTCCTTCCACTGACCTGGCCTTAGAAGTGACAGAGCATCATTTCCTTCACTGTCTATTGGTTGAATCAATCACAAGCACATCTAAGTTCAAGGGCAGAGGAAATAAACTGCATCTCTTGAAGGGAGGTGACAATGTCCTGAAACAGCATTTGGGACCAGAAATAAATCTGTGGCAAATTTTGGAAAATATCATCTGCCAGACTTTTATAAATAGCAATTCTTTTAACCAAAGGAATAAGATATGCATATAAACACTAAACAAAAATGCAATGGCCTAGTATGCTAAAAATTTACAAAGTTATCCTGAATAAAATGTATATATAAATACATACATAGCAGATCGATACTGTCCAGTAGAATTTATATTTTACATATGTAATGAACACACATTTAATAAAAACACATATCTAATGAAAAGCACTGTTTGTGTGCAGTAAAAGTAAAAGATAAGCCCTAGTTTTGCTCTTAAATTGAGCTTTCCCCAAATGATTTGTGTAAGTACTTATATTTGGCAATAATTAAATTACTATAGTTATAAGGAAGTTACTAAAAAATTTAAAAACATGATCCAGACTTGGGCTATTGTTTTGCTCTTTTTCCAAATTGATAGAACAGACTATAGGAAACTAATAGTTTTAATCTTTAAATAGCAGGAAAATCCACATAGGAAAATTTAAATTGAATTTCTGTTTCAATCATAATTCAGCAAGTAAATCTTTTGATTTAGAGGCTGCCATTCCTTTGGAAACGTCTCACCATCCATCTGTAATTCACTACCACAAAAATCATCCCATCCATGGATTTAGTAGGTGCAGATTTAAAGACAAATAATGTGGTTAATCTAGCTATTGATCCCAATGGTCATTTTAAGTTACTATTATCTGTTCATATAAGTAACAGAGGCCAACTAAAAGTAGGTTATCAAGGAAAGGTTTATCCTCTCATGAATCCGGATGCTGGAAGCAGAGGTTTTCTGGCGCTGGACAAAAGAACTCTAGGTCTTATGGACTATAGCTCAGCTTCTCTGCTATTCCCTTGTGTTCTCTCTCCTCACAGTCCCAAGAGGGTTGTAGCCATTGCAGATATTACTTGCAGAATGAAAATATCCAGGGTCTAAGGGGAGACTTGTCCTTGTTTTGTGTATCTTTTTGAGAGTGATGACTTTTTTTTTCTATAAGCCCCCTAAATATTTTCTATGGTGCTTTCTTTAAGGTTGCATCACATGCCTGTACTTTAACAGTCAGAGGAGAAAGAAATTAGATCCTCATGCATGGCTTAGTCTAATCATCTTTGTTTGCCCAGGGCTGTGAAGGGATGGTGATTAACACGACCCCCCAAGGAGCACCTGGGTGGCTCCTGGGTGGTGCCTGGGTGGTGCAGTCAGTTAAGCCTTGGACTCTTGGTTTTGGCTCAGGTCGTGACCTCCGGATCCTGAGATGGAACCCCATGTCTAGCTCAGCGCTCAGTGAGGAGTCTCTCTCCCTCTGCCCCTCCCTCTACCCACACACACACACTCTCTCTCTTTCTCTCAAATAAATAAATTAATTAAAAAGAATGACCCCCCCCAAATGTGAACAAAATACAGATCCTGATAGCAAAGAGGAAGCAAAAAGAAGTTATTGCCTAGACCAGAGAGTCCTCTCTAATTGTAATGGTCATACAATCATTTGGGAAGCTTTTAAAATGCAGATTCTGATTTTCATATGGTCCCAGGTGATGTTGATGCTGCTAATTTGTGGCCCATACTTAAAGTCAAAAGGACACAAACTACAAACTATATCACCTCAGATATTAATCTTACAATATTTCCCTTTTTGTTTTATTAGTGATGTTTTCGAGTAATGCAGAATGTTGATGTTGATACAGAAAAATAAGAATCACAATATAATATGCAAAGTCCTTGTTAAAATAGATCCATAAATCAAATGGATATTTTTCAATATGTGTAAAATCATCTTATAATTATCACTTGTGTTCATCATCCATACAGGCACATAAATTTACAGCTTACCAGTGAGCAATGGAATGGAATTATAAGCAATACCATAATACACGAATGAAAAATATTTATGAACTTTTCACTCATAAAAGATTTTTCAATTGTGTGCATTAAGTATAAGCCAAGACATGGTAAGAAGTTTTTTATATTTAACTTACCATGAGCTTTTTAAAAATTCTATTATCTTTCGATCAGTCTTCCAATCACTACAAACATATTAACTCCTTATGCTACCAACTTTGAAAACTGACTCATCTCCCCAAAATTGGTTTTGCTAAGGGATTGTTCCCTTAGCAAAAGGATAATAATTGTGAATTATGACTGAAATATGTATAATTGGTGAATCAAAAAGCCAAGTTTACTTTCTAGAGATACAGCACAAGTCTTGACTAAATTCTTTATCAGAAACCTGGCACCTGGGGCGCCCAGGTGGCTCAGTCAGTTGAGCATCTGAGTCTTGATTTTGGCTTAGGTCATGATCTCAGGGTTGTGGGATGGAGCCCCAGCTAGAGCTCTCCACTCAGGGTGGAGTCTGCTTATCCCCATCCCTCTGCTCCTCTCCCTGCTCTCTCTCTCACTTTCTCTCTCTCAAATAAAGAAAATCTTTTAAAAAGGGAAGAATAAGAAACCTGACACCAACTTCATTAACTTCTTTTTTTAATAATAATTTTTTATTATGTTATGTTGGTCACCATACAGTACGTCCTTAGTTTTTGATGTAATGTTCCATGATTCATTATTTGCATATAACACCCAGTGCACCATGCAATATGTGCCCTCCTTAATACCCATCACTGGCCTATCCCAATCCCCCACACCCCTCCCCTCTGAAGCCCTCATTAACTTCTAAGTACATTACCTATCATATACCAGAAGGTAATTTATTCAAAAAAATAATTTTAAAATTATGTCTTTGACAACTGATATGTTTTCATACCAAAAGACTTACGGTGTCCTATTCTTTTAAAAGTCTGTAAGTATTTCTCAAAGTCCTAGTGCTTGAAAGCATAGTATGTCCAATGATATTTTCTCACAAACCCGCTTCATCTCGCTCTGCTGGCTCTTCCTCTGTACAGCAGAGTTGACCCTCACCAGTTAGTGGAATCCCTGTGCTGGAATTGACGGCTGTTGTAACTAATGCTCTCCATCCATATTTTTCCTTCACACCTAGTAAAAGTTCTGATGTTCAAAGTAGGCAACCCAAACAAATTCATTCCTCAAAGACAGCCTCCTGGTTGTGTGTAGTATTTCTCAATTTGTTGCTTAAAGAAAGAGATCCAGGTTTATAAAATAAAAGAAAAATGGGCAACTGGGGAAGCCATGCATTTTTTTCCATGCTATATTTCTAGTATCCAGAACAGTGCCTGGCACATAGTAGGTGTTCAGTCGGTGGTTGGATGAATACATATTTCTGTTTATATAATATAATATTCCTTCTTCATTTATTCAATCAGGATTTGAAAACAATTTTACCTTCTAAGTAAAAAACCTAATAAGTACAGTGATGAAATAGCAATAATTGACACATCTGCAGAGAGATTTTTCCTATATTATAGTCTTCTCTTTGAGGAGCTTCCTAGAACCCTTTTTGAATAACTTAGCAATATTTTATATGCAAAGAACATAATTTTCCTGCTGCCTCCATCATTGAGTGTACATGCAAAGGCCTTCAAATGTATACTCAGAAAAATATTTGTGCTGATTAATGGAGAACTTTGGAACAAGTTTTGCAAATACAGCTTTGAGAATTTTTAGCATCCTCCATTTCAGTTGTATTCTGCACAGTTAAACTGTGGCTCATGCAGCACGGGCACTTCCCATTTTCCTACTGTTTATTCTGCAGGCAGCATAAAACAGAATAATGCTTTTTCATTATCATGATGTATGCAGCTGAGGTGTTAAATTCCTAAATGAAGACTCAGCACCAAATCATAGATCTTCTTCACAATGTCATATTTTATAATAAATCTTTAAAACTAAATAATTATTTGCAAAGGAAAAATGAAATGTTATATTCTATAATTAAATGTAAATATATTGACCAACATTATTGTTTGCCTCGTACAATAATCTGACATTTTCCCCTTTCACGCCGTTCATAGTTGAATGAAGTCCTACCCATTGTATTAGTAAATAACATTAGATCAAAGAAACACCATAAGAAAACAGCAAATGTCTCCGTTGAATTCACAATTGCTAGGTCTTAAGTTTCCTCATTTGTGAATGGCAGTATTGGACTAATGTGACTGAAATTGCTACCGATTGACCAAAATTGATGGCCTTCATTCCAGAGCGCAGAGTTTTCACTGAAAGGCAACTAGCTTTTCAATGCATTTGTAGTTGTGTGAAGTGTGAGCAGAAATAGTAAGTATCCCTTTCTGACAAGAGCATTTAAGGAGCAGATGAGGGCTTCTCCACAACTCCTGTTTCTACTGTCTGGAAGCAGGGGACTCTAAACCCTAGAGGACCGAGAGGGCACAGGATGGTAGGGACCTGCGTCTCTGAGTCACTGTGTGGCAGGTAAGCCACCACCGACTAACCAGGAAAATTGGGCTGCATTGGACTATATTCAAAGTGAAAAATAAACTATTGTGCAAAGGCACTGAAATTCTGGAATTTGCTTTTTCCAGCAGACAGGATTACCCTAATGAAATGACTAATCACTGTATTCTATTTAGTATACCTCAAAATAGTAAATGAATAATCAAATATGTAAAACAAAAATAAAAGCTAAACACAGTATAACACATACATAATTAAGAGACATTGATAATATAGGATTTGTTTTAAAATGATGGATAATGAGTAAATAATGATAAAATACAATAAAAATGCATGTTAAGGGCCATGGAAACATTTATTTCAACATTACAAAGATTCTGTGAATTAGTTATTATTCTCCATTGTACAAATGTAGTAACTGAAGCTCAAGACAGGTTTAGACTAATCCCACAGTTTAAATTTAATAAGTGTTAGAATTTTGGAATTAAATAGAAATCTTTTTACCACCCAAGCTGATTTAGTTCTATTATTATTTGCCACCTTCTAAAATAGCTCTTCAAGCAATTGTCTCTTTTGCCTCATCCTCTCACCACCACTACTGGATGGTAGTCTTCAAGATCCCCCCACTATCTAATCAAAAATTCACTCTACAGATCCTTGCAATCAGACTGTAACTTATTACTTTGCTGAAACTGGTCAACTCAACTTTCATTTTATATAAATTTAAGAGAAACGTAGCTGATAAGGAACAATCAGAGAAAGATGTTTAAAATCATGAAGGATAATAATATGTCTTCTGCTACTATTTGTGTAAAAGTTAAAACAGGAATTAATAATGTCTATGCTTATGTCCATAGACTATAATTGGAAAGCTATGTAAGAAACTTGTGACTTGGTTCTCTGACTTAGAATATAAGGCAAAAAAGACATATTTCTCGGTAGGCTTTTTGTTACTCTTAAATTTTTTACTGAATTTAGGCAATAAGATAGATAGATGCACCTTTTCCTCAGAAATATATCCACGTTCGTTATTCAGTTTGTGCTATGTTAAATACCTGTGACCAAATGGCTTTCTAGACAATATCTTTTGTTCATATTCATGCTGATTCTTCAACCTGGAGTGATTTTTCTCTGCCAAAACCTAATTTATCTTTCCAGGTCATTTGAAGTTTATCTAAATTCTTTTTCCCAATTTACTCCACATGAACAGAAAAATAAAATCATACTCTAATGTGGAGTTCTTTCTTTGCTTATCTCTTTTGATACTGAGATATTCTGTGATAAGACCTGGATACATGAATTATCAGGTCATAAGCTCCTTGAAATTAAGAATTATCTTGTATTCATCTTTGTGTCCCAAGGTCTAGTCCTATCTGGGATAGGGTAATACAATAAATCATTGAGATTTGGTTGAGTCATTCTTCAGCGACATGTGAAGTGATATCTTCCAATTTACCCAACTACAATTCAGATCTCAAAGACTTCCATTTACTTACCTTTCCCTCTCAAATCATGCATTATAATCCCTTAGACTTAGGCTATACTATTTGTTTTATTTGCAAGACAGAGATTATCTTTTCTTCATGACTATAGGGGAGAGTCGGGGGTTTTCATCTTTTTAGTTGTCACAAGGAAACAAGTAGTGAAATATAAGATGTGGTGTGCATGTGCAGGTACATTCATTTATCACTGTAAACACGGTTTTATGTTTTAATACAAATTTTTAAAAATATTCAAACTCTTTTAAAATTATTTCAGTCTTTTTTCCATGGTTATTAGCACAAATGTTTGAGTGTATTTAGTATAAATTATAAAAAGATACAAAAATAAGAAAATTGGAGTCCTCATAAACCAGAGTAAAATCCCTAATACATGTCTTTGTCAGTAGAATTAGCAGTGGTTTTACTATATACCAGCTACACACCAGTTCCTGGATTTACCTTAAATTGATCTCTCAGCACTTAGTTTTATTAGTGGAGATGTGATAAAAGGAATCAGTTAGTAAGATGCACGTTAAATATTTCTTTTTTTTCTGGGTATATATATTCCTTGGAAAATAAGGAAAATACATACAGTGTAAAAAATATAACCAAAGAGTTGTTTTTAATAGTAATCAATAGTAACATGGTTCTTGTATCATTTATAGAACATAAAAACTTAATGCAAGGTAAACTTCCATATTATGAAAAATATTCATTAAGTGTAACATTTTTATAAACTTACCTGTCAATTCTGAAACCAGGAAAACGCTAAGAACAATACTATGCAAATAGAGTACTGAGCAGATTATTAAATTAAATAAGGAAAACACTTAGAGTCATTATGTAAGTTTGTATCATGATAGATTTCGAAACAATAAAAAGATAATTTCCACAACTTGAGTGAATGATGTAATAAATGGCTAATGCAGATGACTTAGGTCATAGTTTAAGAATTTGCTAATGATAATGGATGAGAAACTATGGTTAAAACCACTTTCCAGACAAAACTACTGAGTTGTGAAAAACACTGAGAGAACTATACATACAACCTCAGCACTTGAGCAATAAATCTCTTGCGTCCTCCCAGATGGCTGTGTTGTCCGGTATAAAATATGTATGGTAGATTTATATGCATTCCTTTTATGCAGTGTTTATGTAGCTTTAGCTGGGAACTAATGCCACGTCATTAATCTTCAGGGAGTCCTTTCTGTTAATTATTCGTCAAAGCATTACAGGCGAAGTTAGTTTGTATTCAACTCATATTAAAAATAAACAATAAAGCAGAATGCAGGTATGACTTGAGAACAATCACAGAGATGAGACGAGGAAGTCAAAGTCTGCACGTTAAGTCTTAACCTTTTAATCATACAGTTAAAATAATTGTGATTTTTACGTTTCACCCTAAAATTCCATCAAAATATAGTATAAATCTAGTAACACTCTCTGGACCATTTTTATGTCAATGTCCTTCAGTGTTTTCTCCTCATCTGTAGTTCTTGAAATTGAAGAAGTAAAAACTAAAATGTAACCAGCATGGTAGAATCCTGATGCATTGTGGATGGAGTAGAGAATTATTTTAAAAGGTTTGCCTGAGCTTAAAATACGTCTTTTGAAAATGTTTCAGGAAAAAATGCTCAATTTTTGGAGAATTGCTTTGGGTTTATGCCTATAAATAACAAACAACTCTAGCAACTGCACTTGCTAAATATCCTTTGGGCAATTTGTTGAGTGATTTTTGTTTTGTGGGGTTTTTTTTCTTCTTTCTTTTTCTTTCTTTCTTTCTTTCTTTCTTTCTTTCTTTCTTTCTCTTTTTCTTTCTCTTTCTTTCTTTTCTTAATGTGGAGGTGTTTGAAGTCAGCAGAAATGTGTGATATTAAATTCTGGCTGTTATATATTAAACTTATTTCACAGTATACAAAGTTAGCTGATTTTAAAATTCCCTTTACCATTTCTCTATTATGGAATTTTCATCATGCAAAAACTAGTGAGAGTAGTCTGGGTCTCAGTGGGATCTGTGGCAAGATCTATGGTATTGACCCAATGATTGTTGCATGTTGTGTTGCTGGCATGCACCTCATGATACACCTTGTCCCCCTTACAACCAGGGCCTTAACAGTTCAGGTCAACATCAAAAGGAAAGGTGTTATTCTTCTCCTTTCCCTCTGTGCAGCAAGTCATTGACTGGTGGCCTGGGATCCCGAGAGGGGCCAATAATCTGCCCACACCTATGACTTCCCTGAAGAGACTTAGGCAAGGCCCAGGAGTGTTGACAAGTTTGATCAATGTGGACATGCCATGAGTTCACATCACCCAAAATGTCATATAAACCTATACCCTCCAGAGCACTGGAGAGTATGACGTGCTTGCCCACAGTGAGAACATGATGTCCAAATTCTAAGTAAATGATATCATTAACTGCTTTATATTATCATGAGAAGAGGAGGATAATTTCAGTAATGACATCTTTACTGAATATTATCTGAAGCTATTTTGTCTCTGTTGCCGGGTTGGATGTCTGCAGCTGGATTGAGAATTGTGTTGTTGGGAATTTATGGAGTAAACAATGGGGTGAAATCTTGGACGAACATTGAAACTAGCCTGTATACAGATAAAAAGGAGGCTCATCAAAACCTTACCTATTGAAATGTTTTATATATATGAGGGCTCCAGAATTTAAATTTCTCTGGAGTATGAATTTGTTTAAAATGAAACCATAAATAGTAATCATAGTAGACTGTATTATCATGGGTAGCAGTGTCAACCTTAAAAGTAAAATTCTGTTATTTTACAAGCAAAATGGGTTTATTCAAGAATAGCAGAAGAGTTGCAAATCAGGACATCTAAATTATGCAAATCAGAGGCAGGTCAGGAGATCAAAGGAGAGGAATGTTACCTTATAGAGAGAAGGAGGAAGTTGGGAGGGCCTGCTTTGAACAAAGTCCATTGGAAGAAAGAGACTTCAGGGTGGTGATAGTTTCTCATTGGCTCAGTTGTGGCATTTTGTTATTGGCTGAGCCTGTTTGGGAAGGAGAAATTTTACCGTCCTCTTGCTGGAGTAATAAAGTAGGTTTCTTCCTTTTGGTATTTGCAATTGGCAGAGAGTGGTAGGATATGAGAGCTCCCCACCCTTGCCTCCTGACTCCATTTTAAATGAGATTTCTTTTATTCAGTCTTGCAGCAGATTGGTTCTGTTATAGTTGGAAGGGATTAAGGTGATATTCAAAATAATAACTGGTATAACACTGACTACCCAGGATAAATGCTAGTGTTAGTGAATAGTGGCTGAATATCATTTCTGGGTAGAATGAACAATTTCCCCCAAAATAAGTGTGTGTTTTTTAAATATGGAATGTCATTTTACAGCCTGTATAAAATGTTCCACTCATACAATGAATATGTTATAAATACCAGGCAAAGATATATGATTTTCAGGAGACATTGGTTGCTTGATTTTGTTTTTCTTTATGAGAATGCTTTGCTTTTTAAATTTGGAAAATCTAATTCATAAAATGATAATTAAGAGGCAAAATAATACAAATTCACAACCAACTTTTTATTTTATCTTATTTTTTATTGAGGTATATTTGACATACAACATTATGCTAGTTTCAAGTGCACAACATAATGACTTGATATTCGTATATATTGTGAAATAATCAACATAGTGAGTCTGGTTAACATCTGTCGCCATACATACTTACAGAATTTTTTTCTTGTGAGAACTTTTCTACTGTCTTACCAGCTTTCAAATATGCAATACAGTATTATTAACTATAGTCACCATGTTGTACTTTACATATCCAGGGTTTATTTATCTTATAACTGGAAGTTTGTACCTTTTGAGCTCCTTCACTCATTTTGCTCGCCCCCACCTCCTCCCTGGCAACCACAATCTGTTCTATGTATCTTTGAACTTGGGTTTGTTTTTGGTTTTGGTTTAGATTACACATGTAAGTGAGATCATCAGTATTTGTTCTTTCACTGTTTGACTTTTTTCACTTAGCATAATTCCCTCAAGTTTCATCCATTTTGTCACAATACAACCATGATATCAACTAGGAATCAAAAGAGGTGAGAAATCCATGGAGCGATCTAAGAGATTACTTAGGAAATGAGAAAACATAAGACCTTGGAAAAGAAAAAAAAAAAGTGACACTAATAAGTTATAACAAAAATCTTGCTGCATAGCTTTATGTGGTATATTACACCTAGAAAAATAATATGTCATGCCAATAATACATTCTTTGCTTTCATAAAAATATTATTTTTATCATGCTAATATGACATCATTTTAATGGGCATCTATTGCATATTGCAGTTCTTTACTAGATATCAGTTTCCAATAGTTACCTTATTTTTTTTTTAATTAGAATTCAATAGGTAATATTTTCTTTCCTTGTTTAATTACAAAGCTTGGTATAGTATCACTGAAAGAAATTAGCTTTATTTTTATTTTTTATTTTTTTTAAAGATTTTATTTATTTATTTGACAGAGAGAGAGAGAGACAGTCAGTGAGAGAGGGAACACAAGCAGAGGGAGTGGGAGAGGAAGAAGCATGCTCCTGGTGGAGGAGCCTGATGCGGGGCTCGAGCCCAGAACGCCGGGATCACGCCCTGAGCCGAAGGCAGACGCTTAACGACTGCGAAACCCAGGCACCCATGAAAGAAATTAGTTTTAGCAAAGGCTGTATAAATTTGATAAAAAATACTATCTGTTGTACTTAGGGTTTAGTTGCACACAACAGAAATCGCAATCACTAGTTTAAACTTAAAGGTACTTATTGTCACGTATTAAGTTTCTCATGAAATTGTTGGAAGGTCAGAGTAATAGACTACACCCCATGCCTCTAGAAGTAGACTTTAGACCCTGGTGTCACTCTACCCCTGCAGGGTGGTTAAAGCTTTCATAACCTTGCAGAAAGGTGTGAAAACTTCTGACATGTGCTGACAGCAGACAAGTCCACTTCTACCACCATCCATGCCAGCAAAGCAATGTTTCACATCCTACTCTTCACACTTAACTCTGTTTCACAGCCAAATGCCCCCATGAGAATATCTGATTTGTGGAATCTGAATTATATCCAGGACCCTAGCTACATGTAAATCAGGGAATGGTAGAGAACTAGCTCTCTAAACTAAAAGAGTTTTAAGTACAAAAACAGGGGGAAAATACACGTGAAGGGCCATTAGAAATATAGGTGGGAAGAGCTACTTTCTCTACAATCTCTTAGTTCCTAGGACTATGTATTCCAACTAAAGGTGAACTGATATTATATATTGTCTGTAATTCAGAGAAATATATACTGCATCCTGTAGGAAATGTCCAAGCTTCTACTAGGTCGTATTATCTAAGTGGTGCTTTGATCAATTCTTCACTCATAATAGTGTTGAAAGCTGTAAGTAGCCATGTGGTAAAAAATAAAATTGTATACATTCTTCACAAAATTTGTTGAGGTAAATTTCAAATGGGTCAGAGTTTTAAAAACAAATACATAAGTATTAAAATAATAATAAGTGAAATTGTTTACAACTTTAGAGAGAATTTTTCTAATCATAACTTTTATTCCTCTTAAAGAAACCAAAGAAAAGATGGGTAAAATTGACAATATAGAGCACAAAAAAGACATTTGTACAGGAAGTAAGACCCTAAGAAAAATACACAAAAGCAAAAGCAAAATTTGACTAACTGAAAAATATATTTTCATATTATACAAAGGTTTAATATTCTTAATGAATGAAGAGAGCCTATAAAAAAGAAGAAAAAGAAATAACATGACACAAAAATGTTCAAAGAAAAGCCCAATTACAAAGGAAAGAAAAAGAAATGCCAAATTTTATTATATTCCCGCTAGCCTAAAATAGGATAATTATGGCAAAATAAAAGCAAATAATTATTGAAATGGATTTCACCTCATCGTATATGCAAAGTCCATGAGCTTTTAATGATATAAAATAAAAGATAAAACTTTATTGGTTATTAGGGGACATTTTTGGGAAACCAAGGCTGAATTGTTAACCACTATATTATATAGCCACTAACTAATGGAATATTATCTTTTGTATTGACTTCCAGGGAATCAGAAATAAATTTGCAGCTTAACCTTAGCAATTCATCTTTCCTTTTATCCAACTTACTACTATTTCTTAGCTTTTATGGTTTGTAAAATGCACATACATGTTTTTTTTGCAAGCCACTTTTCTTCCTTTGTAGAAGATAACACCCAATAAAATAGTGTTTTTTCTCAATAAATGTCACTATAAGCACTCACTAATATAAGGAGAAAAATGAGAGGTTGAATGACAGAGATTCTGAGGAGAAACAGGAATAAAATTCTTCCTATACGTAGGGTATGATCGTGCTGCAAACTAATAGCTAGGAGTGAAACCTGAGGAAAAAGAAATGGCCAGGTCAGGTTTAAGAGTTGCAAACCTATCTCATGTTAGCAATCAATGATGATGTGGTCTAGTGAGTGGCCAGGATAAAGCCACTCTTCCAAGAAAGGAAAAATTGGAAGAGGAATGTAATGGAGCCATGGCAGACTATAATTTGGCCTGAACATTATTAGATATAAGCAAAGTAGAAAAGAGGAAATAAATAAATTAGTATCACATTTAGTAGAAAGGTAATTTACCACATCACTCTCTGTAGGACACAACTGATGGATCAGATGTATTTAGCAATTTCTCTCTTTCTCTTTCTGTCTCTCTGTCTTTCTGTCTCTATCTCAGTGCTGTGGCAATTTATCTACAATTTTCAAAATTATATTTAATGGCATATACATCAGAAAAGTGATAAGATGCATGTAATCTTCAGAAAAGTACTATAAAAACTATTAAAAGGTTAACGTCAAGAGAAGCTGATAGATATAAGATACCTATTAATAGACATAAATGTTAATGAGCCATAAAAATTGTAGCAAGTAAAAGGTAATAAATAAGAAAGTGCTATCTATGGCTTTTATAAAGAACATTGAAATTAATTTTCAGTGAAATCTAGGAAAGGAGGTGTAATCTGAATGCAGAAGATTAAAGGAGAAGGTAAATATGAACCCTGCAACTTAGAATACAGAAAGAAAGAAAACGGAGATGTCAATTCAAGGAGCTCATCAATCATGGGAGCTATGATGATTTCATGAGATTATTGTAGATCTCGAGACATAAAATAGACTCTGGAGAAGATGTAAAGGATATGTGAATAAGCAAGATGGAAGGGAGAGGATAAAGTAAATGGTCTATCATGGGATATAATCAACTGTTTAATTTAAATCCCATATGCCCCATTTGATTATGTTGACAAGTGAAAAGCACATTCATCTAAATTTTTAAAGTATTTAGACATTAACCAATATAATATGAGTCATCTAAATGGTACATTGCAAATAAAAATTAGATCAACCATTTAAATTGAAGCAATAAGAAATGACATTAAATTATTCAATGACAAATAACTATCCAGTTAAATGTCATACACATTTTTAAGAAATTCACTTGTCAGAAAGATGGCTAACTGCTGAAATGATAAATAGTATGGTAAATGCAGAAAAAGGTCAATTAGTAATCTACTGTATTTGAAAGCAACATCTTCTGGCATTTATTCTATTATAGTTGTACTATTCTGTTTTATTTATAGAATGAAGATGGGTAACATCCATGACATATGCATCTCTCAATTCAGACTAAAAAGAAATTATGTTTAATGTTTACATTTAAAGAAATCATAATACAGTGCTAATCAAATCATTTCCTTTTAAATGGATATATGGAAAATCGGGTGCTAAAACAGTTGGAAGGGGAAAAAAAAAGCCACTGTAATATTCATGACCCAGACTTTAAATTAGCAAATAAAAGAGTTTATTGAAATAATATATAGTCAAGTCTGTTTGGAATATTTTTAGCAAATGCCAAACTATTTTTGAATTCACTTAAATGAGTTCAGGTTGTAATCATAAGTAATTCAAAACAATCATTCAAAGATAGCAGGAATGGTATGCTATGTTATTAGACATAAAGAACTGAAGTAATTCTAAATGATGACTTTTTTTCAGTGTGAAAAAAACCCTTCCTGTTCCCACTTTATGATTTTCAGATTGTCAATGAAATTGTTTTTGTTTGACTAAAAACAACATCCTCCCAAAGATATCCATACCTTAATCCCTGGAACCTGTTACTATAATGTACAATAGTCCCCTCTTATCAACAGTTCCCTATTATCCCCTCTTATTGACAGTCCCCTCTTATTGACCCCCAGTGGAGGCCGAAACCACGGATAGTACTGAACTCTCAGAAACCATAGTATATATACCACTGAATCCCATATATACTATGACTTCTTCTTGTGATGATGTGAGATGCTAAAATGCCTACATGTTGAGATGAAGGGGGGTGAATGATGTAGGCATTGGGATGTAGAATTAGGCTACTATTGACCTAACAATACATCACAAGTATTATCTTCTTCCTGACCAGGGTTGATGGGGTAACTGAAATCATGGAAAGCAAAACCATGGACAAGGGGAAACAACTGTATGTAATGTGTCAAAAGGGACTTTGCAGATATGATTAAGACCATGGAATTTGAGATGGGTTGATTTATCTTGGCTATCTGATGAGCCCAGGAGCCCTTAAAAATGAGATATTTTCCCTGCTGAAATCAGAGAGATGCTTCAGAAGAAGAGGAGGCAGAGAAGATCGAACATTGTGAGAAGTATTCCGTTTGCTGTTGCTGATTTTGAGGTGTACAAGTACCAGAAAAGAGACCTCTGGGAGCTAAGGTGGGGCTTGGGTGACAGCCGGCAAGAAAACAGGCTCTATGCTACACACCAACAACTTGAATGAGCCTGGAAGCAAATTTTCTCATAGCATCTCCAGAGAGGAACACAGCGCTGCTAGAAACTTGACTTGGGCCTTGAGAGACACGAGCAGAGAAAACAGCTGAGTACACTGGACTTCTGATCTACCAAACTGAGAAATAAATTCATGTTGTTTTAAGTGATGAAATGTCTAGTAATTTGGTACAGTAAGAGAAAACTAATACAATGCTATTTCATCTTATGTGAATTTTTTATATCAAAATGTTTTTTTCTTCTGGTTAACGTTTTAAGAAGGTATCAATACATATGATCTTGAGTTATTTGCTATAAAATGTCCTCCATTTAACTATCTGTATAATATGGTTTTAAAAGGGTTGAAGGATAAGATGATAAAATAGAAATAAAAGTTTAAAAACTTTTTAAAAAAACTTGTTAGTTCTGTTAATCACGTTAATCTTGAATTTACCCATTTGTTATTTGGCGAAGGTAATATCTACCCAAATTTGAGAGAATCTATGTAAAAGTGGCATGACACAGGACTTGAAATATATGTACTTAATAAAGTCAGTTTCCTTATCATGTGCCTTTCTTGGACAAAATTATCTGCCCTTCCTGTCTACACATAATTCCTGATGACTTCTTTGGGTTAAGAGAACCTATTTATACATTTATTTATTTTATGTTTATAACTTAGTTGCTTCTAATAATAGAGATGATGGCTGTTTAAACAACTCAACAGCAATCACATTGTCACTGTTCGCATTCTTTTGGATTTATGTGATAAGCTAGGAATTGAAATTTTTCTGGGCATGTTTTGCTAGAAGTAATGCAAATTAACAATGGTTCACTGCAGGGGTGCCTGGGTGGCTCAGTCACTTAAGCCCCTGCCTTCAGGGCACCTAGATGGCTCAGTTGTTAAGTGTCTGCCTTCAGCTCAGGTCATGATCCCCGAGTGCTGGGATGGAGGCCTGTATCAGGCTCCCTGCTCAACGGAAAGCCGGCTTCTCGCTCTCCCGCTCCCCCTGCTCGTGTTCCCTGTCTCACTATCTCTCTCTCTGTCAAATAAATAAATAAAATCTTAAAAAAAAAAAAAAAGAAGTCTATGCCTTCAGCTCAGGGTACGGTCTCAGAATCCTGGGATCAAGCCCGACATCAGGCTCCCTGCTCAGCCAGGAGTCTGCTTCTCCCTCTGCTCCTCCCCCTACTCGTGATTTCTCTCTCAAAGAAATAAACAAAATCTTAAAAAACAAAACCAAACAATGGTTCACTGCAGGGAAGTAATACCTAACATTATATTTTGGACAACCAAATACAGTTCTGGGAAATCTAGGATGATGGGGTAGAAAGAGGGGAGAGCATTCTGTAAGGGAAAATGAGAAAAGATGATGTAAGAATAAACTTTATTTATTTAGTGATTTTTCCCCTTAGGTTTAACCATAACTGAAATCACAGATTAATTACATACTTTCTATATTTACTTTATTTTCTTAAGAAATGAAGCAGAACTTGTGATATTTGAAGGTCTTTAGAAATTTGAGAATATTATATATATTTCTTATTTTCTCTTATGAAGTAATTTTTAATGCCCTCTATTTCCTTCATATATTTATAGTATCTATAACAGATGATCAGTGCATGATTTTATTATCTACTGATCATAAATGTACTAAATAAATTTATTAGCTTAAACAGAGCAGAAAAAATAGAAATGGAAAAATTCCTACTCTCATTTGGGAAAATGCAGGCAATTATTTTCGTCTAATGCTATCTAAGCAATTTAAGCATACAAATTTCATATTCGGAGGGAATGATTTCAATGTTTTCCTTTTGTTTTAATTTAATTTTTATTTTTATTATTTTTTATTGCTAAATCAAGCAGTAATTATATCCAGTATTTACTTCATGCTACCGGAAATAGAAGACAAATATGGAATATGATTTATGTCTGCTCCAGGATCTCACACACACTTCAAAAACTGTCCTGAGTAGACCTAGTGTCCCAGTTATTGCAGCTACAGGATGGCCTCTATCAGTCTTAGCCCATGAGGGTCTCAAGCTGATCAGACCCTGACCTCGAACACATTTTACATATAGTATGTACAAGAATTAAACTTCTGTTGTTATTGTTAAGCCACCAATTGTGCTTATTATCACAGCATAATTTAGCCTGCCCTGACTGATATGAATGAACATCAGTACATGGAGTTATGGTCCTACCCTAACAGCTATCTTCATATGTGGTACCATAGTAGTTGGGTAGTGGTGGCTGGCAAAATGATGCGGATGGCACACAGTGACAAAACATTTGCTAAAACTGTCCAGCAAAAACTCGGAAAGTAGATCAGGTAACAAGTGGGTATTAGTAGTGTGTGTTGATGCTTTTGACTGCTTTTGTCAAGGTTTTACATGAAAAACAGGAACTCCGGAAAGAATTTCCTGGAATAAAAGAGAATAAGGCAAGAAAGAAAAGGCCTTGAGGGCTGGAAAGGGCAATTGCTTCAGGACTTTAAATACTAGGACATATATTTGAGAGGGTAGTTGAGAGAAGAAAGCCAGTTAATTCTGGCCTGGCAGCAAGATCACATCAAGTTTATGGCTGTCACACCTTGTTAAAATATCCTTGGGGATTAATGTAGTGCCAAGTAAATCCTTTCAGTTTAACAAATGGTCACTTAGTCTTCCAATATTCCATATAGTCCCATTTAACTCAATTGTGTCTATTAGACCTGCTACAGGCTGAAAATTTATATGTTGTTGATGTTTATACGTTGTTCCACCAAAATTCATATGTTGAATTCCTTTTTTTCTTTTTCTAATGATTTTTTATTATATTATGTTAGTCACCATACAGTACATCCGGTTTCCGATGCAAAGTTCGATGCTTCATTAGTTGTGTATAACACCCATTGCACCATGCAGTACACGCATGGTACCCATCACCGGTCTATCCCATTCCCCCACCCCCCTCTGAGGCCCTCAGCATGTTTCTCATAGTCCAGAGTCTCTCATGTTTCATTCCCCCTTCTGATTACCCCCCCTTTCTTTATTCTTTTCTTCCCCTACCGATCATCCTAGTTCTTATGTTCCATAGATGAGAGAAATCATATAATTGTCTTTCTCTGCTTGACTTATTTCACTTAGCATTATCTCCTCCAGTGCC
>NC_048222.1:116594883-116599352 GCF_002007445.2 Ailuropoda melanoleuca
CTCTTTATTTTGGTTAAGATTTGGCTTGTGTATCTTGCTGCTCCCCTGTTGGGGGCATATATATTTATAATTGTCATATCCACTTGTTGAATATTTCCTTAAGAATAACATAGTGCCCTTCTGGGTCTCTCTCNCTCTCTATGGCCTCTAGTTTAAAATCCAGTCTATCTGATATGAGAATTGCTACTCCAGCTTTCTTTTGAGGTCCATTTGCATGGAAGATGGTACTCCATCCCCTTACTCTAAGTCTGAATGCATCTTTGGGTTCAAAATGAGTCTCTTGTAGACAGCAAATGGATGGGTCATGTCTTTTTATCCAATCTGCAACCTTGTGGCATTTTATGGGAGCATTTAAACCTTTTACATTGGCACTGAGAACTGAGAGATAGAATTTTAATGATGCCATGTTGCCAGTAAAGTCTTTGTTTGTATAGGTTGTGACTTTCTGTTCTGTATCACTATTGGGGTCTTTTTACCTTTATAGACCCCCCCCTTAATATCTCCTGTAGGGCAGGTTTCATGGTTACTAAATTGGCTAATGACTGGCGATTCTGGAATGTCTTTATTTCTCCATCAATTCTGAATGACAGCTTTGCTGGATAAAGGATCCTTGGCTGCATGTTTTTCTCTGAAAGAGCTTTAANAAAAAAAAAAAAAAAAAAACCCCCCCAACCCTTTCTCTCATTCCAGGTCTGTGTAGACAGGTCTGACGTAATTCTGATACCTTTGCCTTGGTACATGAGAAATTTCTTTGCCCTGGCCGCTTTCAATACTGTATCCTTTGATCTAATATTTGCTAATTGCACTATGAATGACGTAGCGTAGGTTTGTCGTGGTTGAGCTTGGATGGGGTCCTCTCTGCCTCTTGGACATGAATGTTTGTTTCCCTTGCTAGATCAGGGAAGTTTTCAGCTACAATTTGTTCAAATATCTCTTCTAGACCTCTCTTTTTCTCCACCCCCTCAGGGATGCTGATGATTCTGACATTGGATCGTTTCATAGAGTCAGTAATCTCCCATAATTACATTCGTGGGCATGGATTTTTTTAAGTCCAGCTTCTATTTTCGTTTTTTCTCTACTAACCCATCCTCCAATTTGCTAATACTTTCCTCTGCTTTGGTGACCCTGGACGTCAGAGCCTCTAGTTTTGCCTGCATTTGGCTCATAGAATTTTTAATTTCTGTCAGGTTCGCTCTCATTTCCATCCTTAGGGATTCTATATTCTCAGTAACATTTTCATTAATACTTTTTTCAAGTCTACTGATCATTTTGACCATTGTTAGTCTGAATTCCATTTCTGATAATTTGGTTACATCCATATCCATTATTTCTGTGGGACAAAGCACAGACTCACTGTCTTTTCTTTGTTGGAGGGGGCTTCTCCTTCTTGTCATTCTGATGAGGAGAGGTTGTGGGGTTGTCCAGAGCCCAAATTATTTACTGGGACCCAGGCTGTGTCCCTTGTTTTATAGGGATATTAGGGATGTGGGCTTCTTCTTTAAATATTTTATTTATTTATTTATATGTCAGAGAGCCAACCAGCGAGAGAGGGAACACAAGCAGGGGATTGTGAGAGGAAGAAGCAGGCTCCCAGTGGAGGAGCCTGATGAGAGACTCCTTTCCAGAATGCCAGGATCATGCCCTAAGACGAAGACAGGAGCACAATGACTTCACCACCCGGGTGCCCTGGGTTGTGGGCTTCTTGATTTTTCAGCCTGCCTTCTGGGGGAGGGGCCTGCCATGCAGATACTCAGGCAACCCTGTTTGGGTAGAGTCTCTGTGTCCCCTGTGAGGGGGGATAGGGATGGGCAGGCTGTGAGCCATTATTTACAGGCTTTTGCTCTCTGGTGGCTTTCCCTGGTGGTCTGCTGTGCCTCTTCTGAGAGTCAGAGCAGCAGCGGCCGAATCTCAGCCTCTGTCACAGAACAGAGGGATTGTGGCCCGTTCTCCCCTGATGTTCTGGCCACTTTGTTACTGCTGGTGCTGCTCTACCCTGCAGCATCCCGGGATGTGCGTCAAACAGCCGGCATCCCAGCCCTCACTTCCAGGGCCGGTGCATCTCTGTCCTTTGTGTTTCTAATGCCACCAGCCGCCAGCTGCCCCGTGCGTGCTCCCGGAGCTCCCAGTCTCAGTCTGGATCCAGTGAGCACACCTGAGTTCCGGAGTTCGGTGAGATGCCTGGTGGCGACCTCTCCCGGCTCACGTACTCATTCCGCTGTCTCGCAGGTGCCAGTCTGCGAGTCTGCCCGCTCCCCCGTGCAGGTGGCTACCATTTCCCAGAGCCCGAACACAGCGGCTCCCTCCCCCTTCCATTTATCTTCTGTTATCTGTGTGCTGTTTCACTGTTCCCTGCTTCGTACCTCAATACTCAGCACTGGAGATGTTCATTTGTAGAGATCCAGATGTATCTTCCTGTGTCTCAGGCTGATTCCGTGGATGTTCAGGCTGGTCTGGTAACTATCCAGCTCGACTCAGGGGACCGGCTGAAAAAGGGGTCCCCTGCTCCTCTGCCATCTTAACTTCTCCTCTGCCTATTATTAAGATTTAAAAACATGCAGTAAACTGAATGACATTATGTTGGCTTAGAAAATGTATTATCTTGCGGCAGCCGGGTGGCTCAGTCTGTTAAGCATCTGACTCTTGATTTCTGCTCAGTTCATGTTCTCAGGGTCCTGGCACTGAAACCTGCATAAGGCTCCATACTCAGTAAGGAGTCTGCTTGAGATTCACTCTCTTTCACATTTGCCCCTCCCGCTGCTTTTGCACTCTCTCTGTCAAGTAAATAATAAATCTTAAAAAAAGAAAAATATTATCCTAAGAAACATGGGGAACAAGAATAAATACAATAACAATAATAACAAGTAGCAGTAACAGAACAACCAGCAAACAGAACAACAGGGGATCACTTCTCCTGAGCTGAGAGTGTATGCCCCTCTTCCTTGAGGGCACCAGCGAGAACTAACTAGCATTGCCAGTGAGCGCTTCATGAGGTCTCCTCTGAAGGCCTCAGTCTCCCTCTGACATCATGGGAAATATAGAAGGCAGTGGGGTTGAGTACAGACTTGTTTGGAGGACAGTTGATGTCTCATGGTGTCTTTTAGAGAAGGAGGAGCCCATTCGAGGGTGTCATAATGAAGAAGGAGAGTCAAAATTTGAGTGGAGGTGCAAGACTGAGTACACCACAGAGATACCATGTCATGGTAGACAGGGGGGACAATGGATGTGATAGTGTCTGAAGGTCAAGAATACTGGTGAGTAAGAAAGACCAGCAAGCAGGGGATGAGGGATGAGGGGCATGTGGAATGGTTGCCCTGGCAGGGAGAGTTCACAAAGACCAGAGCCAAGTTCACCAGGGATAAGGCATGGAGACGGCCTGGTGGCTGGCAGGTTTTCCTGGGTCCACCCTGGAAAACTAGTTACTGGATCATAGAATATGAAGCAAGTGTAGCTGTCATCCCCAAAACCAGTGACCTGGCAGAGCCTGAATCCTGTGTCACCTTGGATATGTCTCCATTCCTCCACCCAGAAACCCCTCTGGCATCGACCTTCCCTTTCTACCCCTGCCACTATAAGTGAGCCCCATCCTTCTGGGTGGGGGTGGGAAGGATGACTCTGGTCTTCTTCATTCCTTCTCCCCATTTCACCAGCAAAGTGAATCTTCTTTGATTTCTACCTCAACGAGTTATCATTCTTCCCCCAAATCCTCAATTGCTTCTAATGACTTCTCAACTAGGCCCAAACCATTATGACTAACATTCAAGGGCTGCATGACTTTGTAACACTCAATATGCTGCCTTCTTCTCACTTCTACCCATAACCAAAGAATTCCATTCTACATGTGCTCCTCCCAATCCCTGTCTCTGCAGTTTTTCCCTGTCTTCTTACTGCTACCTGTCCAAAGGCATCCGTGACTACACCAGCCAAAACAACCCCTCACTTTTTAGTACCCAAAGTGTTCTTTGGACACTTTCCTTAGGCAGCATTGTGTCCTCCACTGGCAAATCATGAGATTTTCTACCTTGTTTTTTCAGTACACAGATAGTATGTGCATATCATTTTTCCAGACTATAAACCTCGGACAGCAAAGGCAGATGGATATAAATCAATTTCCCAAAGTCAAGCCAAAATTTCCCCTGAGAAAGACTTCCAGCATTCTCAGATGTCTGCGCCTATTGGGGTACCATGATCCACTTGTACATTTTTCTCTGGGAATGGAGGCTTCTGTTCAGTTTGTACCACTCTTTCTTGCAATGATGCATCATAGGCATGATCAGAAGTGTGATCTGGATCCACAGGGAAAGCACCTGTTCCAGTGGAAGGAGCAAGTTCTGGACAAATGCAGGACTTGGTCTGTTTGTTGTGCCTGTTCTGGAATGGATACAGAGGCAGTTTGCTCACAGGGTAGCCCTCCTTTCTCAGGATCACTTTGTGGGTGGGATTTCAGAATGACACAGAAGTGCAAGCAAGCA
>NC_048222.1:116599452-116714493 GCF_002007445.2 Ailuropoda melanoleuca
CCTTAACAAAGTCCTACAAACTGGGTGGCTTAAACAACAGAAATGTATTGCCTCACAATTCTGGAGACTAGAAGTCCAAGACCAAAGTGTTGGCATGGCAGAGTTGTTGCCTTCCCAGGGTTGTGAGAGAGAATCTTTTCCATGCTTCTCACCTATTTTCTGGTAGTTCACTGACAATCTTTGGGATTGACCTTTTTTGGCTTGTAGAAGCATCACCCTACTTTCTGCCTTCATCTTCGTATAGTGTTTTTGTGTGTGAGTCTGTGTGTCCATACATATGGATTGTGTGTGTTGAATCATTTTTATTTTGAAAAGCTGGAAAAANAATTCAGAAAGCTCCCATATATTTTTTACTCAACTTCCATAATGATAAAGATCTTACATAACCTTAGTGCAATTATCAGAACCAGGAAATTGACATTAGATCAATACAGTCAAATAAACTTTAGACTTTGTTCAGATTTAAATAATTTTGACATGTACCTTTTTTGGTGCATGAAATTTTAAGATATGTGTAGATCTACATGTTTATGTTTAAACAATAAACATCACACCTAATATATAGAACTGCTCTACCTCACCAAAGACACTCTGTCCCACTTCCCCTTCCCCTTTATAATCATACCCTAACCACAGTAATCACTGATCTGTTCTCCATAATTATAATTTTGTCATCTCGAGAATGTTGAATGAAAGAATCTTACAATATGTCACATGTTGAGATTGGTTTTTTCATTCAGTGCAAGGCCCTTCAGATCCATTGTAAGTATACCATCTATTAGTAGTTGTTTCTTTGTTCGCTGAGTAATATTTTATTGTATGGATGAACCACATTTTTTCTATTCACCAATTTTACATTTGGACTTATGATCCATTTGAGTTGATAGATTTTTACTCTCGTTTTTCTGTTTTTAATTTCATTGACTAATCTTATTTCCTTTCTGCTTCTTGCTATAGGTTTAACTTGCTCTTCTTTTCCTAGCTTTTAGAGGTAGAAGCTTATATTCTTTTTTTTCTTTTTTTTAAAAAGATTTTTATTTATTTATTCGACAGAGATAGAGACAGCCAGTGAGAGAGGGAACACAAGCAGGGGGAGTGGGAGAGGAAGAAGCAGGCTCATAGCGGAGGAGCCTGATGTGGGGCTCGATCCCATAACGCCGGGATCACGCCCTGAGCTGAAGGGCAGACACTTAACCGCTATGCCACCCAGGCGCCCCAGAAGCTTATATTCTTGATGTGATACCATTCTTACTTTCTAATGTAAACATTCAGTGCTATAAATTTCTCAGCACGGCATTAGCTACATCCCACAAATTTTGATAGGTTGCAGTTTTTCATTTTCATTGAGTTCAATTTTTTTTCATTTCTATTGAGACTTCCTCTTTGACCCACAAATTATTTAGAAGTCTATTGTTTAATTTCCCAGTGTTTGGAGATTTTCCTATTATCTTTCTTTTATTGATTATTCAATTGATTCCATTATATTCAGATTTATACTCTGTACGTTTTCAATTCTTTTAAGTTTTTTGAGGTTTGTTTTAGAACCATGATGTAAAAAAAGATTTATAAAGAATGACATGAATATTCCACTACTGTTTCTAGACTTAAATGTTTTTAATATTTTTATAGATATGTTTAGGGAAATCTTTCTTATTATTTTCTTTTTCCTTCCCTCCTTCCCTTCTTTCCATCCTTCCTCCTTCCCTTTTTATCTTTCTATCTGAATACAGACATTTATATACACACATAATTATACACACATAATTTATCTAGTTGCTAAAATGGGACTCTCCCTACCTCATTATTGTGTCAATACTATAGACATTACATCCCAAAGTAAGCATAAAACACTCGTTGATTTTCTTGTCTAAAGGTTCTATCAATTCCTGAGGCAGGGTGTTGAAGTTCCCAACTACAATTGTGAACATGTCTATTTCTTCTTTCAGTTATATCAGTTCAGTGCTTCATGTATTTTGAAACCTTGTTAGATGCACACACATTTAGGATTGTCATATTATCTTGTCCAATAGTTTTATTTATCAGTATGTAATTTTCCTTTTATTCCCTTGTATTGTATAGTTTTGGTTTTAGGCCTACTTTGTCTGATATTAATAGTGTCATTCCATTTTTCTTCATTACTGTTTACTTAGTATATATTTTTATATTTCAATTTTAATCTACTTATATTGTTATATTTGAAGTAACTTTCTTGAAGACCACATATAATGGAATTATAGCATTTTATCCAGTTTGACAATCTTGGTCTTTAAGTTGGTGTGTTAAGACCATTTCATTCAGTGCAGTTATTGATATGTTGGATTAAATCCTTCATTTTATTATTTTTCCCATTTGTTCTCCCATATTTTGATCCTCTCTTTTTTCTTGCCTTCTTAAAGGTAAAACAAACTTCCTTTAGTATTCAATTTTAATACATACATAGTGTTTTTTATATAGCTCTTTATATAGTTTTATTTTATGTGATTGCTCTAGAAATTGTTATATACATGTCTAACTTAATACAATTAAGTAGCTTATAGTTTATAAATTGAGTCCTCTGGGGATATTAGGATGGTGTGGATGTATCTTGCACATGGAATGGGTTTGAATTTAGGGGCCCATAGGAAAGAATATAATGAGTTGAATGATGGTCCTTCAAAAGATATGCTACTAATGTCTTGAAACTGATTTCACATTATTTCAAATGAATTTTCATAGGTATAGTTAAATAAAGTATCTTGAGATGAGAAAATCATCCTGAATTATCCAGCTATGCTCTAAATCCAATGACGTGTGTTTGTGTAAGAATGAGACAGAGGGATATTTCATTATGCTTGGGAGCCCCTTTAAGCAGCAAAATCATTAAGAAAAAACACAAAACGTGAGGAAAAATAGCAGCACAAAATCAATATGAAAAAGACAATTGTTTACAATATGAGAGTTCAAACGAGAAGGTAGAACTTTGCCTTAATTGATCTCAACTTGGAACATACATACGTGTCAGGAGTGACAAAGCTTCTGCTGTACTGTGTATAGCCACAAATGACCACAGACGCCATAAGTATTAATTCAGGTGTTATAAATAAATGTTAGTGAATAAGATGATTTTGCAAAAACAGAATCCATGAATAATGAAGATCAACTGTATATTTCTTGAGAGTGGGATACATGCTAAAAGGAGGCAGCAATGATGTTAATGATACCTTTACAGCACCTCTTTAGCTCTGTTTTGTGTAGCCAACCATCCCACCACAAGGTTGGCAGGAGCCATTGAGTCATGTGATTGAATCTCCAGTACCAAGAAAGAGTCTGTATATAATTCATCTGACACACTCTACATTATCTTCAATTTTGGCATCCCACTGATCCAGAGCCTAGTAATTCATGAGGAAGTATATTGTATTTGTCAAATAGATTATGGAAATGAAAGTTAATCAATAATTCATATCCATTTAAAAAGGAAAACCAACAAATCAAACAGTCCTGTGCCAGCAGCTTTACATTTATTATATCATTTAATCTCAACACAGCTCCATGACATATTATATTTCTGCTTTGCCAAACATGAACTCAAGACTCAGAATGGTTTGTCAACTTGCCCATGATTTCATATATAAATATGATGGAGAATGGATAATAAAAGTCATATATGTCAAACTGCAAAGTTCATGACTGTTTCTTGTATCATCCTCTGCCCTTTGACATTTTACTTGAATCAGTTTCTTTGATTCAACAACAAAATTTTTTTTGCTGTCTACAATTGCAAGATATTGTGCTACTTCCTGATATCACAGCTTACTCTGTCAGCTTTGAAAAGCATAAGATAAAGCAGCTGTTCATTCTCAAAAGCTTCGTTTCCTGAACACACTTCTGGGAGATACTTTAACAGAACTTGTTTTTTACTTAAAGTGTGAAATATGAAATCGCATGTACAACAGAAGACAATAGAAGAGCTTTGAAATAATTAAGTATAGTGATTTATTCTTTATCTCTGCACTGAGATCCACCTAAGTACCATTTTTCAATTAGTTAAAATATAAATAATGACTTTGAACACATCCTTAGCCTTATATATGTGTATATATATATGTATATATATGTGTATATATATATATGTGTGTATATATATATATATATATATATATATATATAATATCCTAAACCAAAGAGAGAAAGAACAAAGTCAATGGTCATGGCTCTGTTTGCTAGTGTGAAATCAGCAAGTGATTTTGTTTCAAATAAAGAGAAATTATTTCTATAAACATAAATGCATGTTCTTTAAATCTAGGGATTATTTTCCCCTTATAGTATATATAAAAAAAATTTTTAAATTATTTGAAATAGTTTCAAACTTACAGAATATTTTCAAGCACAACACAAAGGGCTATATTTTCCTGTGCCATTTCAGAATAAGTTACCAATCTGATGCTCTACAACCAACATTCTTGTATAAAACTGCAATACAACCATCAAAATCAAGGAGTCAGTATTGGTATGTTACTATCATTTTATCCTCAAACTCTTCACATTTCACCAGTGGTTCCAATGGTATCTTTATAGAAAAAAATGGGTCAGTTTAAAATCCCCTGTTGAATTTAGTTTCTGTATCTTTTTAGTCTTCTTGAATTTAAAGCTGCATCTTAGTTTTCCCTTGACTTTTAAGACCTTGACACTTTTGAGAATTGTAGCCTGGTAATTTTGGAATTTAGATTTTTCTAGTGTTCTCTTTTGATTAGATTCCACAGCTATATCACAGAAGGAAGGTTCGTTCTACCTACCACATTTTGTTAAATGGTATTCAATGTCAGTGTGTGCCATTATGGTGATGTTAATTTTGATGATCCTATCACAGTAATATCAACAATTTTATCCATTTAGTTTCCTTCTCCTGGTGCTCAATCATTATTTTGGGGGGAGGAACCTAAATAATTTTCTAGTATGCTGTTTCTTATTGAACTTTCAAATAGTTAATTTCAAAATTGATATCCATATGGACTAAATCTTCCCTAGTTCGTTTGATATGTTATAATCTGTTATTATCACTACTTATTTGGGTACCCAATTATTTTAGATTTAAACAGTGAAGCCCCTTCAATCTGGCTCCTGAGGCCTACGCTACATTCAATTATTCTTTGAACACTCTCTTCCTTTCTAAGCAAGTTATTTCAGTTTCCTGTGGAAAATTGTCCTGTACCAGCCTTGGAATCAGCCATTTCTCCAAGGAACACTGGTTCCTTTTATTGGAAAATGGTATTTAGGGGTGCCTGGGTATGCAATCAATTAAGCTGCCAACTCTCAGGTTCAGCTCAGGTTGTGACCTCAGGGAAGTAAGATCAACCCCTACATCAAGCTCTGTGGTCAGCATGGAGTCTGCTTGAGTTTCTCTCTCTCTCCCTCTACCCTTCCCCTGCACTCTCTCTCTCTCTCTCTCAAATAAATAAGTCTTTTAAAAAATTGGTATTTAGAAATTGAGATCTGAGTGGTAGATATGGTAATTGCTAATGGGATATTACTGGTTCCAGGACTTTTCAATGGAAAGAGCTGGAGAATATTCCTTATACAGCTATACTAAAGATAAACTAATGTAATAATATATGTTAGGTGCTTAACCCATAGTCTGGCACATTTTCTTGATTTTTGGTTTTTTTTCCTTTGATATACAAGCATGTGGTCTTTACTTGTTTTATGTTCTCTGTTTCTTCCTTATCTGCACTGTTTTCGATTTCTTTTTGCTTCTGTTCAGCTTTCTGACATACCTGGTGTACTTATGGATTTAAACTCTGATTCTAAATGCAAGTCCTGAAAACTTATTCTTTATTGGTAAAGTATATGGGTTATGGATTTAAAAGAAAAGGGTCCAATTAAATGTTTTCACAGGCTAGACCCTCGCCCCAACCAAAAAAAAAAAAAAGCAAAAAAAAAAAAAAAGAGAGAGAGAGAGAGAGAGAGATGTAATTAAGGTAAGTAGGCCATTTGAAAGTCTGGAAAACTGAAACACAGCAGCCTCAGCTAAATAGGTCAGTTGCCACTCATCTCCAGCAAATTTCAGCTATACGTGAATATTTGCTCAGTACTGCCAGATCTGCTTTTCACTTTTAAAAAGACTGGAAATTAAATGAAATCTACTAATTTTAAATGTTGGCAACTAATTACTTTATTTGGCTTAGCATTTTACAGTCCAAAGAATACATCTCTACATGACAATAATTTAAAGCCTTTTATTTAAATAAAGCCCAGGAAATATTTATAACTGAGTGGGTTCAAGTTACCAGAAAAATAGCTGCTGCTCTTATTCCTTTTTTCTAACAAATCACTATATGTCAAACCTGAGCCAAATATTCCCATTTATCTACTTGAGTGACATTATTCAGACCTGACTCTGTGCAAAGGACAATGCCAGACAATGTAGTATGTAGACAGATAAAAATGCTGGATTTCCTTTCCTCATGACATTATAACATTCTAAGGGGAAGTAAAAGTATGAAAAAAACAGAAAAAAGAAATATAGTCCTAAAACTAAAGTAAAATATATTGCAATAATGATACAACAGAAAACTATGGAATTTCAGATTAAAAAGAGAGATTAAATTGTAAAGATGAGAAAGAAAAGATCATTTTCATGAGCTTGGTAATTAAGCTGATTTTTTAAAAAAGATTTATTTATCTATTTATTTGAGAGAGAGAGAGAGAGTTGAGGGGTGGTTGAGAGAGGGGCAGAGGGAGAGAGAGAATCCTGAAGCCAACTCTGTGCTAAGTGCAGAGCCTGACATAGGGCTGGATCCCAGGATCCTGAGATCATGACCTGAGCTGAAATCAAGAGTAGGCCATTTAACCAACTGAGCCACCCAGGGGCCCCTGATTTTTTAACAGTTAATAAAATGGATCTGGAGGAGAATAGGTCAGCAAATGCAAACACATTGAGGGGAGTGGGGATTATGAGGAAGGTCTGTAAAATAAAGCTATTTGTGATAGCACAGGAAGTATAAACTAACATGAAAATCAAGACAGTTAAATCTATTTTAACCTGATATAGTGGGAATCACATGGTATAACACTAGGGAAGCATAAATAAGCATAAGAATAAGATAATTAGAGAAATTATTTAGAAGTAAAATTGTCTTTCTGTTTGAATGGAGGTTGAGGGTGCTAAAGCTAAAGATCAGCTGAAAATGATTCCAAAGTCTCCATTCTAAATGATAAGGAGACTGTCCTTAATATAACCAGGGTAGGGGGATAAAAGTTGATTTGTGAGGGGCAAAATGGCTAATTTATATTTTGAGCACATTTGAAATGTAGGTGTAAGTAATTCATCTATTTTCAGAAAGTTATTGAGTAACTGCTATATAAAAAGTACCATATCTTAGCAATAGATGCACAAGAAATAAATAAGGAAAGAAATTTACTATTCTAAGAAAATTCTGATGTAGTAAATGCTATCCTAGAGGTATGCATAGGGTGCAGTTAGAGAACAAGTAGGTTACAGGAAGAGGAGAGGTCCAGGAGAGCCCTCTGGGGGAGTCAACATTTAGAAAATAACATCTGAGTATGAATTATAAGTGTTGTGTCCTAAGGCCAGGACTTTGCCTTTATTCTAAAGCTTATTCAATTCACTGAAGTAGTTTTCACCAACAGTGAAAAAATCAGATTTATGTCTATGGAAGATACCTCTGGTTATGCTATGAATAATTGACTGTGAGTGCAGATATCATTTGCTAACCCCAAATGCAAATGCTCACAAAATAGAAAATTTTCATATTACTGTGTACATACTAAGTATTATCACACACTCATTTGATAAGTAAACAATCATACAGGTAAATGTTTATTAGTTGATGAATTAAGAGTATATGTGGTACAAAATTATAATGGAGTTGGAGTAATGGGTTAGGACCCTACCTGATGCATGAGAGGTCTCTAGGAGGTAAATATATGCTTAGTCCTGAAAGATAAAAAGGATCTAGTCATGCACAGAGAGAAGCATGTTCTAGGAAGTAGAGATAACATATGCAAAGATCCTGAGCTTCATGATCTTTATATTGTATTTTGAAAATACTGTTATTCTCCAGATAAGGCCACTTTCCAGAAATGAGCCCTACTTGAGAGGACTTTAGAAGGTGACACAGCTTATTTAGAGGCCTTGAAGGGTTGCGACTTTTGGAGCAGCAACCACCCCCTCTTTCCTTTTCCTTTTTCCCTCTCCAACCCCAAATTTAACTACAGTAAGCCACTTTCCCCAAAATTTTCAGCGTCCTGACAACCTCAAATAAAAGAAAACAAGCTATCTTCACATTAATGTAGGAACAGTTAATGCTTTTCCCCAAATCTTTTTGCTAATGGTATAAATTCTAGAGACTCACTAAAAAAAGGGATAAAACAGAAACTCACATACACAGCCCTAATTTTGCAAATAATTTCCAGGGATTGACTTAAACCCATACATGAGAATCTCAAATGACGAGTTAAAATCTAACATTATGTGTTCTATCACTAATTACTATGAGGGAGTAGCATCAAAATGACAGATGTAAACTATTCCTAAACTTGAGGTGTTGTCAACATACCTTATACATTTTCTCTTAATGGATTTCTGATTTCAAATCAAAGACTTAAAATCTGGACAGAAAAGTGTATATAATTACATACAAAGTTTTCATATAAGTAATCCAGAATCAAACAAACGAAATTCTTCCAGCTAACTTTATAGTGAAGTTGAACCAACCTCAGGGAATTCTAGAATATAAAGTTATATGAGATTCCCAATAGGGTAGAATTGTGAAATAAAATACCTTTTGCATTCTTGTTTTTTAGTTCACTCATAAAAGAATCAAATAATATAAAAGATATAGCTTTTGTATAAAACATTCTTGACATGCCATTAAATTTTAAGTATGTGGTTAAATAGCATGCTATAAAATGAAAGTAGTGGAATAATCAAATAAGTTCATATAACAATAGTTATAAGATTTACACTTAGCAATTAATATCAAGTAGTTTCTATAGCTTTTTATTATTCTTCTGAAGTATAAAAGAAATATTTAAAAATCATGTAACTAATCATTAGGTTAATGTAATGGATTGAAATATGTCCCTCCAAAATTTATACTTAAAACCCTAACCTCCAACATCAGAATGCAGACTGACTATATTTGGACATAGGGTCTTTAAAGTGATAATTAAGTTAAAATGAAATGATTAGGATGAGCCCTAATCCACGGTGTCTTTATAATAAGAGGAGTTTAGGACACACAGAGAGACACCAGGAGTGTGTGTAAACTGAGGAAAGACCATGTGAGGACTCAGAGAAAATGTGTCTGTCTGAAAGCCAAATAAAGAGAACTCAGAAGAAAATAAACCTTCTGAAACCTTGATCTCGAACTTCTAACCTGGAGAACTATAAAAAATAAATTTCTATTGTTTAAGCTACTTTATCAGTGGTATTTTTCTAGGGTAAACCTAACAAGTCCTTTTACAAAAGAATTTTTTCCTATAAATAACAGAAACAAAAAACATGTTTCCTACAAAATAGATAAATATTTCACTAAATAATTAAAAATAATCTAAGATGTTAGAATTTCATGTTTCAGCTTATTTCTAGAACACTATTTTCTCTATGATTTTGACCTTAATACAATAAACAGTTAAAGAAGTTACTTTTCATAATGATTTTGAGCAAAATAATATTAAGGTACAATGATAAAATAAAAAACAAAAGGAAAACTACAATTCTGTAAGTCAATAAACTTTATGAATAAAATATATTTGTATATTATTTTGCACATGTCAGACTTTGATTATATAACTCACTTAGCAAACTATGCAGATGAGCAAAATCCAAAGATAACTTGACCCTTGTAATTGGTAATGTATACAACATTCTCAACAATCTAGAATATGCATGAAATAAGTCTGTGAAATATGTAATGTGAGCAATAAAATATGTAAAATCAAGAGCTAAAGTATATAGCTTAGTCAGTAAAATTTGGCAAGCATAATAATTAAACAATTTGCTAAAACAGCAAAATATGCAAAAAAGAGCAAGGAATCTTATTTATTAAACAGTAATAGTGGATCATCAATAGATAGTTTCAGATGATTTAATTGGAAAAACAAGCTGTTATAATGATCTATGCTGCTCCATCAGCAAATTATGTACCTCAGTCTTTGAGCTATATGAAAAATTAATTGGCTAACTATGGGATTTTATGATTGCAACAAAGGAAATTCATTGAGATACTAAAGAATTTATGTGCATAATTTTAAAATCTTAAATGGCATCTTAGAAGTTTTTGTAGCATGATTCCATTAAATTCCCTTCAGACATCCCCCCACACACTTTTTCAGCAAATGTTGACTGACAGATTATTATGGGCTACAAAATTAAATGCTTAAATAAAAAAAGTAATAATGATGCACCGCTTTGAGGATTTCACGTGATTATGACCTAGTAATGAGTGCCAGACTATCTCTTCCACCATATATAACCATAAACCTGAAGGGAAAACATGAAGCAACTGTTTTCAGTAACTGAACTCTAGGGAATTGAAGACATTCCTGAGAAGACGTGAACTCCTGCAGTGAGCTCCATCGTATCCCTGCCTCTATGGATAAGGGGTTCAGGGATTCAGAAGAGCACAGTGATTTACTGAGCTGAGGAAGCAGAAATCAGAGCTCAAAGCAGTTGGATCTGAGCACAGGAGAAAAGGTGGTTGTGCAGCTTTGCGGGTAGCTTTCCGTGAGAAATTGGTTGAGGACCATGTTACATATTCGAAGGGTGAGACTATAGGAATCTCACAAGAGAATGAATGCAAGAGATATAAAAAGTAAACAAAAATACTAGGGATCAAGTAGTCCTGGGGGACATTAAGGTCCTGACAAGCAAGAGTGGAGAGACCATATTAACTCTCCGTTCACATTCCTGCATAGAACTGATATTCTAGAAAGGCTGAGTCCTGGGAGTAAGGTCCATGCCCTAGAATAACACCTACTCTATGCCACCTTATAAAAAGCCTAAAACCAACCCTAAAAAGACCTGTAAGTATTTGAAATTGAGTTCTGACAATTTGCAGGGTTTCGGGAAACATGTTGGATTTTCCACAAATTTATCCAACAAAGCATAAAACCAAAATTATACAAGTTTGTAGAATAAAACTCAGCATTTTTTCAGGAGGAAGCAACATAATATAGATTCCTTTTAATGTACCATTAATGATGTCCAGTACAATTAACACATTATTAAGCGCACAAAAAAAAAAAAAAAAACGGAAAATGGGAGTCATAGGTTTTGTTTTGTTTTTTTTTAAAGCAAAGAAAGCAGTTAATATAAATAACTATGAGATGGCCCAGATTTGGCATTTAGCAAAAAGACATAGTAAATCAGCTGTTATAAATACATGTGTAAAATTAAAAGAATATAAAATCAATGGGAATATGATAAAGGAATCTAAATAGAGAAATGAAAATCATAGAAAAAAATGGAAAATCGAGTTAAAATGAAGAAAATGTCATTAATTTGGCTTCATAGCAATTTGGATATGGCAGAAGAAAAAGTTCAGTGAACTTGAAGATGGTTAATTCTCCATGAGAAGTTTTATTACCAGTGGGACATTCTGCCTTGTGTGAATGGAGGTCTCCATTCTTGGATTCCCCATGAAAAGATTTACATGAGGATCCCTCCTGGAAAAAAGATAGCTGCAGGAAAACAGCAAGCACGAAGCAGCTTATTAAAGTGAAAGTACACTCTCAAGGTGGGAGAGCAGATTCTGCCGGGTGGAACGGGCCCCTAGGTTGTTTGGGATTGGATATTACTGGGTCCTTCCTGGGCTGTGAGGAGTTGTGACCTGTCGTGGGGTAGTGTCTAAAGGAGGCTGTTTCTAATCATTTAGGGGACTCCTCCCACAGGCTGGGAGGGGGAATGTTTGACCCTACAGGGTTTGTACTGGAACCCCCATGCCAGCCTTTCTCCATGGGGGGGGTTGACTATAACTGCAATGCAAATGCATTATAATGAGTCTAGGGGTTACTCTGGGACAGCAGTGAAGAGGAGAGCACATGCTCTGCACCTATGGCTCTTTGTCTGTCAGCCCTAAGGTCCTGGAAGCCACAGTCAAGATGTTGTGTCCCTCCACATCACCCCCTGCTCACTTCTAAAGTGTAACCTATTTATCACTATCCTTGACTCCAGCTCCTGTCTGTATCACTCCCCTTTTAAGGACTTGGAACTCTGCCTCAGGGCATTCCCTCCACTGCTCATATCCAGCTTCTCCTTAACAGTTTGATGTGAGTATTCATGCTATGTATGGATAGGAGGGGGTAGCTAGTAATAAAACTAGGCTAGGAAGTTGCAGCCACTTCAATATCAAATTGAAGTTTTACTCTGTTGAGTGTGGAATGGCTTTGGAAGTAAGGACTGAGAAAATTTGTCCACCAAAAAAAAAAAATGCTTAGGAAGACTCAAAAAATGAAGTAGAGAAGGTGAAATGATTGGGAAGGACAAAATCTGATGCTTGGGACAAAAGCAACAGCGTATCCCAATTCATTGACTATTGGATGGAAAAGAGTTTGACTGACAGAATCTAGGAAGTAATGACTTAAATATCTTAAATTGACTAATAGGATACATGAAAAAATAATTTATAAATTTATTTTACCAATATTTTTTGAATACCTACTATATATCAGACACTGTTTATGGTATTGGAGATAGCAGTAAACAACATAGTCAGAAATTCCTGCCTTTATGGAGATTGTATATGGTAGAAAAAGAATACATAAACAAATGAATACATAAACCAACGCATTTAAATAATAATTATAATAATTGTAAACTACGATATGACTAATATTTAACAATTTACACTTACTTAGAAGCCTGTTTCAAAATATGCAGATACTTCTGTTTTTCTTGTTTTAACTTAAAAAACTTAATTGAGAGAAAGGTTTTACATTTTCTTTCTAAGAAGTCTATATTTTGGAATTGTAAACAGCTGCAGGAGCACACATCCTAAAATTAGAAGACTGAACCACAATTTCAGTGCCTTGAACGATCAGACTTTTAGAGCAATATGTTGGTAACGCAGGCTATTTTGTGTAGTCTAATAACAGAGCTAAATGAATGAGTCTAGAAATGAAGATTCAATCTTAGTAAACCAGCAGAATGACTGCAAGTTTCTTTACCTTCATTGTTTCTCTCACCCTTAAAGCTATTAACCTGCTCGCAAAGTCCTCATAGTATTGAAGTCATTGAGTTGGGACTGGAAACAAGAAAATTTGATAGGGTAGAAAAAGAATTCAGTTAGAGGCTGCCAGTGGAGAAGAGAATAACCCCGAAATCTCCTGATCAGCAATTAGTTAACTGAAAAGCATTTTTACTTATGCTTTGAAATACGACTGTGATATTATGGAGAGAATTTCTTGCAACTTATATAAGCTGATTTATCACAAATATTTGGCAACTGTAGTATTCTTCTTTCGTATTTTGATCAACATAATTCGGCTTACAAAAATATGTGTAGAATATAATTTCAAAAATTATCATACAGCAAAACCTCCATAATGGGAAAATAATGATGAACCTAATTATACTTAAGGTAAATAAAACTTAGTTCAGGGTGCTGTACTCAGATCATTGTTATGAGTCTTTGTTCTCCCCACATAAGTATGGCACCTAGAATGCAATAGAGTGTTAATGAGGATGATTAAGCACCAATTCTATTTTATATTCAGAGAAGGAATTAAATAATAGGTTTTACAGTTGTTTAGTTTTACTCATATGTATTTTGTTTATAAATTATAATATGATGTAAATGGAATTTTCTTATATAGAGAAAAATGTTATTTGTCTACCCAAAATATAGTTGTTGATGGTTTCCCATTATAAGCTGAAACATATTGACCAGCTTATTTTGTAGAGTGGGAAAATAAAACAAAACACCTAATAGAATCATTTGGTCTGAAAAATTATTAGGGCTATAAGAAAATTCCCCAATCCACTTCTATCAGAGCTCCTGTATAGAATCAACAAAGGTTGATCACAGATGCATGTTTAGTGACTAAAATGTTAAGGTGTTGTTAATCAATATTTGAGCATATTACCAATGCCTATTCAAAGGTGAATGCTAAATGAATGATGTTGCCACTATTTGCTGAGATTTATGAACCTGAATTTTTGGTCGTTTGACCTTAGATAAAGTTATTTAACTTTTCTAGATATCACTGCACACTTTTGGGGGAAAAATGAAACAAAACACAGAGCAAAAGACACTTATGTTGCAGAGTTTTGTGATTTCGAGCAATAATGTAAGAGTCCCAACACATTCATTGACTCAGAATTGACTTTCAGTACAGAAAATTCCTATCTTCTTGTTTCTTATAAGCAGAGTGGTATGGTAGCAGAGAAGGAGGACTTCTAATTTCAGTTCTAAAACTGTATGACTTTGTGTGGAAGTAAACTTCTCTGAGCCTTTATCCTGTCACAGTAAAAGGAAGAAGTAATACTTAAGCTTTAGGATTCTAGACATAATTTTGCCATTCTCAACTGCAATTTCTTTGTTTAAAATGAAAATGGTTTTACTAAGTCAGTAGATATTTCTAAGAATCAAATTTGAAATTACGCATATGTAATTATAATGTAAATTGTGCATATATAATTTATATTTGAACATATTATATTAAATATGTATGCAATATTTAATGCATTATTAAGAATATGCAAGTACTTAATAGATTCCGTTCTTTTCCATCCTTTTCTTTTTAATTTTGAATTCCACAATGATACAAATACCTATTGGAGTAAGAAAGCTAGAGAATGTGATGACGTATACATTTTTCATGTCAGTTTTCAGAAAATAAAGGTATGTTGAATTTTAAGAAATATCCAGAAGTGTTTCAATCTCCTAGAATTTTAATAATGAGTCATATAAATATAAAATTTCTTGTACAATCATTTGTATGCCTCAAAACATAGCCTCTGATAATATTTATATGGTTGGATTTTGATGTGAAAAACATTGATAAGAGTGAAGGATTTGAGGAATAAACCTGGTTTATACTAATCTTTGTACACTTTTTGATCGCAGTTCTGACCAATGTTGGGATGTTTCTGTTTAGAACTCTGCTTAATATGGGACTGTCAAATTCAAAGTGAGGCATTCTTCTTCGAACCATCCTTAGTGACTAAATGAGTAATCATCTCAGAAAAAAATTAGAACCATCAAATTTTGTTACATACCAGTCAACCCAAAAGAAATAATTTCACAGTGGCTTTCAGAGTAAACGTAGCTAACCACCACTCTGGCTAAAGCGTCTCCTGTTAGTCTTAGTTTTCTTATTCCAAACTAAGGGCAGCTCGGTTGCAGTCATGTCACACTTTTCTGTGATAGCAAATTAATACATTATGCTGAATCTTAGGAGTGAAATAAGACTGGATTTTTCTTTCTACATTATACCATAACATTGCATGGAAAATTCCTATGTTGTTAAAGAATTTTATAATATAACAACAAAAATAAAGTGGCCTAGTTCTCCCTCTAAGTGTTCAGCGAAGAGAATAATTTGTTGTAGGTATGCTATTTTAATTTATAATCACCTATTATTATTTGTGTCTGCTTAATACATCCTCCTAAAATCTTCAACAGAGAACCAAAATGAAGAGAGCGAAGATGGTTTGAAAAGTATTCTGTTGTAGAAGTTAAACAAGGTAGGTGGACTAAGTTACAAAGGTCTGATAGCGTTGCTTAATGATGGTGATGAAACCATCATAAATACCGTAGAAAGAGCTGTATAAATGCAAACCAGTGCCTGCAGTAGTGACAGGAGAAAAAAACTGAATATACCTTTTACTTTAACTTTTTATGTTTGACTTCTCAGTTCTTGACTGACTTGACATTGTTACAGTATTGCAATATCTCGCTCTCTTTAACCCCGTTGGTATCAGCACTCTTGTGTATTGATGCTTACATGGCACATAGTTACTAAAAGGTCTGCCACTCTACTCTGCTGTTAACACTGAGATCTTCAGAGACTGGCCGTCTTTTAACCCTGAGCTATTTTTTTTTAAGATTTTATTTATTTGTCAGAGAGAGTATGCACGTGCACAAGCCTGGGAGTGGAAGGCAGAGGGAGAAGCAGCCCCCTTTCCCCACTGAGCAAAGAGTCCAACGGGGGCCTCGATTGTCCAACGGGGGACTCAATCCCAGGACCCTGGGATCATGACCTGAGCCTAAGGCAGACCTTAACCAAATGAGCCACCCAGGAGTCCTTTTAAAAAAAAATTTTTTAAATAATGAAAATATGCAGAAGGAAAAATGTTATTGATGCCACCATAGCTCAAGCCTCTTAAATGCCAGGGCTGTTATGACTTCATCATGCAAGCTGCTGAAAATGCAGTTGGGAACGAGAGGTGTAGCTCTGCCATTGATTGATGGATAAAGATCACTTAGACTGACTTCAAAAAAACCCAAGATAATTTGGAAAACGTTTAACCTCTTAGCTATTAAAACTGTTTTTTTTTAAGACAGCAATAACAAATTTTACAAGTATATTCATTACCAAACTTCAGTGGTATTTATTTACTTTGCACTTATCAAAAATATAAAACTTAAATGAAATTTGTCCAGTTCTCAGTATTTATGTTCCAAAATTGTGTTAAAAATCATCTAACTGATATAACAGGGTGTTACCATTCCTTTAGTTCTCTGGCTTATTACAATGATTGGCCCCCTTTCCATCCAGCCCCTTCATGGTCCTGTTTAAAAACTATTGCCTTTCTAATGGAGAAATGACCTTTGATTCTTGTTGCAATAACTGAAAAGGCCATTTAAAAAAGTATTGGGGTTATGATTAATATTAAAAATGTCAATTATAATACTAGGTGTGAAGGACTAAATTGTTTCTTTTCGACTATGCAAGTATCACTGTGTTCTCCACATCTGAAAACTGCAAACCACAGAGCAACCCACATCCTTATTACTCCCTGAAATAAATTTGATTTTGTGTAGAAAGTAGACATTAAAATCATCCCAAAGGGAGGAATATACTTTTCAAATGATTATTTCTGCCTCTTTGGTTCCATCTGGGATGATTTTGGTTATTACTAGCTTCAGTAATCACAAGAGGCCTGGATGCTGAGCAAACCTGGGACCCCAGCTATGGTAGGATGACACAATTAAGTAGGGTCATTTATGACCTTGCAAAAATAAGGTCTGCAGACATTTCTGCATGTTGGTCACAATTACATATTGTATGACCTCTGCCTTTAGCACACTGGGTAGTAAATAAGGTTTCCAAGGATGTTCTATAAGGGAATGTGTGGATGAAGAGTGGACATATGGCTTTCAGATTGGTTCTTACTTCTTGACTGGAAAGGGGCCCTTTAACACACTGCAAGATTCTCAGTTGTTAACTTTTAATTTTTGAACTGCTCACCCAAAACTTATTCAAGAAAAAAGAACATCATGCTTTTCCCTAGTACAATCCCTACAGAATCCGTGCAGGAAGAGTCTCAGGATACTAAGTGACTTTTTTCCCCAAGTGTGACTTGCAGTTTCTTAGCTGATTACAATATGTGTCAACAAAACCTTCAGAAGCCTATGCCACCAAAGCCATCGTTTGACGCTTACTATTTTGAAGTTATCTTGAAAAAGGCAGCAAGTATAGAAAGAGCAGGCAAAGCCGGTAGCATGGTAAATCGGCCCAAGGTATCCACTGAAAAAGAAAATAACAATAAAATGTGGGGGAATAAGACTGTCAAAGAAATTCATCTATACTAACACTTTTTAACTGCCATTCCTGTTTTAGTGTCTCATAACTTTATGTCCCAGATGCTGAAATTCACCTTTCGTGAAACTGCCTCCTGTGGTTTACCTCATATTCAGGGATTTGGCACATTTGAATTTTTCTTTTTTCTTTTTTTTTTTAATTATTATATTATGTTAGTCACCATACAGTACATCCCCGGATTCTGATGCAAAGTTCGATGCTTCATTAGCTGCGTATAACACCCAGTGCAACAAGCAATACGTGCCCTCCTTACTACCCATCACCAGTCTATCCCATTCCCCCACCCCACTCCCCTCTGAAGTCTTCAGTTTGTTTCTCATAGTCCATAGTCGCTCATGTTTCATTCCCCCTTCTGATTACCCCCCCTTTCTTTATCCCTTTCTTCTGCTACCGATCATCCTAGTTCTTATGTTCCATAGATGAAAGAAATCATATAATTGTCTTTCTCTGCTTGACTTATTTCACTTAGCATTATCTTCTCCAGTGCCGTCCATGTTGCTGCAAATGTTGAGAATTCGTTCTTTCTGATAGCTGAGTAATATTCCATTGTATATATGGACCACAGCTTCTTAATCCAGTCATCTGTTNAAGTTTCATTCTTTTGCATGTAGCTGTCCAATTTTCCCAGCACCATTTATTGAAGAGACTGTCTTTTTTCCACCGGATGTTTTTTCCTGCTTTATCAAAGATTAGTTGCCCAAAGAGCCGAGGGTCCATTTCTGGGTTCTCTATTCTGTTCCATTGGTCGATGTGTCTGTTTTTGTGCCAGTACCATGCTGTCTTTGTGATCACAGCTTTGTAGTACAGCTCGAAATCCGGCATTGTGATGCCCCCAGCTTTGTTTTTCCTTTTCAACAGTTCCTTGGAGTTTCGGGGCCTTTTCTGGTTCCATACAAATTTAAGGACTATTTGTTCCAGTTCTTTGAAAAATGTCCTCGGTATTTTGATCGGGATAGCATTGAAAGTGTAGAATGCTCTGGGGTAGCATGGACATTTTAACTATGTTAATTCTTCCAATCCATGAGCATGAATTTTTCTTTTCTTTTTTGCTATCTGACAAGAATTCAGGCAAGGGTCTTTTTTAAAAATTGGCCCACCCTGAAAGTCCAAGTTTCTCAGGTTAGAAAACCTGTAATCATCTGAAACATATTTGTTCCTTACCTTCTGCAGTCACCAGAAATGGTTATTTTATTTTTTCTAAATAATATTGGATTTCACTTCTCTAGACATTACACTTCTCTACCACCATATTAACTAGTCATATTATCACTGCTTGCTTATCTTTGCTGCAATTAGTCCTATAAATACAATTTTGTCTATAATTGTGCAAATAAAAATAAATATCAAAGTATACTGTTAATCATGTTGACATCGTAGTTATCAATATGTCTAACATATCTGGATGATTTAACCTGTAGAAAATGGTGCAAATTTGTATAAAGGTATGCATTTTACCATGTCATCAGATATTGCTGGGATTTTAGACAACCCAGGACAATGGCTAATGATACTTCACTACATTTTAAAATTCACCAAATTGAAGATTGATGTTATCAATCAGAGATTCTCCACATCTTCAACACAGAAAAAGATTCTTAAGTTCAAAATTATGTGTGCCTATTCCTCATAGTCATGAGGACCTTTTAGTGTCTGTATGAGGGAAAAATGGTCACTCTGATTTCAGCAATAAAATTTAATACATTTGCATTTTATTTGCATTTTATTATATACATTTGAAAAATATAAAAGGTCCAAAGACATATTATTTGTTCTATGGGTAGCTGGTACACATATACATATGGATTCATGGATCTTACAAGAGCTTTCACCTGATTTTATGATTCTATGCCCCAACAATAAAGAAAATAGGTCACTTTTTAAAATTTGCAGCTCAAGTCAACTCTCTCTCTCACACACACACACACACACACACACACACACACACACACTCTTGTTTTGCTTGGCCATTTCCACCAGTAATTTAGATCTCAGCTTTGGAAAAGTTTCTGTGGGTCCTTTCAGTTTCTACAGGAATTTGTCTCTCCATTACAGGAATTTGCATTTCCCCAAGACAGCATCAGGACAAACTGTGTTTTTATCTATTTCCTACAAAAATTATGAGCAGTGCAATGTCAAGACTTTATGAACACAATTGTATTGTTTATAATATATGTTAAAGGAAGCAATGAATGAATGAACTATTCTCCCAGGTGTGAGTATTCCATTACTGGAACATTAACAGGTGCACCTCCAGTTTGAAATTCATAAAAGTGATCTTTCTCTTTCCCATTACCCAAATTTCTAAGCCATACATAAAACTAATTTTAGACATCCTTCATCTTTCAGGTCTGTATGGTTCTGAAGGGATCACAACACACCACTCCAAAAATGCATATTGATTGGCCTATTGATTGTTCTGAATTAAAGTTACTTAAGAAACAGTCAGTGCATGAAGAACACTCTCGATTACCTTTGTACCCCTGAAAACAGGAAAAAATTCTCCAGGTGAAGGGTATCCTTCCTGCACCTGGAGAGTAGAAGGCATCTTTATTGCCAAAGATAGGGAATTCAGGGCTGAGATGGCTATAGAAATAAACTTTGCTACTTCTTCACTAATTAGTTACCCCGAGTCTGAACCCCTTTGTTTGACAAATTAAATTCATCTGTCTCCTGTTAATCTGTCTTATGTCAATGTAATTATTAGACCAGCCAAAGAACTTAGAAGGGGAAAAAGGAAAGGTTTTCCTCCCCTACATTTTCAGTATGTTCTTTTTAAAATATTGTTCCTTTTTTGTAGTAACTTAGTTGTCCTAGTGTACACTGGCATAGAGCACACTTTCTTACCCACTTTTTCATCAATATTAATAAAATGTTTACTAAGTTAGCCACACTTGAGGATGTATTATGCGGTCATGGAAATTAATGAAATTAACTCTTTTACTAAGCACCACATGTTAATCCACTAACCCTACCTGAAATTCAGAAATTACCCCTTAAAGTTCACATTATGTATTATATCTGTATTGATTCAAGAGGAGAGTACATTCGCTTATTCACCTGGCTGTTAAACTACACCCAATCATGAAAACTCTAATCTAGAGAAGTCAGAGAAACCTGACAAAGTAATGAGTTTTCACTCATTCTTTTTTGTTTATTTTTTTACATATTTCACAGACCAGACTTAACATTGAAATGGTCCATTAGTTTTCATCTTCTTTAATATTTTCTTGGAAGAAAAAATGAAACACAAATACAAAGTGTTTAAGGTTCATATGTTTAAAAATTAGGATATTAGCTTAAATATATTACCAAAGCAGCTACTCTTTTGAATATATTGTTTCATGGTTGTTCAAAGAGTAATAGTCATGCTGGGGAATGTTAGCCATATTTCATAACATAGCCATGTTTCACATTTATAAATTAATGATTTTCTAAATGGCAACTTCAAAAAAAATTCTATGTATTTATGATAGTACAGATTTCATAAGTTAAAAGCTCCTTTCAAGATAACTTCAAATTTAATTTTCATAAGTTCCAAGTCTTGATCTTCAGCACAGGACTGCACAACTAAAATTACATAAGTCTATGGAAAAAATAAACACCTTACTAAGCTTCTCTCCTTGCTCTGATTGAACTACTTCAAAGATATAGGATCAGGTTAAAAAAGAAGCTTAAGATTGTCATATTTATTATATCCTTACCTAATGTTATATTCAAAGAGATTTTAGGAAACTAAAGAAACTAAATTCTAGTTTACTTTTTACTTTTTTTACTCTCTGTCTACATTTATGAAAGACGGCAGCAGAGTAGGAGGACCCTAGGCTTGTCTTATCTGTGAACCCAACTAGATCACTATCAAATCAATCCAAATACCACAGAAATAGGCCTGATGACAGAGCAAACTCTATAACCAAAGGGAGAGAAGAGGCCACATCAAAGAAGGTAGGAAGTGCAGAGATGGGGTTTAAAGGAAAAACATTACAGGTGTTGTGGAGGGTAGAGAGCCATGGTCTCATAGAAGACTGAGAGAGCAAGGAACACACAGGGGAACACACAGGGAAAACATTTCCCCAAAGCCATTGGCTTGGAAAATAAATTCTTGCAACCAGTGGGGCTTAAAGCCTGTCGTTTTTTTTTTTTTTTTAAGTAATTAATTAATTTGAGGTGGAACGAGAGAGAGAGCATGAGCAGTGGGGGAAGGGCAGAGGGAGAAGCAGGTGTTCCTTTGATCAGGGATCCTGATGCAGGGCTTGATCCGAGGACCCTGGGATCATGACCTAAGCTGAATGCAAGACACTTAACCAACTGAACCAGCCAGGTGCCCCAAAGCCTATAGTTATAAAGGTCAGCTGGTTTGGCAGGGATAAAGCCTGAAGGGTACTTCTCTGCTCCTGGAGAAAAGGCAGGCAAACAATCTGGGGTCAGAAAGCATGGAAACAGTGATCTGAACAATCCTGGGGCACACAGTGGGGAGACTATTCACGAGTCTTGGAGAGTGTCTCTGGGAGGCAAAGTCCACTGGCTGCCTAACTTGCTTACAATAAACTCCCCATTCCCCACCCTGTGCTCCTCCAGAACTGCCCTTCTCTGTCAGGTTTGCCTCAGTCTCAGCATGGCAGTCCCTTACTGCAGAAGACCAGCACAAACACCTGCCCACACCACATCTCCCCAACCGGAGAGTTCTGCATAGCCTCATTTCTGATGGAGTTAGTGTGGGGTCTCATTTCACAAGCAGACTGGAGCTTACCTAGTTAAAACCACCACATTCAGGCCAGGGACCAAACACTGCCTATAGCAGGCAAGGAAAGCCTCTGCAGATGACTGGCCTGAAAGGTAGAGCAGCGGAAACACAACAGCAGAGCACACACAACACACACCAGAGATATTCCCTAATAAGTGCCAGGCCCTGGGCACTACATGACATCTTCTTCACAAGTCCATTACTTTTAGGAGCAGGAGATATAACTGGCTTTTCTAACACAGAGAAGAAGACAGAGACTTATACAAAATGCCAAGATGGAGGAATTTATCCCAAATGAAAGAAGAAGATAAGACTGTGGCCAGAAATCTAAACAAAACGGATATAAGTAACATGTTTGATGGAGAATTTAAAGCAACAATCATGAGCATAAGGATACTCACTAGTCTTGAGAGAAGAATAGAAGACATCAGTGAGACTCTTACCACAGAAATAAAAAAGTTAAAAAAGAATCAATCAGAGATGAAGAATGCAACAAATGAGATCTATGGCTTGATGCGATGAACAGCAGGCAGAAGGAGGCAGAGGAATGAATTAGTGACCTAGAAGATAAAATAATGAAAAATAATGACACTGAACAAAAGATAGAAAAAAGAATTATATAACAGGAGGATAGATGTAGGGAACTCAGTGACTCCATCAAACATAATGATATTTCTAGGAGTCCTGGAAGAAGGAGCGAGAGAAAAGGCGGCAGAAAATTTATTTCAAGAAATAATACCAGAAAACTTCCCTAATCTGGGGAAGGAAACAGACATTCAAATCGAGGAGGCACAAAGAACTCCCAACAAAATCAACAAAAGCAGGCCAACACCAAGATATACTCTAAGTTTGCAAAATATAGTGATAAAGGAAAGGTCTTAAAAGCAGCAAGACAAAAGAAGTCCTTAAATTACAAGGGAAAACCCATAAGGCTAGCTGGAGATTTCTCACCATAAATTTGGCAAGCCAGAAGAGATGGCATGATGTATTCAAAATGCTAATGGGAAAAATCTGCAGCCAAGAATATTCTATCTAGCAAGACTCTCATTCAGAATCGAAGAAGAGTTTCCCAGACAAACACAAGCTAAAGGAGTTCATGACCAGTAAATCAGCCCTGCAGGAAATATTCAAGGCAACTCTGAGGAGAATGGAAAGACCAAAAGTGACAAAGACAAAAAAGAATCAAAGAAAATTTCCAGAAACAACAAAACAAGTAAGAAAATTACAATAATTACATCGCTATCAATAATTATTTTGAATGTAAATGGACTAAACACTCCATTCAGATGGCATGGGATGTCAGTATGAGTAAAAAAACAAGACCCATCTATATGTTGCCTACAAGAGACTTATTTAGATCTAAGGACACCTGCAGATTGAAAGTGAGGGGATAGAGAAACAATTTCACACAAATTGATGTCAAAAGAAAGTCAGAGTAGCAATACTTACATTGGACAAACTGAACTTTTTTGTTCTTGCATTGTTTTTATCCTGCTTTGGTATGAGGGTAGTACTGGCTTCATGGAATGATTTTGAATGTGTTCCCTCTATTCCATTATTTGTAGGATTTTGATAAAGATTGTCATTAATTTTTTTTAAATGTTTGATAGAATTCACCAATGAAACCAGGTGGTCTTGAACTTTTCTGTGCTGGGAAATTTTTTATTCTGAATTCAACTTTCATTCTTGTTATGTCTAAGGAGATTTCCTATTTCTTGGATTCAAGATTCATGATTCAATTGTGGTAACTTGTGTGTTTTTACGAATTATCTATTTTATTTTCTAATTCATCTGATTTGTTAGTATATATTTATAGTAATCTATTATCAACTATGTATTTCTGTGGTTCTCTGTTGTTTGTTTTCTCTCCCATTTTTCATTTTGTTTTTTGAGTCTTCTCTCTTTTTTTTCTTAGTTAATGAGCTAAAGCTTTGCCAATTTGGTTTATTTTTTTGGAGACACTGTTCATTACTTTCAATATTATGTTATTACTTATTCTGGTCTCTATTTTATTTTTTTCTGATTTTATTTCCTTCCTCTACCAAATGTCAGCTAAGTTTCTTCTTTTTCTAGTTCCCTGAGGTGTAATGTTGTTTATTTGATTTTTTTAAAAAGATTTTATTTATTTATTTATTTATTTATTTATTTATTATTTATTTATTTGAGAGAGAGAGTTAGAGCTAGCAAGCAGAGAAAACAGCAAAGAGCTAGACAGAAGCAGCCTCCCTGCTGAGCAGGGAGCCAGTGTGGGGCTCTATCCCAGGACCCTAGGATCCTGACCTGAGCCAAAGGCAGACATTTAACCAACTGAGCCTCCCAGGTGCCCTGTGATCTTTTTTTTTTTTTTTTTTTAAATACAAGCATTTATAGCATAAGTTTTAGTCTAACATCTGCTTTTGCTGCATCCTGTAGGTTTTGGAATATTGTGTTTACTTTTTCTTTTGTTTTGAAACATATTATGATTTGCCATTTGATTTCTTATTTGGCTCATTGCTTGTGCAGTAGTGTGTTGTCTAATATTTGCATATTAAATATTTAACATTTACATTGCAGATTTTCCAGCTTATTTTATTGAGCTTTAGTTTTGTGCCATTGTGGTTGGAAAATATACTTGGTATGAGTTTGGTCTTCTTAAATTTGTAATATTTGTTATATCTCTTTTTATGTAATTTAACCAAGGGACTCTTCTGTATGCATTTGAAGAAAATGTGTATTCTATTTTTCTTAGATGGAATGCTATATATATATTTTAGAACCATGCATTCTGAAGTATGCTTCAAGTAAAAAACATTCTTGTTAAAAAATAATAATAATTTTAACTGAGGACACTCATTTAAAATAAAGCATTTCAGGGGTGCCTGGTTCAGTTGGTTAAGCAAGTGCCTGCTTCTCTCCCTCCCACTTCCCCTGCTTGTGCTCTCTCTTTCTCTGTGTCAAATAAATAAATAAAATCTTTAAAAAATAAATAAAATAAAATAAAATAAAGCATTTCTGGGAGGAGGTGGGTGGGGGATGGGTGAAATAGGTGAAGGGGATTAAGAGTATACTTATCATGATGAGAACTGAGTAACGATGTATAGAATTATTGGATCACTATTTTGTACACCTAAAACTAATATAACACTGTATGTTAACTATACTGGAATTAAAATAAAATATATATATATATATATATATATATATATAAAACCCAGCCATAAAAAAGAATGGAATCTTGCCATTTGTAATAACACAGATAGACCAAGAGAGTATTATGTTAAGTGAAATAAGTCAGGCAGAGAAAGACAAATATCAAATGATTTCACTTATATGTGAAATCTAAAAAACAAAGCAAATAAACACATAAACAAAAACAGACCTTTAAATACAGAGAACAAACTGGTGATTGCCAGAGGGAAGATGGGTTTGGACAAGGTGAAATAGATAAAGGAGGTTAAAATGTATAAATTTCCAGTTATAAAATAAGTCACAGAGATGAAAAGTATAGCATAGGGAATACAGTCAATAATATTGTAATAATATTGTATAGTGATAGAAGGTAACTACACTCATCTTGGTAAACCTTGAATAATGTATAGAATTGTTGAATCAATATGTTGTACACCTGAAACTAATATAACATGTTAATTATACCTCAATAAAAAAAGTGAGAGAACTTTTAAAAAAACAAGAAAAATAAAAGAAAAAACTGTCAGCTGTATCAGTTATTAAGAAATTTGTATGTTTTTATACAAAAACTGTTAATCTTATTACCAACGTTTATAATATGAATGTTTAGAATTTGATTATGTATGAATATATACAGAAACATGGTAAATAATAAAACACAAAAATCACATACTATTTATTTTTCTCATTATTATAATTACTTTGCTCTTAATTATTACAACTTTGTCAAATTCACTTCAGAATTTCACTTCAGGTCATGATCTTGAGCCCAAAGGCAGACATTTAACTGACTGACCCACCCAGGCACCCTCAAATTTCATTTTCCTATTTCCTTATCTCCTTTCCAGAGATAATCATAGTTATGACTTGGATGTCTTTCCTCTAACTGTAATGTATTTTTATATGTAAGTAAAATATAACTTTGTTTTCCATATCTTTGAACTTTTACAAAGTATCTCAATCTGATTATATTGTTGAGCTTATTTCCCTATTTGTGTAACTTAAATTCATGAGTTTTGATTTATTCCTATTGATATGTAACTCTGGTTTATTCATATTAATTGTGATATAATATTCTATTTTGTAAATATACCACAATTTTGGCTTTCTACTGTAGTAAGACATTTGGGTTATTTCCAAATGTTACAAGTAATGTTGTAATAAATATTATGTATATAGTTCCTATACACATGTGAGACCAGATTATTGAGTATAGAATAAGAACACATTCAAAATTTCCTGATATGGCCAAATTGCTCTATAAAGTGATTTTACCATTTACAATACCACTTGGTTGCATGAGAACGTGCAATTTACTAAGTGTAAATTTTCCTCATTTTTCTTATTTTTTTCAAAAGTTGTTTTTCTCCCTTCTTGGTTGATAGCTTCCCTTTCTCCATCTCTCCTCTTCTCTCCCCTCCCCTCCTCTACTCCTCTCTCCTCTCCTCTCCTCTCCTCTCCTCTCCTCTCCTCTCCTCTTCTCCCCTCCCCTCTCCCCTCCTCCTCTTTCTTCCGCTCTCCTCTCCTCCCCTCCCCTCCCCACCCCTTCTCTTCTCTTTTGTCTCTGCCTCTCCCATTCTCCCTGTCTGTTGAACACTTTGGATGCTAGTTTATTGTTAGCTGTACGCATTGCAAATATCTTCTCCTAGTCTGTGACCCGTTTTCATCATATTATGATGTATTTTATTAATAGAAACACAAAGTTTCTTCTATTATTAATATTTTACATGAGTATGGTCCATTGTTTAAAATAATGAATCAATATTGATACATTGTTATTAATTAAAGCTCACACTTTATTTAAAGTATTTACAAAGTGTTTATAACTGGAAGACTAAGGTTAGGTATAAGACCATCCCCAACTTAGATAGAAAGTACATGTGGCAGCAAGTCAGGTATGTACAATTCCCTAAAATAGGCCACTATGCCTTCCAGTGTATGACTGCCACACCTCAGGTTTATAGCTTATAAGTGAAATTAGGGCATGAACCAATGGCACTTATCTATAAATTAGCCAACTGCAAGGTCTGAGAATAATATCCAAAGTATCTAGGTATGTCTTAAGCTGGAAAATGACAAAGGGACATAATCAGAGCTCATGGTAGAGCTTGTGTTTGGAGTAAATGTCAATAATCTTTAGTAGGGAGAAAACATCCAACATACACATGCCGTGTCACAGTTACAACAAAGTTACTCTTGTATCCTGACTGATGTCAGAATTCTTCTTGAGACCTGCTGAGACATTTTTCTTTTTTTCCTCATTCAAAAGTGTATACTTTGAATATCTTGTCACCTGTGTTAACCAGAATAACTTGGCATTGTTCACCTTCACCAAGATATTAGTTTGATACTTTCAAGATATTATCTTGAAAGAACCGAGATAATATGAATAAATAAATCAAATAGTGTGGAAGAGTCAAAATTCTGTCTTCTGAGAACAGAAACCAGATCTAAAATTTTCACAAGGTCTAATCATCAAAATGAACCTATTGCTATAATACAATCTTGCTTTGTAACAATAGTTTCAAAAAGGATTGCTTGGCAAAAGGATTGCTTCATTAGTTTTAAAAACTATAAAATAATTGTATAGAATGTTATCTATTAATTTCCTCTTCTCTTTTAAGAAGAAACTGGATATTATATATTAGGTCTAAAATATTTGCACATGTCCTTTTCAAGGGTTTGATCATTTAAGATCAAAGCCAAGAGTAAGTCTGAAACTCTGAAAGGAATGCAATTATTTTTTTACAGCTGTTTGCTATTTCACCCATGCAAGAACCATAATAATTCAGTAGAAATATTTTTAAAGCAATGAAAAAGTTTAAATTGTAATTGAGGGCATGTGTTGGTAAGGCTGAACTACTTTGTTAGCCAGTCAAACTAATCCCTGTCTCAGATGATAGGTCTCTACAGATTCTTGGGAGTCTCTATATCATGACTTTTGTTTGCTTTAATCAAGATTGCTATGAAAAGTAAAGAATTCCTTGAATAGAACTGCAAATAGCATTTTGGTTAAATGACACAATTTTATCAAATGGCTGAGACATAGACTCAGATAGCCAACTACATGACATAGTGTTTCTGTCTGCTTTGTTTTCTTGATAAAAATGAATATTACTCTCTAGTTACATGAAACTAGGGAGTCAAATTTCAGTTTTGGTTCCTGAAGTTCTCTGTTTGTTTTTCCCTGCTACTCTATTTTCTGTTGCTTGTCCTGCATGATCTCATCTTAATTATTGTTTTAGCCTTTTTGTGTAGGTTATGTGGATATTTCTCTCTGCCTTTACTTTGTATTTTTTACTGAGAAACAATGAAAATATTAACCTTTATTTCAGAAACAAAAACATACAAAACAAAAGTGAAAATAAGCATAAGCAAACAAAAAATTCAAATGCTTGCTGCTTCTTGTTGCTGCTGGGCTTTTCCACTCTCACTTCTTATATCTCTTCATTGATATTTTGCCAGCATCAAAGAAGGCCAAACTGAAAAATAGTTGAAGTTCCTCACTGTATGAAGTCTGCTCTGATTGTTTCTGTATTGACTAATTCAAATTTGGAAAGGAATTTAAATGAAAACTGAGATTTTATTAAGGAAAAGAGAGCTTCTAGGAGTCATTCCCTCTGCAAGATTTATCTCTAATATTTAATCCTCACTTATCTGAATTATTTACTTTCAGTCTCCCGTTTGATCTGGAAACAACTTTTGGATTAAGTAATTAAAAGCAGAAGTGAAAGACAAGGGGCTGGTGTGGCACTTGGGACATAAAAATCTAGTCAGGGAAACAGTCAAGTTATTTTCAAGAAAGCTTTGGCCAGGCTATAAAAGTAAAAGCATGTTCCATTTTTTATGTATGTACACTGGGTCCTGCCCAAGCAAAATGCAGAGTTATTGTCACCAATATAGGTGTGCACAGGATTAGTCCAATGATTTTCAGTGTTCATAGAGCTCACTTCTCATGGATTTCTGGCCTTCCTGGGATTGTAACCATTTGTAGAAAGAATTGGGGTGAAAGCTAACTTTTGCAGAAGATTTATTTTTCTTGTACTCAATTTTGTCAAACTCTCCTATTACACATTATTGAACCTACCTTCTTAAAGCAATCATAGTCAAATAGGACACCTCACGCTCCCAGTCTCTTCCACCATTCTTTAATTCCTATGATTTTTTTCACAGAAGAAGATTTGCGGGCTAGTTATTATTTGATGTGTGAGCAGATGTGCTAGAAAAAATCTTTCTAGACTCATGCCAGGAACCTCACCATTACTACAATTACTGTAATTTCTTAATCTTGGAAAGGCATTGAATTTCAGAGTTAGGCTTCAGTGGTTTCAAAAAACATCCCTTGCCATATGCTACCTTCATGATTTGACATAGGAGAGGGTATTTTTTTCAATCCTCTGGTGCTTTATATGAAAAATTGAGAACAGATCCTGATTAATCAAACCTTTTCTGTGTCTGCATATTCATCACTCCCTTTTAGAAATCCCATTTTTTAATGCATGTCCAGGATAGGAAATTTGAGACATTTACTCCCAGTCTCACACATTCACAAAGCACACGTTATTCCTAGGCATAGTTATTTTATTGTTATTACTGTTGCCTAATACTGTCCTGTACATATTCTTCTGTGATATAAAAGATAAAGTAACAGTGCATCAAGGCAAGTGCGTTGACTGATAAGATTTTTCTAAAATCATAATAGCTTATTGCAGTCTATAAAATATTCTTCTTGGTAACACCAAAAAAGAAGTTCCCAATTCTAATTTTCCAGGATTGGAAAAGAAAATCAAGTTTTCAATTGATACTCTAAGGCTGGCTTGGCCACACAGGCTTGACTTATGAATAAAATATACAATATACTTTTTGCTATTCACTCAGGAAACCTCTACTGAACTTTTTACATTTTGAACACTTCATTTGTGAGAAAGTTAGTTCTTGTGATAGTTTCCTCTTTGTAGCAGACTTATTGTGATATCCTATCATAATTGGGGGGGCAGGGAGATTCTTTGATAAACACATGGCCTAAACTGTGTTTATGGTAGTCTTGCATACTGAAGAACCCCCTTAGCACCTTCAAGCAGCTCTAAATGTGTGGCATGAAGGATTATCCACAAGTAACAAGATGCTATTCTTTGGTGTCTCAAGGTCTGTAGTACAATTATAGATAACAACACTGAACACAAAGCAGACATTTTCATGTAGACTTAAAAGAAAATAGTTTAAGAACCTACAACCAGCTCAAATATATAAAAGAGGGGTAATTGGATTAGGGAGAAGATTCCTTTACAGGGAAGGATTACCTTGTTGTGAGTCTCAGAGTGGTGGGAACGAACCCCCAATGAGGGGCCAGCCAATGGAACTGCTTGGTAAATGTTGGCCTACTTGTTTCAATTGGGGGAGAAGAAGAAACTTGCACCTGACAGAAGTATGAAGGCTGAAAGAGATTGTGAACCAAAGATTGCTTTGACCTGGGAAATTTGTAGGGTTGGCTTTGGTAGCAGAGCCAGGGAGTGTGGGTGCATTCTGAGAGGTGTACTCCATCAGGTTGCTAAAGCAAAGGATAGGTGAGTGTTTTACATGGGCCAGGTTTGACCTCCAGAGAAGAAAGCTGGTGATTTGAGGTTGCATTGGCTTTTCTTTCCTAGAGCCGCAGAGGAGGAAGGAGTCCTCAATGAAAAAGCCTGCATATAAATTACTGGACACAGAGTAGGAGTTGTAAGTGACCACTCAAGATAGAGATGCAACTTTCCAGACTAAGAGAGCTTGGGAGGTGCCCTGCAGGTACCACTCAGCAGAAATCTATCTTAACTATCTGATAGGCCAAGCTTGAGATGGCCCACCAAGCAACTCAGCTAAGAAAGAACACTAACTCTATCATACCTCTTCCTTCTCCTGACTTGGAATTGAGACTCAGCTAAATGATAATGAAAAACAATTGAGGAAAGAATGAAAAAAGAAAGAACAGAAAGAAAGACCATTTCTCTCTTCCATGCAAAATTAATTCCAAGTAGAGCCAAGCTAGGGAAGAAGAAAAATTTTATATCTAAGTCAAGTTCTGAGTTTTAAAATACCTGGTATTATCCATTTCTAATTGCAAAATGGGAATTTAAATGTAATTTGCTATAGGAAAAGTTATTACAAAGAATAAAGCCAGAATTTTTATTCAGAGACAAGTGAAAGTTATCCACACTTTAAGGAGTTGGAGTGAGGGTGGTGGGGACATAAAAAGAAAATCGTGTTTTGTTTACTTTGCAAATTGTGCTTGTTTTGTGCCTAATCTGGTTATGTGTATTTTGCTTTGCTTTTTTTTTTTTTAATTCTTGGTGTTGATATTAATGACATCTATTGATTTAAGTTAGATAAATTGAGTAAAGATTTTATAATGTAATCTCAAATTTGCAGCTCCTTAAAAATTATTTATAAGTCATTTTAGGTGGCTTAGAAGTAATATCTTGCTACAGTAGCTCTCCAGTTTTCTCACTTTTTGTTTCTCACTTTATATTTTATAAAGCTTTATAGTTTACAAATGCTGTAAAAATTCTAAACTCATTTAGTATTCAAAATCATCCTGTGTGGACAAACATTGTTTTGTCTATTTTAGAAAAAAAAGGAAACAAACATCCAGAGAAGCAAAATAATTGTTCAAGTTTATATTGTTAATAAGTGGTAAGACCACTTGTTAACAGTCTACTGATTACAAGTTTCACAAATTAAGATCCTATATTCAATGCCTATGTACTCTTCTGTTTTTAAAGTTAATAATAGTCCATAGTAGCCAACAATTGCTGAGCAATTTCTACGTGCAAGACTCTTTGATAACTTCTTCTCATTAACTCTTGTTTTTAATAACAACCTTGTTGGGTGGAGATGACTGCTCTCATTTTGCAGATGATAAAAATGAGGCCTTGATAAACATAAATATTTAACCAAGATCAGAGATACTAGAGAACAAGTGGCATTTAGATGATTTGAAATCCAGGCAATCTTACTTCAGAGTCTAAAAATTAACTACTGTACTCACTGTGTTTTGGAATGAACATTTCATACTAAGTATGGATCTTCATGTATATACAGAATTTTATGTGTTAGAAATCTAAAGTGTGCATAATTCTAAGAAAAATCACTGCTACTAAACTACTACTATTCTTAGACAGATGGAAAGAGCATTGGGTGTGAATTCATTAGATTTCATTTTCATGTCTGCTTTGTTTTTGGATAATTGTGATATTAACCAAGGCCCATAATTTTTCAATATCTGTTTCCTTATATGTCTATTATGCAGAAATTCTATTAAATTCATTTTGCAACTAGAAAGGAATTATACTTAGGTTCACACAGAATTAATGAATTAATTCCTAAAACGATGCATAAAGATTGAGCTTTGTCTGTTTGACAAGAATATTTTGTATAACAAAAATAGCCGTGGACTGGGTGGCTGCTTATAAGCCACAGAAATTTAGTTCTCCTCGCTCTGGAAGCTAGGGAGTCCAACATGAAGGTGCTGGCTGAGCCCATGTTGGGTGAGGACCTCCTTCATGGTTCATAGATGGGCGCCTCTTTGTTAGGCTCTCACATAGCAGGGGAGTTCTCTGGTGTCTTTAATATAAGGGCACTAATCTCATTCATGAGGATACCTCCTGAAGGCTCCACCTCCAAATTCTATCACAGGAGGGATTAGGTTTCAACATACAAGTGAGATAAAAACATTCAATCTATGGCACATGCCATTATGATGTTATTTTCAGAATTAATGAGGCAGATATTTATATCTCATCTGTTATCAGAGATGATATTCAGCTATCATGGACCTGGCACATAGTTGGTCTCTGTGCTGTATCATCTGTTGGATATTTCTATGTAAACATGCTTCTAATAAGCTCAATCAAAGTGCTCCGTGCATACAAAAAACAATAGTATATTATCACTTGGCCCTTGAGGAAAGAGCTTGTTTGATAATAAATATTCTAATCAAAATACCGTAAAGTCTCCACTTTTTAAATATATATATATATAGCATTTAACAATGAAACCTTTAACCAATGGGTTAAAATGTCAAATTGGAATAAAATCGTATGCATTGACATTCATTTCAATATGCTAAATTTTATACAGCCAACACTTTCATAGATTAAACATTGACACTCTTTATTATTTTAACATTAAATTTTGACTGTTATAATATAGCTGATGAATGATCATTTTAAATCATCAAATGATACAATTGCTGCTAGCTATCTTTATACAGCAGGATTTGTACAATTATTTGAATATTTTATTGCATTTTATGTTATTACTTATAAAATGAGTGGAAAATGGGAAAGTGATAAGAAGTTTACATCTCATAAACTTACTTGTTTGAGGCAAAGTTAGAAATGATTACCATGCTTCAGGTAATGAATCTTAAGATTCATTGTATTCATTGTTCTTAAGCTAGTTTGTGTTCCATCGAGAAGGAAAATAATAAATATAGTACATGTGTAAAATAATAGAAATATTTCAAGAATATATTGTTTAAAAGGCAAGATTTATTTAGGGAATTTCTAATATTCTGTTTTCTAGATTTTTTTTAAAGATTTTATTTATTTATTCATTTGACAGAGATAGAGACAGCCAGCGAGAGAGGGAACACAAGCAGGGGGAGTGGGAGAGGAAGAAGCAGGCTCACAGCAGAGGAGCCTGACGTGGGGCTCGATCCCATAACGGCGGGATCACGCCCTGAGCCGAAGGCAGACGCTTAACCGCTGTGCCACCCAGGCGCCCCATCTGTTTTCTAGATTTTTAAAACACCATGAATTGTAAAATGCATTATTATTTAAAAAGTATCTCATAATATAAGAAAAAAGCAAATGAACAAAGGGGGAAAAAGAGACAGAGAGGCAAACCAAGAAAGAAAGTCATAACCATAGAGAACATAAACTAATTGTTACCAGAGGGTAGAGTGGTGGGGGGTTGGCTTAATTAGGTGATAAGGATTGAAGAGTGCACTTGTGATGAGTACTAGGTGATCAAAATAAAAACTTAAAGAAAAATGTATTTCATAAAGAAGCCCAGTGCTGAATTTAAAATAAAAACTCAATTCAAGATGTACACTGATTTCAGAAATGCTGAAATGTGAGTCTTGGAATCATCAAATACATCATTATTTTTAATAATGAATTTTTTTGCTCAGCTTTTTCATTTTTGACTTTTAAATACTTGTAGAATATATTATCTATAAAAGTTATGATAGAAACTAGACCCATTTTCTCTATATAAGAAAGTCCATTTAAAAATAATACTTGAGGGATGCCTGGGTGGCTATTTGTTGAACGGCTCCCTTCTGCTCAGTTCATGATCCCAGGGTCCTGGGATCGAGCCCCACATTGGGCCCCCTGCTCAGTGGGGAGCCTGCTTCTCCCTCTCCCTCTGCAGTTTCCCCTGCTTGTGCTCTCTCTCTCAAGTAAATAAATAAAATCTTTAAAAATAAATAAATAAAAGTGATACTTGAGAATATATGGGGAGGAGTTAAAATGGCAGAGGAGCAGGGAGACCCTGAATTTGTCTCTATCCTCAAACACAGCCAGGTTGTTATCAAATTATTCTGAATACCCAAGAAGTCAATAGGAGGTTGGAGAGAACAAAAACTGCAAGTCTACAAGTAGAAAAGTGACCACTTTTGGAAGGTTGGAGGTACAGAAGTTCACTTGAGGGAGACATAGGTGTGAATACAGAGAAAGAGGGGGAGCCAGTTTATGGGAGGCTACCACAAAGTATTAGAAGTGGTGGAGCACAAAATCTGAACTTTTAAGTTTGTTACCATGGGAGATGTGCCTGGATTAATGGGGTCAGGTGGTGAAGAGGGGCAGAATCCCTGGAGGGACAGGGCGGTCTGAGGATCCCCCAGGTTGCAGGAAGAATGGGTGGAGCAAACGTGGGGTGCTCTTCCTACACATAGGAGCCTGGAAGCCAGCAGAGATCAGCAGGTCTTGGTGTTTGCTTTCTGCTATAAACTGTCATGCATTCAAGTGGCCACTTTCCTGGAATGGGCAGTAAGTGTGGTGAGACCCTCCCCCAGAGAAATAGTGCCAGTCTGCACAGCAGGTGTCCCTTATATTTGGAGTTTTGAAACTCAGTCACACACCTGAGGTAAAAAGACTCAGACATGGGCAAGGTGAAAGCAGGGTTCGGACAGAAACCAGGGAAACAAATGGGGTGATTGATTGCTTTTCTGTGAGGCCTCACTAAAGAGTAGGAGCATGAACTTTCGGCTCTGAGTCTAGAAAGCTGGGCGCAACCATTTTCATCCGGCCCATCAGTGCTGAAAACCTTCATGGACAAAAACAGTGCCACCTAGTGGAGACCAGAGCAACGTACAGCAACCGACGTACCCTGTGCCCTGGAGAAGCATTTCCACTGAAACAAGTCAGCCTGAGAATCAGCGCAGCAGACCCCTCCCCCAGAAGACCAGCACAAACAACCAGCTCCCGCCAAGTTTATTGATCATATGATGCTGCAAAGCTCAGCTCTAGGGGAACTAGGATCGAGCTTTCTTTTTACTTTTTTTTTTTAATAATAATTTTTTTATTATGTTATGTTAGTCACCGTACAGTACATCCCTAGGTTTTGATGTAAAGTTCCATGATTCATTATTTGCGTATAACACCCAGTGCAGCATGCAATATGTGCCCTCCTTAGTACCCATCACCGGCCTGTCCCATTCCCCCACCTCCCTCCCCTCTGAAGCCCTCAGTTTGTTTCCCAGAGTCAATAGTCTGTCATGGTTCATTCCCCCTTCTGTTTATCCCCCCTTCATTCCTCCATTTCCTCTCCTATCGATCTTCCTATTTCTTATGTTCCATAAATGAGTGAAACCATATGATAATTGCCTTTCTGTTCTTGACTTATTTCACTTAGCATTATCTCCTCCAGTTCATTTTTATTATTTTTCATTTATATTCTTATATTTTCCAACTCCTTTTTAAAATTTTTTATTATCAACTTTTAATTTTTCATATATATATTCATTTATGTTTTTAAATTTTTTGTCTACTTTCGTAATAAAATGAAAGTATACATTACTTATTTATTTTATTTTGGGATCTAGATTGTTTCAACAAACAAAAGAAAACACACTCAGCACCTAGTTTTTTTTGTTTGTTTTCTTCTTTTGTGGTTTTGTTCTTCTTGGTTTTTCTGTGTTTTTTTATTTTTTGCCATTTTTGTTTTTTGTTTATTTGCTTGTTTTGTTGTTCTTTTACCTCTGTCATTTCCACAAAATGATGAGACATAGGAATTCACCCCAAAAGAAAGAACATGAGGTGGAATGCAGAGCCAGGGATTTAATTAATATAGACATAAGTAAGATATCTGGACTAGAATTTAAGACAATGATTCTAAGGATACTAGCTGGGCTTGAAAAAAAGCATAGAAAACACTAGAGGATTCCTTACTAAGAGATAAAAGAACTAAAATCTACTCAGGCTGAAATTAAAAATGCTATAACCAAGATGCAAACACAAATGGAGGTCATAAAAATGGAGATGGATGAATCAGAGTGAATCAATGATACAGAAGACAAAATTATGGAAAATAATGAAGCCAAAAAGAAGAGGCAAAGAAAAGTAATGGACCACAAAGGTAGGCTTAGAGAACTAAACAACTTACTAAAATGTAATAACGTTGGTATCATAAGAGTCCCAGAGGATGAAGGGAGAGATAAAGGGGCAGAAGGTTTATTCAAAAACATTATAGCTTCCCTAATCTGAGGAAAGATACAGACATTAAAATCCAAGAATCACAGAGAATTTCCATTAAATTCAACAAAATTCAACATAGTCAAATTCACAAAATGCAGAGACAAGTAAAGAATCCTGAAAGCAGAAAGGGAAAAAGGGTCTTTAACCTGCAAGGGAAGACAGATCAGTTTCACAGTGGATCTGTCTATAGAGACTTGGCAGGCCAGAAATAGTGGAAGGAAATATTCAACGTGTTGAATAGAAAAAATATTCAGCCAAGAATTCTTTATCTAGCAAGGCTGTCTTTCAAAATAGAAGGGGAGATAAAGAGTTTTCCGGACAAACAAAAACTAAAGGAGTACATGATCACTAAACCAGGCCTGCAAGAAATTTTAAGAGGAGTCTCTTTGAGTGGAGAAAAAAAGACCAAAAGCAACAAAGACTATAAAGAAACAGAGAACATCACCAGAAACACCAACTCTATAGGTAACACAATGGCACTAAATTCATATCTCAATAATCACTCTGAATGTAAATGGACTAGAGGTGCCAATCAAAAGACATAGGGTATCAGACTGGATTAAAAAAAGAAAAACAAGATCATCTATATGCTGCCTACACGAGACTCATTTAATACCTAAAAACACATAAAGATTAAAAATGGGGTTGGAGAACCATCTGTCATGCTAATAGACATTAAAGAAAGTCAGAGTAGCCATACTCATATCAGACAAACTAGATTTTAAAACAAAAACTGTAATGAGATAAAGAAGGGTGTTATAATTAAGGATCTATCCTTCAAGAAGATTTAACAATTGTAAATATTTATGCCTCCAAATTGGGAGCACCCAAATATATAAATCCATTCATAACAGGCATAAAGAAACTCATTTATGATAATACAATACAATAATACAATAATAATGGGACTTTAACACCCAACTTATAACCATGGACAGACCATGTAAGCAGAAAATCAACAAGGAAACAATGGCTTTGAATGACACTCTGGACAGGATGGACTTAGTAGGTATATTCAGAACATTTCATCCTAAAGCAGCATAATACACATTCTTCTCAAGTGCACATGGAACATTCTCCAGAATAGATCACATACTGGGTCACAAATCAGCCCTCAACAAGTACAAAAAGATCAAGATCATACCATGCATATTTTCAGACCAAAATGCTATGGAACTGGAAGTCAATCACAAGAAAAAAATTGGAAAGACCTTAAATACATGGAAGTTAAAGAACGTCCTACTAAAGAATCAATGGGTTAACCAGAAAATTAAAAAAAAATTAATTTTGTTTTTTACAAAATTACATACTTTGTATGTAATGTAAAAGCAAATGAAAATGAAAGCACAACAGCCCAAAACCTTTGGGAGTCAGAAAAAGCAGTCCTAAGAGGGAAGTATATTGCTCTATAGACCTACCTCAAGAAACAAGAAAAGTCTCAAAAACACCTAACCTTACACCTAAAAGAGCTAGAAAAAGAACAAAAAATGAAGCCTAAAGCCAGCGGAAGAAAACAAGTAATAAAGATTAGAGCAGAAATAAATGATACAGAAACAAACAAAAAACCAATAGAATGAATTAACATTAGTTAATGTTAATGAACTAACATGGTTCTTCTAAAGAATTAATAAAATTGATAAACCCCTAGCCAGACTTATCAAAAAGAAAAAAGGACCCAGACTTCCTGAGTTAAGATAGCGGAGGAGTAGGGGACCCCTTTTTCAGCTGGTCCCCTGAGTTGAGCTGGATAAGTACCAGACCAGCCTGAACATCCACGGAATCAGCCTGAGACACAGGAAGATACATCTGGATCTCTACAAATGAACATCTCCAGTGCTGAGTATTGAGGTACGAAGCGGGGAGCCGTGAAACCGTGCACAGATATCGGAAGATAAACGGAAGTTGGAGGGAGCCGCCATGTCCGGGCCCCAGGAAGCGGTAGCCACCTGCACGGGTGAGCGGGCGGACTCGTGGACCGTCACCCACAAGAGAGCAGACTGAGACTGTGAGCCGGGGAACGTGGCGACCAGACTAAAACAGGGCTCCGGTGCACTCACTGGAAACAGACTGAGACCGGGAGCTCTGGGAGCGCACGGGGGTGGCTGGCGGCTGGCGGGGTTGGAAAAACAAAGGACAGAGACGCGCCGGCCCTGGAAGTGAGGGCTGGGACGCCGGGTGCGGGGCGCACATCCAAGGATACTTCAGGGTTGAGCAGCACCAACAGAAACAGAGTTAAAGTGGCCAGAACATCAGTGGATAACGGTCCGCGATCCCTCTGTTCTGAGACAGAGGCTGAGATTTGGCCACTGCTGCTCTGACTCTCAGAAGAGGCACAACAAACCACCAGGGAAGGCCGCCAGAGAACAAAAGCCTGTAAATACCATCTCAAAGTGTGCCCATCCCCATCTCCCCTCCCAGGGGACACGGAGACTCTACCCAAACAGGGTTGCCTGAGTATCGGCGTGGCAGGCCCCTCCTCCAGAAGGCAGGCTGAAAAAATCAAGAAGCCCACATCCCTAAGGTCCCTATAAAACAAGTGCACACTGCGTGGGTCTTGGTCAATAATTTGTGCTCTGGACAACCCCGCAACCTCTCCTCATCAGAATGATGAGAAGGAGCAATCCCCCCCAGCAAAGAAAAGACAATGAGTCTGTGGCCTCTGCCACAGAGCTAATGGATATGGATATAACCAAATTATCAGAAATGGAGGTCAGTGTGACAATGCTCAAGATGATGTGTAGACTTGAAAAAAGTATTAACGAAAATGTTACTGAAAATATAGAATCTCTAAGGGCAGAAATGAGAGCGAAAATGGCAGAAATTAAAAATTCTGTGAATCAAATGCAGTCAAAACTAGATGCTCCGACAGCCAGGGTAGATGAGGCAGAAGAATGCATTGGCAAATTGGAGGATGGGTTAGTAGAAGAGAAAGCTAAAATAGAAACTTGGCTCAAAAAAGTCCAATCTCGGGCGCCTGGGTGGCACAGTGGTTAAGCTTCTGCCTTTGGCTCAGGGCGTGATCCCGGTGTTCTGTGATCGAGCCCCATATCAGGCTCCTCCTCTATGAGCCTGCCTCTTCCTCTCCCACTCCCCCTGCTTGTGTTTCCTTTCTCGCTGGCTGTCTCTATCTCTGTCGAATAAATATATAAAACCTTAAAAAAAAAAAAGTCCAATTTCAAGAATGTAGGTTAAAGGAGATTACTGACTCAATGAAATGTTCCAATGTCAGAATAATCAGCATCTCCAAGGGGGTGGAGAAAAACAGAGGTCTAGAAGAGATATTTGAACAAATTGTAGCTGAAAACTTCCCTAATGTAGCAAAGGAAAAGAATTCATGTCCAAGAGGCAGAGAGGACCCCTCCCAAGCTCAACCACAACAAACCTAGGCCACGTCACGTCATAGTGCAATTTGCAAATATTAGATCCCAGGATACAGTATTGAAAACAGCCAGGGCAAAGAAATTTCTCACGTACCAAGGCAAAGGTATCAGAATTACGTCAGACCTGTCTACACAGACCTGGAATGAGGGAAAGGGTTGGGGGGGCATTTTTAAAGCTCTTTCAGAGGAAAACATGCAGCCAAGGATCCTTTATGCAGCAAGGCTGTCATTCAGAATTATATGGAGAGATAAAGACCTTCCAGAATCGCCAATCATTGACCAATTTCGTAACCATGAAACCAGCCCTACAGGAGATATTAAGGGAGGTTCTATAAAAGTAAAAAGGCCCCAAGAGTGATACAGAACAGAAAGTCATAATCTACAGAAACAAAGACTTTAATGGCAACATGGCATCATTAAAATCATATCTCTCAATAATCAGTCTCAATGTAAATGCCCTAAATGCTCCCACAAAATGCCACAGGGTTGCAGATTGGATAAAAAGACATGACCCATCCATTTGCTGTCTACAAGAGACTCATTTTGAACCTAAAGATACATTCAGACTGAAAGTTAATGGATGGAATACCATCTTTCATGCCAATGGACCTCAAAAGAAAGCTGAGGTAGCAATTCTCATATCAGACAGATTGGATTTTAAACTAAAGACTATAGTTAGAGATACAAAAGGGCACTATATTATTCTTAAAAGATGTATCCAACAAGTGGATATGACAATTATAAATATATATGCCCCCAACAGGGNAAAAAACAAATTAAACAATTTATGGAGACCAACGAGAATGAATACACAACGGTCCAAAACCTATGGGATACTGCAAAGGCAGTCCTAAGGGGGAAATACATAGCCATCCAAGCCTCACTCAAAAGAATAGAAAAATCTAAAATGCAGTTTCTATATTCTCACCTCAAGAAACTGGAACAGCAACAGAGGGACAGGCCTAACCCACTGACAAGGAAGGAGTTGACCAAAATTAGAGCAGAAATCAAAGCAGAAAATCAACAAAGAAACAAGAGCTTTGAATGCCGTACTAGAAGGTGGTTCTTTGAGAGAATCAATAAAATTGACAAACCGCTGGCCAGACTTATCCAAAAGAATAGAGAAAAGACCCAAATTAATAAAATTATGAATGAAAAGGGAGAGGTCACAACCAACACCAATGAAATTGGAAGGATTATTAGAAACTATTATCAACAGCTTTATGCCAATAAATTAAGCAATCTGGAAGAGATGGAGGCCTTCCTAGAAACCTAAAAACTTCCAAGACTGAAACAGGAAGAAATTGATTTCTTAAACAGGCCAATTAATTACAAAGGATTGAAACAGTGATAAAAAAAACCTTCCAAAAAACAAAATGCCAGGACCGGATGGTTTTCCTGGGGAATTCTACCAAACATTCAAAGAAGAAATAATACCTATTCTCCTAAAGCTATTTCAAAAAATAGAAACAGAAGGAAAGCTACCAAACTCATTCTATGAGGCTAATATTACCTTGATCCCCAAACCAGGCAAAGACCCCCTCAAAAAGGAGAATTACAGACCGATTTCTCTAATGAATATGGATGCCAAAATCCTCAACAAGATCCTTGCTAATAGAATCCAACAGTACATTAAAAGGATTATCCATCATGACCAAGTGGGATTTATCCCTGTGATGCAAGCGTGGTTCAACATTCGCAAATCTATAAGTGTCATAGATTTTATCAGCAAGAAAAAAGCCAAAAATCATACGATTCTCTCAATTGATGCAGAAAAAGCATTTGACAAAATACAGCATCCTTTCCTGATTAAAATCCTTCAGAGTGTAGGAATAGAGGGTACATTTCTCAATCTCATAAAAGCCATCTATGAAAAGCCTACTGCAANGATCCTCTCAATTGATGCAGAAAAAGCATTTGACAAAATACAGCATCCTTTCCTGATTAAAACCCTTCAGAGTGTAGGAATAGAGGGTACCTTCCACAATCTCATAAAAACCGTCTATGAAAAGCCTATAGCAAGTATCATTCTCAATGGGGAAAAGCTGGAAGCCTTTCCCTTAAGATCAGGAACTCGAAAAGGATGCCCACTCTCGCGGCTATTATTCAACATAGTACTAGAAGTCCTTGAAAGAGCAATCAGACAACAAAAAGGGATAAAAGGTATCCAAATCAGCAAAGAAGAAGTCAAACTGTCTCTCTTCGCAGATGACATGATACTCTATATGGAAAACCCAAAGGAATCCACTCCCAAACTATTAGAAGTTATAGAACAATTCAGTAAGGTGGCAGGATACAAAATCAATGCNACAACATCAATGCTCAGAAATCAGTTGCATTTCTATACACGAACAATGAGACTGAAGAAAGAGAAATTAGGGAATCTATCCCATTTACAATAGCACGAAAAACCATACGTTACCTCGGAAATAACTTAACCAGAGATGTAAAGGACCTATATTCTAGAAACTATAAATCACTCTTGAAAGTAGAAGACACAAAAAGATGGAAAAATATTCCATGCTCGTGGATCGGCAGAATTAACATAGTTAAAATGTCCATGCTATCCAGAGCAATCCATACTTTCAATGCTATCCCGATCAAAATACCAATGAAATTTTTCAAAGAACTGGAACAAATAGCCCTTAAATTTGTATGGAACCAGAAGAGGCCCCGAATTACCAAGGAATTGTTGAAAAGGAAAAACAAAGCTGGGGACATCACAATGCTGGATTTCAAGCTGTACTACAAAGCTGTGATCACAAAGACAGCATGGTACTGGCACAAAAACAGACNCAGACACATAGACCAATGGAACAGAATAGAGAACCCAGAAATGGACCCCTCGGCTCTTTGGGCAACTAATCTTTGACAAAGCAGGAAAAAACATCCAGTGGAAAAAACACAGGCTCTTCAATATTGGTGCTGGGAAAATTGGACAGCTACATGCAAAAGAATGAAACTGACCACTCTCTCACACCATACACAAAGATAAACTCTAAATGGATGAAATACCTCGATGTGAGACAGGAATCCATAAAAATTCTAGAGGAGAACATAGGCAGCAACCTCTATGACATCGGCCACAGCAACGTTTTTCATGACACATCTTCAAAGGCAAGAGAAGCAAAAGATAAAATGAACTTGTAGGACTTCATCAAGATAAAAAGCTTCTGCACAGCCAAGGAAACAGTCAGAAAAACTAAGAGACAGCCCACAGAATGGGAGAAGATATTTGCAAATGACACTACAGATAAAAGACTTGTATCAAAGTTCTACAAAGAACTTCTCAAACTCAATACACGAGAGACAAATAAACAAATCAAAAAATGGGCAGAGATATGAACAGACACTTTTCCAATGAAGACATACAAATGTTTAACAGACACATGAAAAAATGTTCAAAATCATTAGCCATCAGGGAAATTCAAATCAAAACCTCACTGAGATACCAACTTACGCCAGTTAGAATGGCAAAAATAGGCAAGGCAAGAAACAACAATTATTGGAGAGGATGTGGAGAAAGGGGATCCCTCCTACATTCTTGGTGGGAATGCAAGTTGGTATAGCCACCCTGGAAAACAGTGTGGAGGTCCCTTAAAAAGTTAAAAATAGAGCTACCCTATGATCCAGCCATTGCACTACTGGGTATTTACCCCAAATATACAGACATAGTGAAGAGAAGGGCCATATGCACCCCAATGTTCATAGCAGCAATGTCCACAATAGCTAAATTGTGGAAGGAGCCGAGATGCCCTTCAACAGATGACTGAATTAAGAAGCTGTGGTCCATATATACAATGGAATATTACTCAGCTATCAAAAAGAACGAATTCTCAACATTTGCTGCAACATGGACGGCACTGGAGGAGATAATGCTAAGTGAAATAAGTCAAGCAGAGAAAGACAATTATCATATGGTTTCTCTCATCTATGGAACATAAGAACTAGGAAGATTGGTAGGAGAAGAAAGGGATAAAGAAAGGGGGGGTAATCAGAAGGGGGAATGAAGCATGAGAGACTGTGGACTCTGAGAAACAAACTGAGGGCTTCAGAGGGGAGGAGGTGGGGTATTGGGATAGGCTGGTGATGGGTAGTAAGGAGGGCACGTATTGCTTGTTGCACTGGGTGTTATATGCAACTAATGAATCATCGAACTTTACATCAAAAACCAGGGTTGTACTGTATGGTGACTAACATAATATAATAAAAAAAATATTAAAAAAAAAAGAAGAAAGGACTGAAATAGATAAAATCATGAATAATAGAGGAGAGATCACAAACAACACCACAAAAATACAAACAAGTATAAGAGAGAATATTATGAAAAATTATATGCCAACAAGCTGGGCAACCTGGAAGAAGAGGACAAATTCCTAGATATTTACAAACTGCCAAAACTGAAACAGGAAGAAATAGAAAATTTAAAGAGATCCATAACCAGCAAAGAAATGGAATAAGTAATCAAAAATCTCCCAACAAACAAAAGCTGGATAGCTTCCCAGTGGAATTCTACCAGATATTTAAAGAAGTTAATACCTATTCTTCTCAAACTGTTCAAAAAAATGGAAATGGCAGGAAACCTCCAAACTCATTCTATGAAGCCAACATTACCTTGATTCTGAAACAAGACAAAGATGCCACTAAAAAAGGAGAATCACAGGCTAATATCCCTGATGAACATGGATGCAAAAATTCTCTATAAAATACTAGCCAATCAAATTCAACAGTCCATTAAAAGACTATTCAGCATGACCAAGTGGGATTTATTCCTGGGCTTCAGGGGCAATTCAATATTTGCAAATCAATCTACTTGATGTACCATATTAATAAAAGAAAGATTAGGAGCCAAATGATCCTGTCAATAGAAACAGAAAAAAACATTTAACAAAATACAGTATCCTTTCCTGATAAAAACCCTCAACAAAGTAGGGATAGAGTGAAAATACTTCAACATCATAAAGGCCATATATGAAAGACCCACAGCTAATATCATCCTCCATGGGGAAAAACTGAAAGCCTCTCCCCTAAGATCAGGAAAAAGACAAAGATAAAGATGTTCACTCTCACCATTACTATTTAACATAGTACTGGAAGTCTTAGCCTCAGCAATCAGACAACAAAAAGAAATAAAAGTTATCCAAATTCACAAGGAAGAAGTTGAATTTTCACTATGTGCAGATGACACAATACTCTATGTAGAAAACCTGAAAGACTCCACAAAAAAATTGCTAGAACTCATACATGAATTCAGCAAGTCATAGGATATAAATTAATGTGCAGAAATGTTGCATTTTTATACGACAACAAAGAAGAAGCATAAAAAGAAATCAAGGAATTGGTCCCATTTGCATTTGCACCAAAAATAATAAGACACCTAGGAATAAATGTAATTAAAGAAGTAAAAGATCTATAGTCTGATAAGTGTAGAACTCTTATGAAACAAATTAAAGAGGGTATAAAGAAATAGAAAAGCATCCCATGCTCATGGATTAGAAGGACAAACATTGTTAAAATGTCTATCCTATCCAAAGCAATCTACACATTGAATACAATCCCTATCAAAATACCACCAGCATTTTTCACAGAGCTAAAACAAACAACCAAAAATTTATATAGAACCATGAAAAAACCCAAATAATCAAAGCAATTCTGAAAAAAAAAAAAAAAAAACCAAAGCTGGTGGCATCACAATTCCAACTTCAAGGTCTATTACAAAACTGTAGTCATCAAGAGAGTATGGTACTGGCCCAAAAACAGACAAATAGATCAATGAAACAGAATAAAGAACCCAGGAATGGACTCACAGCTATATGGTCAACTAATCTTCGACAAAGCAGGAACTAATATCCAAAGGAAAAAAAACAGTCTCTTCAACAAATAGTGTTGGGAAAACTAGACAGCAACATGCAGAAGAATGAAACTGGACCACTTTATTACACCATACACAAAAATAAATTCAAAATGGATGAAAGATCTTAATGTGTGACAGAAAACCATCAAAATCCTATCCTAGAGGAGAACGCAGGCAGAAACTTCTTTGACCTCAGCCATAGCAACTTCTTACTAGACATGTCATCAGAGGCTAGAGAAACACAAGCAAAAATGAACTATTGGGACTTCATCAAGATAAAAAGCTCTTGCACAGCAGAGGAAAGAACAAAACTGAAAGGCAGCCTGTGTAATGAGAGAAGATATTTACAAATGACATATCCGATAAAGGGTTAGTATCCAAAATCTACAAAGAAATTATCAAACTCAACACCCAAAAAAACAACCCAGATAAGGACATGACTAGACACTTTTCCAAAAAAGACATCCAAATATCCATTAAATATCCATTGACTGATGAATGAGTAAAGAAGAAGTGTTACATATGTACAATGGAATATTACTCAGCCATCAAAAATAATGAAATCTTTCCATTTGCAACAATGTGAATGGAGCTAGAGTGTACTGTGCTAAATGAAGTAAGTCAGTCAGAGAAAGACATATACCATATGATCTCACTCACATGTGGAATTTAAGAAAGAAAATAGATGAACATATGGGAAGGGGGGAAAGAAAAAAAGGAGAGAGGGAAGCCATAAGAGACTCTTAACAAGAGAGAACAAACTGAGGGCTGATGGAGAGAGGTGGGTGGGGGAGGGACTAGATGGGTGATGGGTATTAAGGAGGTCATGTGTTATGATGCACATTGAATGTTGTATGTAAGTGATGAATCACTGAATTCTACTCCAGAAACCACTATTGGACTATATGTTAACTACCTAAAATTTAAACCAGAAAAAAAATTAACAAAAAATAAAAAATAAAGTACTACTTGATATAATAGAAAGCATGGGTGTAATTTAATATATAGAGAGATTTAATTTTTTTTTGTTTACAAATCATAATAATGAAGGCATATGGTCTTTTTGTAATATATTTTGACTACCAGTTACATTTCTGGGTTTGGCTTGAATGAGGGTGAAGATTAAAGGGCAAGAATTATTTTCTTCTGTATTCTTAGAGGTTTGAATAAGAGGTCCTCCTGAATTAAACCTGTGTTCCTGCTCATAATTATTTATTATATTTTATTAATTTTTGGTTTTTTTCATTTTTATTGAAGTATAATTGATATATATGCATAGATATGAGTATAATTGATATATATTGATATGTTATTTCAAGTGTACATCAGTGATTCGATACTTTTGAGACATTATGAAATGATCCTATGATGTCTAGTTACTGTCACCATACAAAGTTCTTACAATATTATTGGCTATATTTCCTATGCTGTATATTACATTCCCATCACTGATTTATTTTATAACTTGATGTTTATACCTCTTAATCCCCTTCACCTATTTTGCCCACCTCCCAACCTCTCCCTCTTTTGGTAACCCACACTTGGTTCTTATATCAATGATGTCTGTTTCTGTTTTTTTTTTTTTTATTCATTTGTTTCATTTTTTAGATTCCACATATGAGCGAAATCATATGGTATTTGTCTTTCTCTGTTTGAGTCATTTCACTTAGCATAATGCTCTCTAGATCCGTCCATGTTGTCACAAATATCAAGAGTTCATTGTTTTTTATCGCTGAGTAATAGTCCATTGTATGTATATACCGCATCTTCCTTATCCATTCATCAGTCAATGATCACTCGGGCTGACTTAATGGGAAACTCCAGTTGCTTTCTTCCTTCTCATGCCTAATGCTGTTGCTTCAGTTAGATCCTCATTATCTCCTGAATTAACTATCTACTTTCTATTTTGTCTTTCTGCATCATTCCTGACATTGCCTCTATATGCACATATTTAAAGCAAATAACCTATAATAAATCCAAACAGATCTCTATTGTGTCTTATTTGTGCACAGAGGAAAGCTCAATCATCCTAACAAGGTATTCAAGATCTTTCACTGTTTGGCTAAAACCTGAATTGGCTATAATTCCAGATAAAACCTTTTTATTTTTTTATTTTTTAACTTTTTTTATTATTTTCAATTAGCCAACATAAAGTACCTCAATAGTTATGTGTTCAGATAAAATTTTTTTAGAACCCAAGTTAAAATGAATTTCTCTTGGGGTGCCTTGGTGGCTCAGTTGGTTAAGTATCTGCCTTCACGTCAGGTCATGATCTTGGGGTCCTGGGATGGAGATGCCTATCCGGCTTCCTGCTCAGCAGGGAGTCTGCTTCTCCCTCTCCCCCTGTCCCCCCAGCTTGTTCTCTCTCTCTCTCTCAGATAAATAAATAAAATGAAAAAGAAATTCTCCCTCATCCTTTCATAATCACCTGTTTGCTATTTTCCTGTAGCTCGTTCAATCTGAATTTCATGATTATACACATGTTTGATCATTAGGGGATAAATCAACAAGGGTGTAAATTAATTCAAAGTCACTGAAGAATAAAAACTTTGCATATAATAGATAATAATTTATTTGCTGGTTAGATGTATTAAAAATTATAAAACTTTGGATGTATATTGCTTGATGATTTTCATTCAATTAAATTTCCAGTTCAAACAAATAGTGTATTTAGAAATACCTTACCTGCTTTCAATATCTGTTGCATGATTTTATATCTCCACTGTTGTTTAGTATTCTATATTAATGCAATGGGACGTCTTTAGCTTTACACTTTATGTACTTCATTGGGTCCCTTTATAAACCTGGAATGTTGAAAAAACCCAGAACATATATTTCCTATGCTTCTGATTATGTATCACTGCAAGCAGTTTGGCATTATATTTATATAATAGACTATTTCTCTTGACTTGCTGAGCAAGCACTAATTATGACGAGGCCAAATCTGAAAAGTAAAACCTTTCCTAAACTCTTGAGTCCACAGGTAACCTTATGAGCAATGCTTTTGTAAATTTATGGTGTGTAGTTTCAAAAACTGTATCCATAATAAACAAATAATTAGACTGGATGCATGAAAAAAAATAGTTCCTTTTAATTTACTTCTATTTTTATTTTGGATACTGGCTTTTTAAAAATAATTGGGTTTTACTGACCTTTATCTTTTTCCCCAGAATAAAAGAGACACCACATATTTGCTCACATAGAACACATTCCCATTTTAATTTTTTATTTAAAAAAAAATAAGTCAAGGAATGAAAAATATACATTATTATATTTTTATGCTAATAAGCACTGAAGAACAATTAGCTATTCCTTTATGTCTGATACTAGTTGTCCAACACCTGGTAGTAACTGAAAAGTACAATTTAGTGATTCTAATAATAAAAATATAGTGAAAGATAAAGTGAAAATGAGGGGAGAAAAGAAGGTGAAAAATTCATCTGATAGTTTATTAAGATTAAAACATTTATTTCTGCTATATGTGTTTACTTATTGAAGACTAAAACATGTATCACTTGAATAATTAATATGCCCAGAGAGAAAAGAAAATATAATATTTGCCAGCTCACTTCTCTTTCCATTCTTAAAAATCTAGGGTTTCATAAATTTAATTATATAGTTGCATTTCTAGATTTTTATAAAACATGCAAAATATGTTTTTATAAAAGTTTTATTAAGTGTAATTAAAAAATTGCATAAAACTCTAGGTTATTTCATAAAAAATAGATTTTATTTTGATTATGTAATGCCAGAATCCTTCCATCTTGAAGGAAATTAGAACTTTTCTTACACCTTTATAAATGTATGCTTGCATTAAGCCAGCACCCCCTATCACTACCTTCAATAAGCAACATAGGAATGTGAATCAGAATAATTATTGCATGTTTTATTCTGAAATTCTACCCATGAATCAGTTAATTTATATGGAGATCTGCTAAGCTTACGATGCCATTTGTATTTCTTAATCCTTCTTTTATTAGCTATACTTATGAGAAAATTATACCATTATTTTCCTACAAGCCTCAAGCCTCAACTAATTTGTGTAGTCAAAAATATTTTCAAGTGGCCTTTCTTTCCAACTTAAGCATTATTCATACTGTGTGTCTCAGTTTGACTGAATATGTCTCATTATTCATACATGTGCACTTTATTCTGCTGGTAAGAATAAGCACTCAGGAAGCACAATGTTAACAGTACTTGAGGCTTGTTGTACTTGTCAGTGGTTCTTGGCCTTTATTTATCTGTCATTGCTATGGCCTTTCCCTGTTTGCTTGTTTGTTATTTGTTTTGTTTGGTGCTAGTCATTTATTAACATTATTTTAATAAAGACAAGGTTGATTTATGAGTAAGGGGAGAAAGAGATTTTATCTTCTAACCTTTGGAATTCTGGCAACTGATCTGACAGTTGTGGACATTTTCCAGCATTATACGGTGACAATAGAAAGGGCATAAACAAAATTATGCCCATCAATTATTAATCTATATGCTTTCCTCCCCCCACACCCACTGAGCCTCTAACATTAAAATTTCACTTCCATTACTATTTGTGAAAGATGAAATTTACAGAGTTTTGTTATTCCAACTCTTCTCTTTGAATTCTAATTTTATAAAACCCCACGGTTCAAATAACACTTAAAACATGCTATTGTTTCATTGAAGTTGTTATGTTATAGATTTGAAGAAATTTAAACTCTGAGTCTCAGTAAAGCAATAAAGGCATACACTTTAAGGAGGTCTGAATTTAAAAAGTGGACATTGATGAGAGGATATGTCAAATGGACCCTGCAGATTTCCAGGGGAACATTCCAGACAGAGGCGTGCCTATTCAGCTCAAGAAGCGGGTCCTTGTAATTGGGAAAACATGGGGAAGAAGAGAATAGTAGAAGTGAAAGTAGAAAAGATTAACTGGGATCCAGTTTTTGTAATCTCTTAGAACATCGTAAGATCATTTGCTTTAATAAGTCATTTGGGAAGATATTAACAAGTTTTGTGCATGTACTAACTTATGACATGCACTAAATTGTATCCTATCAGAATCATTATGGATTGCAGACTGTAAAGTGGGTACACTGTAAACCAATTAGAATATTGCTTTAAGAGATGGCAATAATCCAAGTGAGATGATAATGGCTTTTAATATAGAGGTGATGAGAAGTGATTGGATTCTTGTTAGTTTTGAAAGATTTGATGATAGATTTGATGTGGGATGTGAAAAAAAGAGGTATCAAAATGAATTTAAGAATTTTGGCCCGATCAACTAGAAGAATGATATTGCCATTTGTGTAAAAGGGACGGCTGTAAGAGCAGGTTGCATCTGGTAAAGGTGAGAAGTTCAGTTTTAAACATATTAAATTTAATTTGCCTATTAACTATGAAAGTATGTAGGTATAAATGTTGGCATATATATATTTATATATATACATACATATTTCTGGAATTCAAGGAAAAATCTCCTAGAGTTATAAATTTTGAAGTTATCTGCATAGGAATGCTATTTCCTGGAGCTGAATGAGATCACTCAAGGAGACAGTGTATATAGAAAAAAGGAATGTGTGTGTGTGTGTGTGTGTGTGTGTGTGTGTGTGTGTGTGTGTTTAAGAATTAAGTCCTGAAACATTCCAATATTAAATGGTTGGAAAGACTGGAGACCAAAAGGACCGGTTGGTGATGCTGGAGGAAACTAAGGAGAGTACTGTGATCAGAGATAACCAAAAACAGTTAAGTCAAAGAAGTGTTTAAAGGACAATGGAGTGGGGTGCCTGGGTGGCTCAGTCGGTTAAGCATATGCTTTCAGCTCAGGTCCCTGTGTCTGACTCCCTGCTCCCTCTGCCCTTCTCTCTCACTCTGTCCCCCCATAAATAAATAAATAAATGAATAAATAAATAAATAAATAATAAAAACTTTAAAGAAAAATGGAGTAATCTCTGGAGTGAAATAACGTATATATACCAAGTAGGCTGGTGACAGAAAATAAACTATTATTAGACTTAGTAATATTGATAGTCTCTGATAATTCATAAAAAAAGTTATACACACACACAGAATTTTGGCAAAAATATGGCTGATTGAAGCTATTAGAATGCTCTAGAAGGAAAACGGGAGAAGAACAATTCAACTAGAGACAATATAAGTGATGCTTCATAGGAAGTTGACATATAGGGAAAGGAGAGGGTTTTTTTTCCCTAATCTATAAGAGAAATAATAAATAATAATGACATATCTGAACATTCATGGGAATCACTATAGAGAGGTAAAAAAGAAACATGAATCACTGGGGTAATGTTCTTACATAGAAACGTAGGATGGAACCCAGAGGACAGAAGAGTAGTAAGAGCACAGAGTTCATCCATATCCACAGGACAGTGATCAGAATTTTTTGGACAGTACTTCTAGCAGATAGATATATAATGTGATGGGAATTCGTGGCATTTTTTTCAACTGCTTTCATTTTATCAATACATGAAAAGTATGTATTCCTATACATTAGGAATGCACAATGTGTAAAGTATGTACATACTGCATATATAATGAATGTCTGGAAAGAGTTTAAACTCATTTAAAAATAAAGGCATTAAAAATAAATACACCTGGTAAACAAAGAGCTCTTGCATCTGTGTTGCTGACCAAGATAGCTGGTATGGAGTGGACTCACAACAAAGCTAATAAAGTTTGAACTTCAAGGCTCCTTTCTTGATGTGAGCCCTACTGTGGGAGTGGCCCTATTAATGTTATATTCACAGTTTTACTTATTTTTCTTAAAGAGGAGTTTACTTAGAAGAGGCTCTGTACTCCATCTGCCCATTTATCTTCCTTTGACTGCCTTGGGAAAACAATGGTCTAAGCTTTTTCTGCCTTATAAATCTTGAGAAAGCACCTCTTGACAAATTCCAACCTGGAACCTATAACTGTACGGAAAAAGAGATTCTGGGAAATGTCGTTCCCTTGCCTTTGAAGAGGCTATGCGTGATGTTGAGTTGACAAGAGACTGTCTATCCAAGCATATCACTCTAAGGAAGAAAATGCAATTAATTGACTACGGAGATTAAGGAGACTTTAAGCCAGCTATTCAAGGGACTAAAGCTTAATGTAAGGAAGCATTTATGTATTAACACATCTGAAAGTGGATAACAGTGAAGTATTAATTGAAAACTGGTTGAAGCTGAAACAACACAGAAGGGTAATGGTTAGTTTGGAATAAAAAAGTAGGGGAAAAAGAGAACAAAGGATTTTCAGGATGTCTCCAGCAATGTTCAGAGAAGAAGGTACCCTGATTATAAGTTCTGTTTGGCATTCACTAATAATGAATTCAACACATTTATCGATCATTCATTTTAGGTACTAAGGATATTATTTAAAACAAGACAGGAATGGCCCCTCTCTTCACAGGACTTAAATCTAGACCATCACCATCCAGTTGAAATGGAAGTCAAGCCCTAAATGTGAGCCACATATGTAATTTTAAATTTTCTAGCAGCCATAATAAAAAAGTAAAAAAAAAACCATGAAATTAACTTTAATAATTTTTCTTAACCCAACATATACAAAATATGTTTTATCACTTCAACATTTAATGTTGAAATTAATGTTAAAAATTTTAATAATACATTTTACATTCTATTTCTTTTTTGGTACTGTCTTCAAATGCTGTTATGTATTTTACACCTGCAGCACAACCAAATTTGGGTTTGCCATTTTGGAAGAGCTCGATATGGTTGGTGCCTACAGCATAGACCAGCACAAATCTTCCAGACACCTAGAAATTTAGCCTGAATAATCTTCAGGAGCCCATTGTGAAAAAGTCCTGTACTTGCAATCTGGACCACATATCAGTCTGTGGTGATCCATCAACAACCTACCTGTTAGGCTGACTTGAGCTTCCTTTATGACATATAATATCCAAAGAATTCACAGGAACCATGACTTCTTAATTCCAAAAACTATATGATAGTGTCACTGACAAACTGGGAATGTAAATAAAGTTAATTTACAATATCCATTCCATGCCACCATTGTCTCTGCAAACAAACACTCTTTTTTAACGTAATATATATTGGCATATTAAACTTTGGGACCTTCTTCCTTTTCATTAAGACAAATACAAGTTGGGTGGGAGATTGACTGTAATTTAGCACTTCCTTATGGGGAGCTGGATTTAGGGTTGAGAAAATGCTACACTTCTTTTTTTTTTTTTTAAGATTTTATTTATTTATTTGAAAGAGAGAGCGTACACGAGAGAGAACACAAGCAGAGGGAGCAGCAAAGGGAGAGGGAGAAACAGGCTCCTGGCTGAGCAGGGAGCCCGATGTGGGGCTCCATCCCAGGACCCTAGGATCATTACCAAAGCTGAAGGCAGACCCTTAACCAACTGAGCCACCCAGGTGCCCCAAATGTTGCACTTCTACACCTAAAATTATTAAGGGGAGTGAAAAAGCAATTACTGAGAAGTTTAAAAAGCATATCTTAAAAACCCTGAAATACTACAGCATATGTTAATTTTATATGAAAGTTCTACCTTCTAAAAGAAAAAGTAATAAATATACCATAAAGTTGGTTATAATGAAACTATCAGAGATTTTTAAATAGCTAAATCTATCTTACATGTTTATAGAACGAATTTCTAAAATTGCTAAAAATTGCTTTAAAATCTCAAAATATACAACATATCTGTGCATTAATTCCTTTAATTCTCTAATTTATTGTGATAATTGTGGACAGGGTGTTATCAAAATCTGTGGAATACTGGTGTGTGCTGTTGTGACATCATCAGCTAAATATGCCGGAATTGGAAATAATGTGAAAGCTATTTTTGAAAAATGCCTGTCATGTCAAACACAGAAGAAAGCAGGGTGAATACATATAAAAAGAAGCTAAACCTAAATGGAATTCATTTTTATTTTATCCATGTAGTTCTCTGTCTACATATCTACCTATCATTTTTCTATTTATTAATCCCTTCCCCACCCCCAACTCTTGCTCTTTCTCTTTTGCTAGAAGTTTAAAACCCTGGGAAATTTCAAATAGCAAAATTTATGCACATATGCCAGTGTACATAATTACTCTTTTCAAATCATATAGTTCCTGTATAAACTGGAAAAATTGTGTTTAAATTTCTTTGTGGATGTGTATTCATAAAGGTTGCAAGGTTACGGCTAACTGACTCTTGCATCTCCTTAGTAATGCTCACGATTTAGGATAGAAACTCCATCTGTTTTAGTATGTCAAGGACATAGAAAAATACAAATGTTTATAAATTAAAGAAAGAAATGAGAGTCAGAAGACTGGGAAATTGTAGAAAGATTAATAATATCATTGGAAATCCAATTTGCCTGAACAGAAAATCATATTTTCTGGGAGAAATATTAATACCAGAGATGTCTAAGTGGGTTATTTAAAGATTAGATTTCAAAGGATGGAGGAGTAAGAACAAAAACAAGGTCAAACAAATACGGAATAATATTGCAGAAACTTGAGATCTTACTGAGGACTGATTGCCACTTACTTAAATACCTTTTGATGGTGGTAAAATATAAAATTTTGAAAGTATTTGTGGAGATCATTAAGTATATTTTGTTCAAATTAGGCCAGAGATATTTAAGATACCCTGTGGTGCCAGATAATGGGCAAGCATTAGAATAGAAAAGGATGTGAACTTTATATACAGGTTCTCAAATCCTGGCTGTACAGGAACTACAGCGGTGGAGTTCATTTCTACAGAAAAGATTAATGAATACAACTATTTCATTTGATTTCATTCCTTTTAAAATGTTAGCATATTTTCAAGAAAATTTATGCAGATACCAGATGAAATCTGTCTCAAAGTTTCCATATATTGTAAATATGTAAATATGGTATCAACAGTCATGTTATGACAACTCTGCAGCAATTTTTAGGCACTACGCAGATTATGTTTTTCTTTTTACAATTTCTAAACTGTTAAAAAGACTCCGTCTCTCCCCAAATATACTTTTAGGGACTTTGTTCATGATCAGCTTATTTTAAGTGTAGGATGGAATCTCATTTTATAGGTATTAGTGTGATCTTTCATTTTTCTAATCAGTTTCATTAAAGAATGACAAGACAATTCATGAGACCTTCTTTAAAAATTACTGAGAAATTCCTCACCTTTCAAATCTGCTCAAAAATAGAATGGTAAGACACTTTTCCATAGCTAAGCAGCATGCAGGGCTGATTTTACTACCATGTCTTAGTTCACGTGGTATTCTTTTCCAGGAAAGTATTTGATCTTCAGTTATACCCAAACAGCTTCTACCTATATTTTAACGTGAATATCAAAAACTTTGCTAATTGCTTCAGTTTAATTAGAGTGAGCTTCCACTCTGTAGTTTCAATGAAGATTTTTCTTAGTTCCATCTTTTTTTGCTTTGTTTTGTTTTTAGAAATTCTATTCTATTTGTAGCTTAGTTTATTTCTACTTTTAGTCTCTTTATTTAGATTTTAAACTCATTCTACCCAGGAACTAAATTTTTACATTGTATTTTCCTTTAGAGCTTCCAATAGCTAGAGTCAATTAACTATATATCAGGTCTTTAATTAATATTTGTTAATCAATTAAGGCATTGTTTCAATGAGTATGTGTAAGGGGATAATGAACTGCATGTGAATATTTTGTTAGTATAGAGAAAATGAGGAAATAAAATAAGACATTTCAAATAAAAATAACAATTTTTTAGTAGAGTTGATACACAACATTACATTAGTTTCAGATATACAACAAAATGATTCACCAACTCTATACTTAATCTGTCACCATAGAACACTATTAAAATACAATTGACTATATTCCCTATGCTGTACCTTTTATTCCCATGATTTACTCATTCCACAACCAGAAGCCTGAATCTCCCACTCTCCTTACTCCATTTTGCTCAGCCCCTACCCCTCTTCCTTCTGGCAACCATAAGTTTGTTCTCTGTATTTTTACATCTGATTCTGCTTTTTGTTTGTTTATTCATTTGTTTTCTAGATTCCACATATAAGTGAAATCATATGGCTATTTCTCTACTGGCTGTTTCGGACAGGGTGCTTATCAAAATCTGTGGAATACTGGTGTGTGTTGCTCTAACATCATCAGCTAAATATGCTGAAATTAGAAATAATGTGAAAGCTATTTTTGAAAAATGCCTGTCATGTCAAACACAGAAGAAAATGGGGTGAGCCTATTTCACTTAGGCTATTTCTCTTAGCGTAATACCCTCTCTGCCTATTTCTCTGCCTATTTCACTTAGTGTAATACCCTCTAGATCCATCCATGTTGTTGCAAATGGCAAGAGCTCATTTTTTTTCATGACTGAGTAATCCTGTGTGTGTGTGTGTGTGTGTACCATATCTTCTTTATCCACTTATCTATCGATGGACATTTGGGTTCTTTCCATTTCTTGGTTATTCTAAAAGTGCAATAAACATAGGGGTGCATATATCTATTAGAATTAGTGTTTTTGTTTTCATTGGGTAAATACCCAGTCGTGGAATTATTGGATCATCTGGCAGTTCTATTTTTAATTTTTTGAGGAATCTCAATACTGTTTTCCACAATGACTGCACCAATTTACATTCCTACCAACAGTGCATGGTGGTTCCTTTTTCTCCACATCCTCTCCAACATTTGTTATATCTTGTCTTTTTAATTCTAGCTGTTTGAAAGGTGTAAGGTGATATCTCATTGTGGCTTTGAGGTGCAAAAAAATAAAAATAAAAGCACAATTTTATTAGGGCTTCGATGTAGTAATTAAGGAGAATTTCAGAGTGTTTCTAGGTTTGGAGCCTGGAAGAATAGTGATATTGCTAACTTAAGTGATTTGGGGTGAAAATTATTTTCTTTATTTTTTATTATTTCTTTATTTTTGTCTTTTGAGATTTTGGTGCATCAGACAGTTCATAATTAATTTTAAGTTAAGTATGAGCAAGAAGGGTGTGTTAAAGTTCATGTTGACTCACAGCAGGATGTGGAGAGAAATCAGGGACAAAAGCTACTGGAGAGCGTTATGGACCTTGCCTACAGTATGAGGCCATATTCCAAACTCCTTGTTTGAAATCTCAATCTTTTTATTGAAATACTTTGTAAAGTCATCCCCTGAGAATCAAGAAAAACATCATGGTAATAGGAAGGAAGGAGAGATTGTGGCAATCATTTATATTACAAATACCAAGCTTAATTATAAGATACCACCATCACCAACACAGTATTATTAAAAGTAACATGTATTGCCTGCCATTCTGCTAAGATTTTATTTAATTTCATTCTCATAGTGTAATCAAGCAGGTATTGTTATTTTCCTCATTTTATAGATGAGACTAAGAATGAGACTACTAGAGAAGTTGCCAAAGGTCTTACAAAACCAAGGGATAAGTTTTTTATTTGAAATTTGGCTAAACCGTGTTTTGACTTTTAATGTTCATAAAATATCGATATGCCACAGTTTACAACTATTATCAGTTTTGTCCTCATTGTAATTGTTTTTTGCTCTGTACCCTAAATTGTGAATGTTGATTATTTCCTGCAACCAAAAAAAAATAATAAGTTAAATAAGTATAGATGTTCCACCTCACCCTCTCCCTTCCTCTCTCTTTCTCTCCCTGTCCCTCTCTCTAAATCTCTCTCTCATTTCATAGAATGTAAGGAAATTTGATAAAAGTGTTATAACTTTAAAAGCTCAGTGCAGATGTCTCTTTGGGAATACCTAAACAACATAAAAGTACAATTTGATTATTTACCTTAGTAATCCCATTGAATAAAAAATAGGTTATGTATATTATATGTGTATGTTACGTATATGCTTTGTATAATATATATTATATATTATCTGTGACATGTGTTCTTGACTAAGGAGGAGGATATAAGAAGTAAATCAATACTACTTTAATATTTCTCTCCAGACAGAGAAAAGTCTACATTTAACCATACAGTGTAATTGAGCCACTCCATCAGAGATGCTGGTGATGTAGAAAGCTTCTCGAGTGGTTTTTTTACTGTTTTTGTTTGTTTGTTTTGCTCTAGTCTCAACAAATGAACTCAGAAAAATACTTCCTTTAGATGATACAACTGATTAATTCACTTCCCTCCTGTAGCTTGTGGTAATGTTTATCCACTTGAAAGATTGTAGTTCCTAACGGTTAAGAGTCCAGGTTCTGAAGACAGACTGAACGGGTTGGAATTCCAGCTACATCATTTACTTAGACAATCTTCAGAAAATTTCTTAGTTTCTACTGCTTTAGTTTCCTCTCTTTTAAAATGGAATGATTAATAATACTACTTACACTGCAGGTTGTTATAAGGATTAAATGAGCTACTCTATTTATTACTTATTTGGCACATACTAAGCTTTAAATAATCAAAGGAGCATTTGGTCATAAATATTGAATGTGATCAAAATAGAAAATACTGCTAGAATAAAGGTCGTGAACAGCATTTGTTAATAAGCCCTTTGTCCCAGCCCTGGTAAACCTCCTACGGCCTGAGATTCTTTCTTATTACTACACCAAAATGTTCTGTTTGCTTCCTGCTGGCATGCATGCCCAAGTGATAGATATGCTCTGCTTTTCAAGTCACACCAACCTTCCTCATAAACCAGATTCCTAGGGAGGAGGGGTGATTCATCTTCATATATGTTAAAGAGACTAAGCAAAATGAAATTTAGGCCTTGAGGATGAGTCTCTATTTTTCCCAGGATTTTAGCTACAGTGGCAAATGCTAATCTATATGCAAGTCTTATTTTCGAATGCCATGAAATTTTATTTTAGTAAGATGTGAGTGTTGAAAGAGTAGATTATCTTCAAGTGTGGGAATCAGCACCCATGTTGCATTCTGTGAATTTTATGCAGGAATATGTTATTGATTTGTCTTTCCCATCCTAAAGCACCCAAGAGGATAAAAAATATTTGTTGAATTGAATTAGTCTTGTATACTGTATATAATATTTAAAAAATAACAAAATGCCATGTATACATTTAGAAACACTTAAGTTAGTGGGAACAGTTTCAGGCTAGAGACACCTGAAATAATTACAGGAAGGAAAGATCTTTCTTAAATAGACTTTTAAAAATAGGCATAAAAATAGTTTTCTTCTTGAATCTTTTGGGCTTTTCTTGCATTCTCGTTATTTCTTTTATAATATATGAGGATGAGGCAAGACCGTGAGTGAAGAATTTGTCTGAGTTCATTGGAGAGCCGCAGTTCTGTCTACACACTGTCAAAGTGCTTGCTTTAGAAAAGTTGATGGGATGCAAGGATGGCAGTGAGTGGAAAAAGTGATGTGCAGAGACCTCTAGAGACTGGAAAGCTTAACTACACTTAATACTCTGCAGATATGGTTCAATGCTGTACAGTAATTGAATTACTTGGGGAGCTATAACACAGCTATAAAGAGAACAAGGTACAATTCTATTCCTAGTGATGTGGTTAAAATCATTGTTCTCAAAAGCCTTCTGCTTTTGGCTATTTTCCCCTTAATGAGTTAATTAAGGTAAAATATGCTTTACATTTGCTCTACTGCAAAAACAATGATTAAACAACAGATGTTCAGACCAAAAAAATATAAATTATCAATGTATGCAGAATATTTATTTTTAGAAAAACGTAGTAAGCATTTACCTGCTGCCATGACATAAGGGTATCCTATTTACCTTACCATTTATTTGTTTTGGAAAAAAAAAAAAGCTGGTGTTACATTTATTTTCCTCTTCTGGTATATTGGACTCCACCTTTTGATGCCTTTGACTGTGCCTGGAAAACTTACTTAAATGCCTATTACTAGTCCTATAAGAATTTATTAAAATGAAAATGCCAGTTTATAATATTGTAAACACATTTTACAATCAGTTATGTACTCATATTAACTGCTTTTCCTTTATACAGTAAGTTTTGAATGGTGGCTATTTCCTGTTACAAAGAAACAGATCAATTAAACAAGTGTTAGCTTCTCCACCATTCATTCACATCCTCCCTCCCTCTTTCCAGCACAGAAATCACAATGCCAGTCCCCTACTTTTGGAATAATGGAGTGTCGTTTGCAGTACAGAATTATACATCTTTTGAAGACAACTTCTGCTTTTCTACTAGGTTTCTTGAAATTTGGAACACCTGATCATGGTATACAGATTTACCCTGATTCTGGGATTATCCATCATCAGATGGGTTCTCTCAGCTCCATCAGGTTTGGTAAGCCCAAGAATAATACATTGTAAAGTGGAAAATCTACATGCAAGATTGAGTATGAGCAAGACCAGAAGGCTCAGGCAAACTGCATGCATTGGAAGACCAGATTCTGTATGTAATCTACCACTATTTCCTCAGTTTATACCTTCCTATGGTCAAATGAGAGGTGTATCAGGAGGAAAATGGCCCATCTTGTTTTACAGATGGGTCGACTCAAATGTGGGAGCAAGGTAAAAATCAGCAACTGCACTACAGTCTCATTTAGGGTTGCCCTTGAAAGACAGAGGCAAGGGAACTATCTCTCAATGGGTAGAGCTTTAGGCTGTACACGCAGTCACTCATTTAGTGTGGATAAAGAAGTGCTTTAAGGTTAGAAATATACTGACTCATTCCTAGTGACAAATAGCCTGGCAGGGGCCTGGAAGGTGAACAATTAGATGAGGGACAAGTTGTTTAAGGTAGGGTTATATAGATGGACATATGGACATATGTAGATAAGAAATGAGAAAATGCTTGTATATTTATATTTTCATCAGAGATCACCCATGGAAGAGTCACTGACAACCAAACAAACAAAATGACTTAAATGGAGACAATCAGCTTTTGTTATCAGTGATTCCAGGGCTGACATCTTAGGCACATTTTCCCCCCATAGGCAAATTTTATTTTTTTAAATTTTTTTTCTTTAAAGATTTGATTTATTTATTTGACAGAGAGAGAGACAGCCAGCAAGAGAGGGAACACAAGCAGGGGGAGTGGGAGAGGAAGAAGCAGGCTCCCCGGGGAGGAGCCTGATGTGGGGCTCCATCCCAGAATGCCAGGATCAGGCCCTGAGCCAAAGGCAGACGCTTAACGACTGAGCCACCCAGGCACCCCTGCCACCGTAGGCACACTTTAAAAAGTGGTCACAATGACAGATATGGAGCTGATGCTCAAACTGAAAAGCATGGGTCCTCACTTACCAAGGCTTTTCTAGCTGCTGCTACCCTAAATGTTCAACCTGCCAGCAACAGAGAGTAAAACTAAAATCCTATAATGGCATCATTCTTTGAGGAGAACAAATATCACTTAATGACAAATTGACATTTGGTGTTCCTTCCAGCCTGGAAGACCAGAAATTTATTGTGATAGGAATAGGTACAAATTCCAGGTATGATTTTGCCTTTTCTGTATTTGAAGGCTCATGAAGTATTTGATTCATTGGCATGGAATCCCTCATACCACTGAGTTTATCCAAAGGAGACACTTTATGGTGAAGAATATAGGGAATTAGGCCATGACAATGGAATTGCCTGCCTCATCATATACCACACCAGCCAAAAGTTGCCACTTTGATAGAGCATTGGGATAGCATGCTGAAGTCATAGTTGAATTGTCACCTCTAAAATGATACTTTAAAAGGACAGAGAATCATTCTCCAGGATGTAATATACCTTCTCACAAAGATGTTTATGTGGCTCTTAGCCCCAATGGGAAGATTATATAGACTTACATATTAAGTAATGAAATCTCTAGTAGCCCTAATTATAATCACTATAACTAGTCCCAATAACTCCCTTGAGGAATTGTCTTCCTGTCTTCACAGCATTAAAGGTCCTGATTTCCAAAGGAGGAACATTTCTGCCTGGAACACAGCAAAATTCCATTGAGCTGTGGCTACTGCCTGGACACAGGCTTATTTTTGTCCATGATCCAACAGGCATGAAGAAGAACGACCAATTTCTCAGGTGTAATTGATTGTGATACTCAGGCAGGAAGAGGTGCTACAGAACAATGGAGTCAGTAAGAAGTATATCTGTACCCAGACAATCCACTACTGTACTGCTTAATATCCCTTCTCTAATTTTGATAGTAAATGTGCAACTGGCATGAAGATGGCGCAGTGGCCAGATTCCCAAATCCCTCAGGGATGAAGATCTGGTTCAGCCCATCAGTGAAGCCATCAGAGGTGCTGGTGGAAGGTAAAGGGATGGTACCGTAGGGAGAAAATGAGTATCATTCTGGCCCTGAAATGAGCTGTCATCATGTGGAATGTAGGTCCACCCCCTTACTTTCCTTGTCTAAGTTTTCAAGAAGAGAGACTCAATAGAATCTCACAGAACTGCTTCCTGATTGGATCTGAACGGGGTAAATCATGGAGCACATACAGATGCACTACCCGAGATCCTCCTTTAAGGAAGGGCTTGTTGCCACAGCTGCAGGGAGTGCTGGCAGCAGAAAGCCTTCAGCTCTAGTCTCTCCAGGAATTACCTCAGTTGTAGAGAAGCACCTTGCCCAGTCATGATCTGAGGTGGTAGCCCAGATCCGTGAGTGGTCTAGGTGGAAGAATACAGTCTAGCTCAATAGGGACAACTCTCAGATGCTATTTCAACTTCATAACGCCTCCCTTGCCCCCATGGTATTGGCTGAAGCTGTCAGGCCTGAATCTAATTTGACTTCTTTGTCTATTTTTGGCTGCTTCTCCTTCGCTCCAAGGGCTTTCCTTAATAAATATTCTAAAGACTAATCTTTCAGAGTCTGTTTCACATTGAACAAAACCTGCAGCGAATCCTATTCTTGATCCACACACTTTGTCTCATATATTTTGAGGTTACATTATTTGACCTGTACAATTTCATGAATAGTATACACTTAATGGGTATTGTAAATTTTATCATTATTAAATGAGCATCTTTACTCTGTAGTGATTTTATCTTAAATCGCACTTTGCCTGAGATTAATTTTGCTACCTATGCTTTATTCTTATTCATGCCTGTTTATCCTTTTCTTTTTAAATATACATTTCCATTCTTTTAGGTGAGCATTTTGTAGGCAGCATATATTTCAATCTTTTAAAAATCCAATTTAATAGTGCTCTTTTAATAGGGGAGCTGAAATTTTCTGTGTTTACAGTTGTAATTTGTATGCTTGGAATTATTGACTTTATAATTGTGTTTCTCTTATTTGTTCCTTTTTATTCTTGAATTTATTCTTTTTCTTCTCTCTCTTGCTATGCGGTTTATGTTTAGTTTTTGTTACTATTCTCCAGTGATGTTAGAGGCATATGCCACTCTTATACTTGGCAGCGGTTAACATAAAGTTTAAAGTAGGCACCTCTGCAGACAATATGTGGGGAAAATAACTTCATAATCAAAAGAGCATAAGCAGTATATCTCTGGTGCATTTTAATTTACACTTGATCCTAAGAAACTCATTATAGGAAATGAGTTTTTAACAGTTCTTTCTTAGCAACATAAGGCAATGAGCAATTTAGATACACAAGAACATTTTACATTTTTGGATCCAAATTTTGTGATTTTAGAATTTTTTGTTTACATTTTAAAAATGACTAACACTAAACTAACTCAAATGTAGTTTGATGTTGAAAGGATTTAGCTCAGTTTGTGAGTATTTATGCAGAATCCTTCTTGAAACCAAAATAATTTTACTGAAATCAACCATAGTTTACTTAACAACACATTTAGAAAATACTGTGTATGTTTTCCCAGCAAACAAACCATTCAGAACCCACAAATTTGATGTTTCTGCTAACCTTTTCATCAAAAGCTGTTTCAAAAAAGATGTGAGAAGATTAGCAAATGATTAGTTTAAACTTTCTATTTTAGTGTAATCAAATAGTTCACATTTCTAGATTGCGTTTTTTTAATAGACCAGTATTATTTTCTTACTCAGCCCAGCTGTTTTTGACAGACAGAATAGTGCAATTTGGGAAGAAGTGGTAAGGGAAATTTATAATCTAACTACAGAGACGGAAAATTACCTCAGTACCAAATATGTGGGGATCCTTCAAAATAAAATGAAATGCCACAATTCTCAGCAATGACCTAAAATAACTGGACATGGGGAGCACTTCAGGGTTAGCTTTGACTGTATTATGCAGTACATTCTAACTCCTTTTTGTATTAAGAAATTTGAAGTTCTCAGGTATATTATAGATATAACATGTATTTCTGGCATTATCAACTAAAAACTTGTGTTTACCTATCCATAATTCTAGTCAATATCATTTCAGTTTTTATATATTACTCTGAACATTAATGACAATTGCTTGATATGCCCTAGTCTAAGTCATTAATAAGAGAAAAAGGTTAGACATGAAAATAATGGATGCAAAACTGTCATCAGTTCTTATTTCTTTACATTTTTACAGTGTTTTATTAAAATATATTTGACTATATGGCTTAATGTATTTTCATGTGGAAGTCATGCATAGAATTATATTAAAATCTATTTTTCTATTCCATCAATAAATAGAAATAATTTCTAGTAATAATGCTCATTTTAGAGTCATTATTGGCAACTCTACCCAAATCTCATCTCCTGTCAAATTTTTTTTCGAAAGTTAGATATGGATTTCTATATTTACATAAAAATAAATATATAATTTTTCAATTATTTTATTGTGATAAAATACATTCACATAAATTTATGATCTTACCATTTTTAAGTGTATAGTACATTCATATTCCTCTGCGGCCATCACCACCGTCCATATCCAGAACCATTTTATCTTACAAAGCTGACGCTGTATCCATTAAACAACTGTCAGTTCCCCCCTTGTTCCAGCTGATGGCGACCACCATCCACTTTCTATCTCTATGATGTTGACTGCTCTAAGTACACCATGTAAGTATTTAGATCATGCCATATTTGTTTTTTCGTGACTGGCTTTTTTAACTTAGCATAATGTTGTCAAGGTCCACCAGTGTTGCAGTGGAGCACGAGTGCACAAATATCTCTTCTGAGACCCAACTTTCAATTCTTTGGGGTATATAACCAGAAGTGGAATTGCTGGATAATATGGTAATTCTATTTTTAATTTTTTGAGGAACTACCACACTGTTTTCTTGCAGAGATTTTGCTATTTTACATTCCCACCAACAGTGCACAGGGATTCCAGTTTCTTCACATCCAATTTCTCTACATCATAACCAACAGATATTATTCTGGTTATGTTGAAAGTACTGTCCAGTACCCAATGAATGGTCTTGACACCCCTGTCAAAAATCATTCGACCATATAAGCAAAGGTTTATTTTGGGGGTTTCTATTCTGTTACATTAGTCAATACGTCTATCTTTGTGATAGTGCATTTTTTTGATTATTGTAACTTTGTGCTTATTGGCAATTTGAATATCATCGTTAGAGAAACATCTATTCGAGTCCTTTGACTATTTTTGAATTGGGTTTTTTGGTTTTTTGCTGTGGAATTTTAGGTGTTCTCTATTCTGAATATTAATCCATTATATGATTTGCAAATATTTTCTCCCATTCTATGGTTGCCTTTTAATACTGTTGATAGTGTCCATTAATGCACTAAAGTTTTTAGTTGTTATGAAGCCGTTTGTCTATTTTTCCTTTTGTTGCCATTGCCTTTGACGTCCTATCTAAGAAATTACTGCCAAATCCAATGTTATGAAAATTTGCCTTATGTTTTCTTATGAGATTTTTATAATATTAGATCCTACATTTAGGTCATGGACTAATTTTGAGTTAATTACTGCACATGGTGTTAGGTAAGGGTCCAACTTCATTCTTTTTCATGTGGATATCCAGATTTTCCAGGGTCATTTATTGAAAAGACTTTCCGATCCCCAGTGAATGGTCTTGGCATTCTTGTCAAAAATCATTTGACCATATATGTGAAAGTTTATTTCTGGGCCCCCTATTGGTCTATATGTCTATCTTTATGACAGTACTACATTGTTTTGATTATTGCAGCTTTGCAGCAAGTTTTGAAATCAGAAAGTGTGAATCTTCTAGCTTTGTTCTTTTTCAGGATTGTCCTGGCAATTCAAGGTCTCTTGAGATTCCATATGAAATATAGCATGTGTTTTTCTATCTCTGCAAAAGATGTCATTGGAATTTTGATAAGGATTGTACTGAGTCTGTAGTTTTGGGCAATATCGATATTTTAATATTAAGTTGTATGATGCATAAACATAACTTTTTTCATTTATTTATATCTTTCTTTCAGTAATGTATCTTAGTTTTAATATTACAGCTTTGGCCTCCTTAGTTAATTCCTATTTTATTCTTTCTTTTTTGAAGTGTTCAACGATTCATTAGTTGTGTATAACACCCAGGGCTCATCACAACACGTGCCCTTCTTAATACCCATCACCTGGCATTTTTAAAAATTCTTTTTAATACTATTGTAAATGGAATTGTTTTCTTAAATTCATTTTCAGATTGTTCATTGTTAGTGAATAGCAATGCAACTGATTCTTGTGCATTGACTTTGTATCATGCTACTTTACAGAATTTTTAGTTCTAAATTCTGTGTGTGTGTATGTGTGTACATGTGCAAATTTTAGGATTTTGTATATTTATTACCTACAAACAGAGATAATTTTACTATTTCCTATTTAATTTGGACAACTTTATTTCTTATCTTAGGCTAATTGCTCTGGTTAGAACTTTCAGTGTTATGAATAATGGTAAAAGCTAGCATCCTTTCCTTGTTCCTGATCTTAGAGGAAATCTTTTCAATTGCTTAGTATTGTATCATGTTGTTGTGGGTTTTTCATATTTGACTTTTATTATGTTGAGGTAATATCCTCTTATTCCTAGTTTGTTGAGTGTTTTTATCATGAAAGTGTGTTGAATTTTGTCTGATTTTTTGCATCAGTTGGGATGATCACTTTTTTTTGTCTTCATTCTGTTAATATTGTATAGTTAATTGATCAGTTGCTGCATAATGAAGCATCCTTGCCTTCCAGGAATAAATCCCACTTGGTCATGGTATAACTCCTTTTACTCTGCCACTAAATTTAGTTTGTTAGTATTTTGTTGAGGATTTTCAAATCAGCATTTAAAAGGCATATTGTCTGTATTTTTCTTTTCTTATACTGTTTTTGTCTGGCTTTGCTATCAGGCTTACACTGACCTCATAGAATGAGTCAACAAGTATTCCTTCCTCTTCAACTTATCCTTTGATCCATTGATTGCTTAGGAGCATGTTATTTATTTTCCACAAATTTGTGAATTTTTCAGTTTTTCTTCTGTTATTCATTTCAAACTTCATACTGTTGTGGTCAGAAACTTTACTTTGTATGACACCTTTTTAAAAAAAATTTAGTTGAGACTCAATTTGTGACCTAACATATGATCTGTCCTGGAAAGTACCACATATGTACTTGAAAATAATGTGTATTCTGTTGTTGAGTGTTCTGTAAATGCCTTTTAGATCTAATTGTTTTTTGTGTTGTTCAAGTCCTTTATAATCTTTGTCTTCTGTCTGGTTGTTTTTTCCATTATTAAGATTGGGGTCATTAAGTCTCCTGCTGTTATTATAGAATTGCCTATTTCTCTCTTTCATTCTGTCAATTTTAATATATTTAATATTTAATGTATCTTAATATTATGTTATTAGGTATGTTAATTTTTATACTTGTTATGGATTCTTGCTGTGTTGAAAATTTATTTATATGTAATGATCTTTTTTGTCTCCTGTACTCTTTTTTTAATTTTAAGTCTTTTTTGTCTGATATTAATATAGTCATTCCTGCTCTCTTCTAGTTACTATTTGCATGGAATATCGTTTCCCATCCTTGTGCTTTCAACATATTTAGTCTTTTCACATAAAGTAAGTCTCTTATAGAAAGCATATAGTTGGATTATGTTTTTTTTAAATCCATTCTTCCAGTTTCTATCTTTTGATTGAAGAGTTTAATACACTTATATTTGAAGTAATTACTCATAAGGAGGATTTGCTTATGTCATTTTGCTATTTGCTTTCTATATGCTTTTATAGGTGTTGTGTCCCATGTTTCTCACATGACTGTCTTCTTTTGTGTTTAGCTATTTTTTTGTAGTGAAAGACTTAAATTCCTTTCTAATTTCCTTTTATGTATATTCTACATCTATTTTCCTTGTGGTTACCGTGCAGACTATGTTTAGCATCCTACAGCTATAGCACTTTAACTTGAATTGCTACAAGTTGAACTTCGATAACATGCAAAGACTCTGCTCTTTACAGCTCTATCTCCATTTTTTTTCAGTTGTTGATGTCACAAATTAGATCTTTATATATGTTTTATGGTGTGTCCAAAAACATAAAATAATTTTTAATACATTTGTAACTTAAATTATGTAGAAAGCAAAATGTGGGAGAAAGTTACAGCAATACTAGCTTTCTTTCAATGTATTAGTCTCTTAAATCATATAGAACATACAAAGTGTAGTTACACACCATTATTACAATAATATTAGCTCTTTAGATTGCTCATTTACCTTTATTGACATCTTTATTTCTTCACACTGTCTCGTGTCCTTTCATTTTGACCTACAGTCCCTTTAGCATTTCTTGTATGGCAGTCCAGTGACACCAAACCCCCTCAGCTTTTGAAGGACAGTTTTGCTGGACCAGATTCTCAGCTGATAATTTTTTTTCTTTTATACTTCAGACATATTAGCCCACTGCCTTTTCTCCTCCAAAGTTTCTGCAATCTGTTCTTACATGTGACAGGTTGCTTCTCTTTTGTTCCTTTCAAGATTCTCTCTTTGTCTTTGTCTTTCATATATGTTTTGTATGGATCTCTATGGCTCATTGTACTTGGAGTTCATTCAGCTTCCTGGATGTTTATATACATGTCTTTCATCAAATCTGGGAAGTCTGATCATTAATTCTTCAAATATTCCCTCTGCTTATTCACCCTCTCTTCTTCTGGGACTCCCACAATGCGTATGCTCTCCATTTCACAATGTCCCAGATAACTTAGGTTCTAGTCACATTTCTTTCTGTGTCTCAAACTTGAGAATTTCCATTGCCCTACCTTCAAATTAACTGAATTTTCTTATGGCTTCTTGCATCTGCTTTTGAATCCTTCTAGTGAAGATTTCATTTTAGGTATTGTATTTTTCAGTTTTAGAATTTCTTTTTTCTTTTCTTTTTTAGGTTTTCTGTCTCCTTACCAAATTTCCATTTTGTTCATACGTTGTTTTCTTGACTTTATCCATGTCTTCCTTTAGTTCTTTAAGCATCTTTAAGACAGTTTAAAGTCTTTTCTAGTAGATCCACCATCAGTTCTTTTCATGAACATTTTCTGTTGGTATACTTTTTTCTTTGAATTGGCCATATTTTACTATTTCATTGTTTTTTCTGATTTTTTGTTGTTGTTGAAAACTGGACATTTCAATCTAATAATGTGGTAACTCTGGAAATCAAATTCTCCCTTTTTCCCAGGATTTGCTGTGGCTTGTTTTTTGTTTTGTTTTGTTGATTGTTATGCGTGTTATGCTGATTATTAGCCTAAGGTATAAACTTCACGTCTTTTCTGGTCCTTTATGAGCCTACATCTTTCCCTGGGCATTCATGGTCACTTTCAAATACATAAGATTGCTTCTGAGTGTCCTAGTTTTATGTGTTTTTTTAAGCTTTTATTTATTTATTTGAGAGAGAGGGAGAGAGAGATAGAGAATGTGAGTGAGAGTGTAAGAGCAGGGGGAGGGAGAACAGACTCCCTGCTGAGCAGGGAGCCCAATGTGGGGCTTGATGCCAAAATGCTGGGATCATGACCTGAGCCAAAGGCAGACATTTAACCGACTGAGTCACTCAGGCACCCCTTGAGTGTCCTAGTTTTTAATGTTTGTTTCCCAATGGAGGACTTTGAAATATCCTGGAAGTCATGTCAATCAGAGGGGGAAGATTGTAGCAATGAGAGGAAGCACAACAATAGCTGCTGCCTCTGTGTGTACCTCTGTAATCAGAAAGAGCAATCTGTAATCAGAGTACAGATCTCCTGTATTTGGAGGGTAGGGTCTTTTTTGTCCACACTGGTTCCCACAAATTGTGTGCAAGCTGTTCTTGAAATGCATGCAGTGTTACCTACCATAGGGCTGGTGGATGGGGAGGGTGTGTAGCTGCTACTGTGCCATAAACTGAAATGGATTAAAATTAACTATAGTTTACCTTCTGAGGCTTCCCCCTGGAATTTGCAAGGTTCCAATAGATTCTAGAGATCCAAAACATTTGCATCAGATAGATTCCGTCAATGCGACTGTTATCTAGGTGGAAGGACATACTCCTGGTGTTTCCTACCTTGCCATCTTCCCAGAATCCTCTGCTATATATAATTTTATATAAAAAATTCAAAGTGTGTAATTAATAAAATTAAGTTAAGCTTTTTATAGGTGTAGTAGACTAGTCAATCAACAAGAACCTATATTAGCTTATTCTATGAAGATAGCAAACAGAGAAAGAGGATATTGAGTATACGTAGTGAAAAAATGATCTACTGTTGACAGGAGAATAAGAATGAAAACAAGATAAAAGGACACTTTTGGGGTGTTACTTTTTAATAAGATTTAACCCTATAAAATGTTCTTCTTCTTCTTTGCACTTGCCAATAAGTGACATGCTAATTTATTTGTTTATTTTATAGTGCTTATCTTTCCCACTAGAACAAGAGCTCTGCAAAGGCAGGATTTTTCTCTCATTCACTATTGCATCTCTATGGATTAGGTTCTGAGAAGATATTTTCAGGGAGTAAATCTAAAACAGGTAAACTTACTCAGTTCAGTGTGCTTAAATATGTATGTGTAAAATGTAATCTGTTAAACATTCTGATACAGTGTTAATATTTTGTTGGCAGTGGGAGAGAACCAAAATTTATAAATCATTTTTTCTACCTTAGATTTTTCCTTTTTTACATTTTTATTATTATAACATGTTTATTGAATATATTTGGCTTACATTTTTGAAAAAATAAATACTGTTTTCATGAGCTAGGTTTAAATTAGGGAAAGGATGTACCAATAAAACAGGTGACACAGGTAGAGAACTTACCCTAGATTTTTCTTATCACATAAAGACGGAAATGTTTAACAGTCAATTTCTCATTCAATATGGAGGTTTATCACAATTTGATAAATGTCATAGTCTCAGAGGTTATAAAAAGGATTTTTGGTAGTTTGAAAATTATTAACTTAAACTATATTAAAGATTAAGAAAATTCAGTTTTTAATTCCACTTATAGAAGTGATTGGTTTTTTAGATCTCAAATCATTCAAAATTGAAATCATTTTTATTTCTTCATTAGACACCACATTCTATAATTTCTCTTTTAGAAAAATAAAAATTATTAGTGTTATGTACAAGATCAAGTTAATAAAAGCATTATTTTCCAAGTATACTGTGATAATTAATATTATTATCTAGCCTACTGGAAAAAATTGGGATAGATTGCACTTTGGTGAATGTCATTGAAAGATTCACATACAGAAAAAAAATATTTAACATAATTACTCAATCCTAAATCAAAATGGGAACACGCACTGAGAATGTCCTTTGTAAAGAAATATGGTAAAGAATTGTGTAAGACTTACTCATATATGGTTATTCTACTAGTTTTCCACTAATTGACAAAGAATCACTATTTTATTTCATTCTCCCCTGCTGAAGCTCTATTTAATGTCTTTCAATCAAAGAAATACATAAGAGTGGAGGAATAAAGAGACACGGTACTTTCAGATTTTACATTACCCCTTACTGAGTAACATCATATTTGAACAAGTTTTTATATCTCTTCATTTGTGGGAAAATTAGCTCATGCATGTATTAGTGACAGAAAGGAAGTTGTCATACTGAGAACAAATAATTTTGTGTGAGACTCACAAAAGAAATAGTTTATTTAATGAGCAATTTAAAGGTCATCTGGAAGTTTGATAATTTTGGAAACTTAAATTGCAGTATGTAGCATTTATAATATTTATTTGATTATTTGAACAAGTAGAAAAGCCTTTATGTTGACTTTGCAGTACAAAATTACATCTGCTATAAGTCAGACTCTGTTTTAGAAAAAAAAAAAACTAGTGCAAATGGTAAAAATGATTTGGAGGTTAGCAAAATAAAAAGACGATGGTTCAAACTACAATTTTTTGACTTTATGATGGTGCAAAAATGATACAAATTCATTAGAAACTGTACTCCAAATTTTGAATTTTGATTTTTTTTTGTGGGCTAGTGATATGTGGTGTGATACTTTCTCATGACATTTGGGTAGTGGCAATGAACCACATCTCCCAGCCAGCCACGTGATCATGAAGGTAAGCAACCAGTACACTTACAACCATCCTGTACCCATTCTGCTTTTCACTTTCAGGACACTATTTAATAAATTACATGAGATATTCAGCACAATTAATAAAATAAGGTTTGTGTTAGATTATTTTGCCCAGTTGTAGGTGAATGTAAGTGTTCTGAGCATAGTTAAGTAGACTGGGTGCAGTTATGATGTTCAGTAGGTTAAGTGTGTGAAATGCTTTTTTGACCTAGGATGATTTCACTCACTATATATGGATTTATTTGGATACAGCCCTAATGTGAGTCGGGGAAGATCTGTATACAATTTTATTTTCGGTATTTCATAGACTCGTGGAACTGAAAGAAACATTAAAGATTACCAAATTCAAAATCCTAATTTTTTAAATAAGAATAAGAAAAGTTTATATTAATATTAGAAAATGTGTTTACTGATGGAAGCCACACCTGTAATAACTTAAATGCACACAAAATTTTTGGTAAATTTCTGTAGTTTGTGAATTATCTACTAATGTGTGTGTTTTTCTGCTATATGTAATTTTTTATTTTATCCGAGTTCACATCTAGTTCTTGCTTCTAAGCCTCATGTTGTCTGCTGTATGGTCATTTTCCTCTGCAGTACCCAACCAACTCCTATTTTTTCATTGGAGGAACAACTCCTATGTGTCAGTCATCCCCTAGCATAGGTAGTAATTTCTACCCGCTCCGGCCTGCCATCGCACTGTGCTTAAAACCCCAGAATAGTGCATGCTACTTTTTTTTTTAAGCAATGAACAAAATTTGATTTTTTTTTGTTTTAGATAATACTTAAATATTAAGAAAGCTAAAAGTTTAAAATTTAAAATATGTTGGCTAGGTTTATCTATACATTATATTTACATCATGATTCTGATTTTACTTTCCCAAGAGCAGTTGCCCAGGAGGAGAGAAAGGTAACCTACAGTAGTCTTTGTGGCTTGTACCATCTTCTCAGGCCAGGTGTCCCACAGCAGAGCAAATAATTGAGTGAAGAAGCAAGTGTCCCTTCCCCTTCCCCCTTCCCCTACTCCCTTTTGTTTTTATTTGAAGCATTTCCAGAAAACAAATGCAAAATTATGTTTGGATATAAAAAGCTAGATGACTACCCCAATTCAGAACTGTGTTTCATGAAGGGGGACCTGGCACAGACAGGACATGAATTGCCCCTCACCTACAGGGACACAGTGACAGAAGTCCAAGTCACACATAAAAGTCATTTGCAATCTCTGAGCAAAGGCACAGCTAGGATAAACTCTGTAAAATAAGGGGATTTGACCAGACTGGCTATCACAGGGCATCTAGTCAGGAAGGCTGGCTCCTGAACTCAGCTGGAAAGACTCGCCCTCTCTGATACGGCAGATGCAAGAAGGAAAGTCTATCGTACTCTGGCACCAACCTTCTGATACAAAAAAGAACTATATTGAGAGTAAAGTAGATAAATAAAGTGAAAAACTTTTACCATACTTGTGGGGTAAATTAATATTCAATAGTTTAAAATTTATGTATGCCATAAAACACTGTGGCAAACTATAGTCCTCAACAAATAAACCGAAGACAGTCCTGTGAGGATATTAAATTTGAGAGTAAGCCCAGTGAATTGCTAAACTCTAAGAGCCCATAACCTGCCTGTCCTTTATTTTCCAGGTCACCTAGACAAGGGTATTTCTTGTTTCATGGAGGCTCTGAAACACTTCTTTTTTTTTTTTTTTTAAAAAGGCATTAAGAAATGATGACTCAAAGATTTTAAACCCTAATGTTACAGGCAGAGCTTCATTTTTATGGAATATAAAATTCTGTTAAATGGAATTTAAGCTCATTAAGGGAGGCCACTACTAAATCGTGTCCCTGCAGCATTTCCAGATACTTGGGCACAGCTCACTCAGTACCTGCGAATGCCATACAGGACTGATGAGCTTCGTGTCCTCACTTCCGGCATTCCACTTATTCTAGGAATCGGAGTGATGTGCATTTGATACCAGGATGATTATCCTGTTGTGCCTTGGTTATTTGGGGTTCTTGCTGTAACCCGTTTTCTCTCTTTTAAAGACAAGACTTTTCAAATTCCGTCTTATTGGCCCGCTCTTCTATGGGTGTTATATTCATTTCAGCAGCTACAGAGGCAGAGGTCACTCCTTCTGTGATTCTGTTTAGGTCTTGCAAATATTAACAACTTCTTCCAACTCTTGTATCGGTGTTGCCCCATTTCTAATAGCCTCTTCCTACAGCCCAATAACATCAAAGGTGCCTTTACTTGCCAACAACTTTGCTTTCAGATCCAGAATTTAGCAAATTTTTCAGCCTCAGGAACACCAGACAATATGGTAAATATTTCATTAGAAAGTACATCCCCTTCAATGATCTGCAGACACTCCGTTAGAGTGTTGTTAATTTTATAGGACAGTTCAAGCTGTGCTTTCTTTTCTTCATCTTCTTTTTCCATACTGTTCCAGAATGAAATATTAATTTCCTCTATTATTTTTCTTTTTAAGTTCCATAGGAGACTGTTTCTAGATTTTTCCCCTTAGATTTCTGCCACTCTTCTAGTTGTTTCCCTCAATCCTCTGCTGTGATCTTCTTAATATTTGGATTAGTTTGGGTCTTATTTGGGACTCTTCTTGCATTTACAGTTTGGTCACCAGATTGAGTTTTGGGAGCTGTCTTGTTGAGAAAACGGTTCCAGGGAAGAGTTTTTTTCAACTTGGAGTCCAAAGTCTGTGCTTTTTGATGATAGCTGTTGGTGTATTTATTCCCATTGGTGCCACTTGCTGTTATGTTAGGGGTGCTTGGAATAACTGAATTAAAACTGCCAACTGTCAAATTAAGACTTTGGCTTAAGGCTTTAGATATTTTGCAGTGCACATGAAGTCCAAGATCTAAAGCAGTTTAAGTGGATTTCTGATCTTGCTTAGTGTTTGGATGTCTGTTGCTATAGCCTCCCTGAAGCACACTGGGGCATGTCCAGGGTTTGGTTTGCTTTACTTTTTTGTTCAGTGACAGTGTGTGATAGTACCTTAATTTCATTTGGTCTTTCATATTTATCCCTATTAACCTTTATATCCTTTATGTTCTTGACTACTTCTTTCTTTGATGCTTGAGTCCTACTAAGGGTCTGAACATAATGAGAGGGAAGTGTCTTTGGGGGTTTTTCTCCCGGTCTTACAGGATTTGGTCCTCTCGAGAGTTGCTGTGAATTTACTGGTAGAATCCTAATTTGTGTTTATCTAATAAATTGTTTATTAACTCTTTCAGAACAGCGCTATTCCCCCTGAACTTTTGCCCAAGGCTTGTTTACGAGCCAAATTGCTCTTGGTTTGATTATAAGAGTTAGTCTTTGGTTTACCTATTGTCCATAATTCAGATCTTTGGCTTCCTTTTAGAGTCTGAGAAGGTCTGGGGCAAGTCTATCCAAGGATTTATTTTCCACATGGTTATTGTCCACTGAGTCTGCACATTGAACATTTCCTTAATTTACTATCTGCTGTTTTGCAGTTTTTAATTCCTGTATATTAAGTGACCCCACGGTTTTTTTAGACAGTTCTCCAGTAGTGAATGACCTAGCTTCATGCTGTTCTTGACTATTGCTGGAAGGCTTACAGTTTAAGTTAGAAGAAATACATCCTGAAGTCAGCCTTTTGCCCAGAAGTTTTGGTGGCCCCCAACTTTGGCTTCTGGATCCTGTGATATTGGCAGGTCTGGGCTGGAGTTTAATGCTGCTGGGTCTTAGAACTTTGGTAGGCAAAGCAACCTGATTGGTAGCATCCTTTTTTGAGTATAATAATAGATTTAGCCTTAGGTAGAAGATTCAGACAGTTACTCAGCTTTTAGATAAGGTTTGGTGTTTTGGCACGTCAGAATTCCCTGGGCTGGTAGGCGCTTCTGGACCTTTCTCTGCCACTCTTTAGCAGCTGTGGATGGCCCCGGTGGCACCATGACTCCTATGTGACAGTTTTTCCTTCCATTTTTTAAAATTTAATTGTTTAGTGTATCTTCCACAGTACCATCAGAGAGATCTTCCTGAAACACATTTGATCCTTAGTTTAAGAACCAAGTTCAATGAAAAAATAAAATCAAAATTTGTTAATTTTGATGGATAGAATAAGTTTAAAAGGGACATCTGAACTGAACCTTGGTAAAAACCTGTGTCTGGTGCCCAGTAGCCTACAAAACAAACTCGTAAATCTTTGTATGGCATCAAATGTTCAATATCTATTCCATCTTGGTCTTCTGATTTTTATTGTATGGAAACCCTGTCCCTCACATGCGATATCATCATGCCTTGATAATTTTAACATGTTATTTCCTCTTCCCTCTTCCAACATTCCTTTCTCCAGAAATTGTGGTGAATGGGCTCTTACTTCAGGCCCAGATGAAATGTGGCTTCCTTGTTGAGTGACCTCACACACTCAGGTAAAGTCATTGTTTTGTTCCTCATATTTCCTGTTACACTTTTAGTGAAAGTCAAAATCTTTATAATGGGCAGTGGGACCCTACATTATCCTTTGCAGTTTTCCTGTCTTCTCCATATCTTTGACCTCATGATATTGCCTTAAAGCTTTTCCTCTGGTTACTCCCTCTGTCTTCAGTGACCTTAATGCAGATATCCACTTGGCTATCTTCATATCCCTTAAGAGTTGCTTAAATGACATCTTCTCAATGAGGCCTATCATGACCACCATATTTAAAATTGCAATCGCCCTACCAATCAGCTTTATGCTATATATTCTTTCATAGTATTTGTCATCTTATAAAAAACTATATAGTTTATTTACTTGACTTATTTTTAAAATAGTCACCCAATAGAATGTAAGTCCCACAATTGCAAAGGTTTTGTCTGTGTTTTTTTTCCATTGATATGTACCAAACATCTAGAATAGTGCCTGTGTAATAAATATTTATTAATTAACTGAAAAATAAATCTTGAGCAAGTTATTGCCTCTTTAACTCTATTTCCTTGTATTTAAAACAGAGGTCATAAGAATTCCTAAGTGAGAAAGCTATTGTGATTAATAAATGAGATGATGCATGCAAAGCAGTTAGCATAGTGTCTGACTCATCATACTCAATTAATTAATAATGTTAACTCCCATTATTAATGGTTTTACTGTTTTCTGGGATTTTAAGATTCAAAATCTTAATTCATAACTATTAAGCTTACAGAAATGAAAAAAGAAAAGTTAAGGAGAAGAACCCAGGAAGGATATTTGTAGGTGGAATTTATTATATAGTTACATAATTTTAATTCCAGAAAAATTATAAATTGCATTTTAATATAAAAGTAATATCTGAAATATTAAAACATTAACAAAATTTTCTAGAAATCTCAAAAATTCTCTTTTTGGAAAACAATATAAAGGATGAAATTTATCAATTTTTAAATTATTAGAACTGTTGGTTTAATACCATTTTTACCAAAAGTCACCTTACAATAAATAAAGTGCCATTAAAATTTAGGCCATTCTTAATTTCTAAAAAATAGATCAAAGTGATACACATAGTTTTTTAAAAATAAAAGCAAATGCTATTGATGGAGGTAAAAAGAAATTCAACAATTTCTTGCCCTAACCTTCCGCATGGCCAGCTATACTCACATAGGGTTTAATTGTATCTATTTAGAGTTCTTCTGGTGTTCGCCTTTATATATCTAACATATATGCTTATACTGCTATTTTTTAATTCATCAAATGAAGATTATTTTGTTGTTTTGGGGCTGTGATATATCAGCTATTAATTTATTTCTCCACCTCCTACTCTCTCACCCCTTTCCTTCTTCCAATTCTTGGTAATTTTAACACTTAAAAACTTTTCAATTGATTATCCTTGTTAGTTGCTTTTTACTACTGAAATATCTAATTTGTTTAATCAATGTAAATGTGATCTTTTGAATTTCCCTTTTGTGAGATGAGCATGTTTTTGCCTCTATGCTTCTTTACCTTGACTTTCACTTCAAAACTGATAATATGTATATTCTATTGGGTCAAACATAATTAAATGCTTTGTGTTTTCTCTGCAGCTTGATTGAGAAAGTTGAGCATTGACGAATATTGGTTTATTAATATGATTGTGTAACTGTTGTTTTATTCAGACCCCTGGGTGTAGGTTTTTTTTTTTTTTTCCTCCTAGGGTGTTTTAATGTCATGGCAGCAATGTCATTCCAAACTGAATATTCCTAGTGTCAACAGCAAATGTATTTTTAATTTTTACATTCTTCTAACTCTTAAAATCATGCTGATGCTGTGTTCACATCGTTTTGGGCAATGACTATATTTTCTAACATTATGATCAATAACCAATATTTTTGGATTGAATTTGGTTGTTTGCTGATAAAACTATATGTTCTAATATATTTTAGGTGACAAGAGAGTCATTTCCTAAAAGTCAATTTGCCATATAGTTTTAATTGACAGAATTTCAATTTGTCCCCATAGCAATTTTGTTTTTTTAAGATAATAGCCACTGCCACAGTTCCTGCTGCTGCTGGTGGAGAGGAACTGCTGAAGGGAAGTTGAGAATTAAGACCATAAGAACATACATTCACAGTTTTTGGGTTTTATTCTCATTTTCTGAAGTCAATCTGTAGATAATTTCCTTGAGAAGACATTTCCATGCAAGGAGATGTTCAGTGATTTTCAGTTAATGAAAATTGTTCAGTAATTTCATGTGATATAGAAATCTAGATTTTATCCTATTTTCTCTCTCTTGCTTTAAGACCTTGCACCAGTGTTTTTTAACATCTCCACTCATTGGTGAAAAGTATGATGCTATTCTGATGTTTGTTTCTTGGGGGTCCATTTGTCTGCTGTTCTTTTATTGTTTTCTGTCTAAAAGGGTTTAAACATTCTTCTTGTCTTTAATGTGTAACACTCTAATTTGCCTTTGTGTGACTTTTTTTAATTTCATTTTTCTTGTATACTTAGTGCTTAGTGAGCTGCTTGCCCTTTAATAGAATTTCCCTTCTCTTGTGAACATTTTTGAGTCAATAGTGGTGTCTTCATTTTCAAAAGCTCTTCCTTATACTCTCTTCCTCTTTCCCAATTCTCTGCCCTCCTGTTAGCAAGTACAGAACTTCTGCAGTCTTGAACATATTGAGAGTCTCTGAAGATTCTCAATCTCACATACAGACACACACACACACACCCCTTCGGATAACATTATTTGCCTTTAAAGGTAGATTTTCTCTTTGTTTATTCTGGCCTTTCTTTCTGGACCTTCATACTTTTTTAAATCTAATTTTTTTAAGAATGAAAGAATACAAATTTTGACTGGAGGTTGTGTGTTACTAGACAGAACTTGGCAACTGATGGCTCCTTTTCTAGTGTCAGGTGTTACAGTGTTATAATAAAGAAGACTTTAATATGAGATGGGTATATTCACATTAACTGCTCTATTTGTATCCTGAGAATATATTTACATTCTAAGGAATATTTTGTGTTGGGATGGAGGGCCTTATTTCCATTCTCTTAATGTATTGTCTGCACCTGTGTGTAGGTGTGTGGGTATGTACACATGGGTTTGTAAAAGAGAACTTAATTAATCCTAAATTTCAGGACCATATTTTACCCGTTTTCTTTATATGTTCATAATGAATACTCTAAATTGGCAATTTCTGTTAGATGTCTAGATGAAAGAGAATTTCATTTGTGTGTGTGTGTGTGTGTGTGTTGGGGTTAATGTAGAGCATGAAATCAGCCATAATATCTGGCTTGCTAAAATACAACACGGAGGCTGCTGAGGGTAGGGAAGCTTTCAGAGAAGGGCATAGGCTTTTGAAATGCCGAGGCCTGCGTGACCACTCTGCCATTGGAATGCCAAGGGGAGTTGCCTTCCTGAAGCTTTCCTAGCCCAAACAGTCACCCTGTGATCTAAGGTATGCATTGTCCCTTAGGCTGTGTTCCGCAGAACTCGTAGAACATGCCCAAATTAGCATATCGTATCTTTCCGGTAAACAGATCCTCCCAGTTTCAGTAAGACCCCTTGTCACACATCACATGCTTGAGGAACAGTGATAAGTATTTGTGATTATCCTGAAGGACCAATAGAAGCAGGAGCAAAGAAGAGCAAAGGGTCTTCGTCTCTGAGCGTTGACACCTTTACCTTCTCCTCTCTTTCTCGGCAAAGTTTGGAGTAATCTTTCATCCGTCGGTACAGGGATTGCAGGCCATTCCCGGTGTGTATGTGTCTGTGTGTGAAAGAGGAAGATCTGCAGAGAAGGGTATGTCTGGGTGTTATTAACACCTCCCTTCAACAGTACCGTTAGTCATCTTTTTCTGGAACTATTAAAATGAATTGTAAATATCTTATAACAAAATTAAACACAGTAGTTTCTCATTAGAAGGTACAGAAAATCTACAGTGGCATAAGGAAGATTTTTGAAAATTTACTTTCCATACAGCTCATATAATTACATTTAATGCAAAGAAGAAATTATCTGTCATTTTTTTCCCTCCGATTATGTTGAATTGCCAAGAGTGTTTCTAATTAAACAAAGATCACGGAAACAGCAACACCCCAATCTATTATTTATGCAAACATTTGTAGAGCAGAAAATTGTAAATTAACATATAGAGTTTTACAAATACCGTCTAACTCATGTTTACCTATCAGCATTAGATTTTGTGAAAATATTGCTAGCACATATAATTAAAGACCAGATTTACTACTTGGCATGGGAAGTAAAAATAAACAGACAAGAGTAAGTTATTCTTTGTAATTATCTTTCTTTTTTCCCAATTTTTCATTAAAAAAAATAGTTCAGGTAAGTGCCAGTCAAGTGTTAAGACATGATCATTAATTTTAATGACTTCCGATAAAAAGTTATTTGAGTCTGACACTCTGAATTGCTGTATTTCTTTTTGAAATGTATGCTTCAGATTGTAGTTTAACTTCTAAACTGTGGAATCATTAAATTGTTTTTATATTCATTGGAGGTGTTTTTAAGACATTTTTCTTAGAAATTGCTTAAGGAGCTAGACTGAAAATTGTAATTTTAACACAAATTTATATTTTTGACAGCTGAAATATTTCTTTACTGTTAATCAAAAGGAGTATCACAGGAAAATATTTCATAATACCTTAAATATAATCTGAGTCATACCTAATCACTATATAGTGGTCTAAAGAAATTTGAAAAGATACCTAATAAACTTTTCAATAATTGAGCTAGTTTGAGTGGAAGATTTTGTTGGGGGGGGGCAAATATTAAGCAATACTAATTTCTCCTTTCCATGTCTTAAATTAATTAAAATATTTGAAGCAATGACCCAAAGTTTCAGAATTCCAAGAGACTAAAATAATTCATAACATTATTAAAAATAAAATTCCATTTATTTTCTCCTCAAGATAAAAAATAAGACATTATCCAATACTACTTGCACTGGTTTCTTATTTCTCCGCTGGTGATCTTTTCCTCTTTCATTTCAACAATCTAAAAAATGGAAACTACCCCTCCCCCCACCATCTTAGTGAGACTCACTAGAAAGTTCAGTCAGAGTCACCTTGTCGCCTTTCAAGATGGAGGTGATTTGGTCCCAATACCATTCATGAATATAGATCCAAAATTTTCAACAAAATTTTAGCAAATCAAATGTAACTTTCATATGTTTCTGTAAGTATATAATATTTAAAACTTTTAACTTTGAATAACTTTTTTTTAAATATTTTCCAGCTTTATTGAGATATGTTTGACATATAATATTGTGTATACCTAACCATTTCTATATGACACTCCACACTGTTGGCCATTTAGATTGGGTATTGGCTAAGTTTTTTTTTTTTTCATTGTGTAACATGTTGATAGCTTCAACCTCAAATTCTTGTTATTTGTTACTACATTGTTAGAGGACATTCAGTTGCAAGCATTAGAATAACAAACTGTGGCTTAGATGCAGGCAGATATTTTCTCACATAATAATAATTAAGAGGTGGTGAGTGAGTCAACAATGTTCTGGTTGTGTGTCTCTGTATTTTTCTTGGCTTTCCTGCTTGTCCTAAGATGGCTGCCGTAGCTCTCAGAGCATAGCATTCCCCTGTGACAACACCCAAACATGAAAGGAAGGAACACTCAAGACGACTTTTCCAAATACTTTATTAAGTAGACCGAGTCACATGGCTACCCAGAGCTGCCAGGAACCAGAAGATTCTCTTTCACTGTCCTAGACTGGACATGATGGTTCATCCCTTGATTTGGGACTCTCTGCCCATCCTGAAATACAGGTTCTTTTAGCAAGGAAGAGGAAATGGCTATCTTTGAATAACTTTTAAATATATTTATGTAAATGATTTTTTTAATATAAAAATACACAATGATGAGTGATGCTTATTTTGGGTATGAAAGGGTGGCTCAATATTTGAAAATTGATCAATGTTGTACACCATATAAACAGACTAAAAAGAAAAAGGGAGGATATTGTGACATAAAAAAAGCATTTGACAGAATTCAATATTCATTCATGGTATAAAACCTCTTAGTACACTAAGAATAGAGAACCTCCTTAATACCATAAATAATATCACCGCTAACTTCATGGTTAATGATGAAAGACTAAATGATGCCTCTCTAAAATCAGGAACAGGACAAGGATGTCTGCTTTTAGCACTCCTATTCACATAATTCCAGAATTTCTAGCCACTGCAATAAGGAAAAAAAAGTAAGAAATACAAGGAAAACAGATTGGAAAAGGAGGAAAAGAGAATAAAACTGCTTGCAGATAATATGATTGTGTATGTAGAAAATCCCAAGGAATCTACAGAAAAGAAAAAAAAAAAAGAAACCTTCTAGAACTGAGTTATTCGATTCAAGATCAGTGCTTGAAAGTCAACTGCATTTCTATATACCAACAATAAACAGTAGGAAAACAAAATAAAAAATGCAATATCATTCCCAAATGTTCTAAAGAAAATAAAATAATTGTGTAGAAAGCTAACAAAACATCCATCAGGGATTGTATGCTAAAAATTACCAAATGGTGATGAAAGAAATGAGAGACAATATTTGAAAAGACTACCATGTTCGTGCTACAGTAATCAAGATGGTGTGGTATTGCCAGAGGAAAGACATATAAATCAATGGACTAAAATAGAAAACTCAAAAACAGATCCAAATACGCCTACTTAACCTTTGACAAAGGAAAAAAGCAATTAAATGTGAAGGGTGTGTTTCTTGTCAAAAAATGGTGCTGGAGAAATTGGACATCTGCAGACAAAATGAACCTCAATGTAAAACTCACACTTTATATAAAAATTAACTGAAAGTAGATCATGGACTTAAAGTAAATTGTAAACCTATAAAACTTCAAGAAAAAAAATATACAAAAATATCTTTAGGGCTTACCAAAATGAAGAGTTTTAGGTATGATGCCAAAAGCATAATCCATAAAAGAAAAAAACTGATAATTCACCTCACTAAATGTAAAAATTTTTGTCTGTGAAAAGCTGTAAGAGGATGAAATCAAGCTGCAGACTTGGAGAATACATTTGTTAGTTTTATGGTCCACAAACACCTTTTAACTCTATCATGTAAAGAATTCTCAAAAACCAACATTGAAAAAACAATACAATTAGAAAATGGGCAAAAGATATGCATAGGCATTTTTACCAAAGAAGACATACAGGTGGTAAATTAGCACATGAAAAGATACTGAAATTCATTACCCTCAGGAAAATGCAAATTAAGACAACAATAATGTATTACTATATACTAATCAGAATGGCTAAAATGAAAAATAGTGATAAAACTAAATGCTGGTGAGAGTGTGGAAAAATTGGATCACTCAAACTTGAGAATGTAGAGTGGCCCAGCTCCTTGGAAAGTTGACTTATGATATGACCCAGCAATTTCACTTCTGGGCATTTATTCCAGAGAAATGAAAATGAAATTTCAGCCAGAAACTTGCCATAAATGTTCACAGCAGGCTTATTTTTAATAGATTGAAACTTGAAATTCCCCAAATGTTTAATGGGTGAATGATTCAACAACTGTGGTGGTATCCACACCATGGAATTCTATTTGGCAATAAAAAGAAACAAACTATTGGCATATGCAACAACTTTAACGAGCCTCAAGAAAATTATGTGGGGTGAAACAGCCAATATCAAAAGGATACATATTGTATGATTCCATTTATGTAACACTCACGAAATAACATAATTACAGAGATGGAGAACTGGTTAGCGGTTAACAGAGTTTAGGGAAAGAAGCAGGGCTGGGTGTGGCTATAAAAGTGTAACCTGAAGGAAATCTGTGATGATACAGAGTATCTTGATTGTGGGGGTGGTTACAGGAAGCTACCCCTGTGATAAAATTGCAGAGAGCTAAATACACACACACACACACAAATGAGTCCATGTGTAATTAGTCAGATATGAATAAGATCTATGGATTGTGCCAACATCAATTTCCTAGTTTTGTCACTGTCCTCAATTTAGCAAGATGTTAAAAGGAGAATCTGGATAAAAGGGTGCACAAATATTTCTTTGCAACTTTCAGTGAAATCTGTTTATTTTAAAATAAAAAAGACATTATTTGAGCCACTTGGAATTCATCTTCATATAAGGTGTGAGATAGGGATCTGACTTAGTTTCTTACAGATGCCATAACAAATTATTATAAACTGGGTGATTTGTAACAACAGAATTTTTTCTCTCACAGTTATGGAGGTTAGAAGTCTGAAATGAAGGCAGTTGTTGAAGAGTTAATTCCCTCTAGAAGCTATCAGAGAGAATCAATTCCTTGCTTCTTTCCCAGCTTCTGGTGGTTTGGGGCAAGGTTCCTTTACGGCTGCCTCACTCCAATCTCTGCTTCCATCGTCACATGGCATTCTTCCTACGTCTATGTGTCTCTGGATTCCAATAACCTTCTGTTATGAGGACACCAGTTATTGGAATAGAGCCTACCCTAATTCAGTGTGACCTCATCTTAACTTGATTACACTTGCAAAGACTATGTCCAACTAAGGTTGCAGTTTCAGATATGGGAGGTGAGCTGTATTCTAAGAATTGGTAATCCAGCAGAAATGACATCAAACTAGTTTCTCAGCTTTTGAGATCTTTATTGCCTGGCCAATATTTTCAGTTTTTCACTTCTATCAAATAGTTATCTTGGATATATTTTTGCCATTCAATAGCATATTCGTTTTAGCCACCATCGTAAGTTACGTTTTTGCTCATAGTGATGTCCCATCTGACTTCTAACTTTTCTAATTTGATAGATCTTTCAATATACAGATCATGAAACATTCTCCAAAATTTGCAACCAAACTTTACTTTCTCCAAAACGCTTCTGTAATTGTAATTAGTATTGCGGTTTTGTATTGTGTTGTTCTCAAAAATGCCTCACCCAGTTTTGCTCCATGATTAGAATAGAGGCTCATGAGATCTGTGTTCATGTTGATATCTGCATCCTGTTTATGTATATATTTTTCCCTCCAAGGGGAAATACGACTATATAAATAAAACAGTTTTAAATAATTAATTATGAAAATGTATCTTTAAAATAGGTAAATGAGATAACTGACGTGGACATTGTGATCCAACTGTCTCAAATGTAAACTCTGAAGAGATGCTTATCTTCATAAAAAGCAACAGTAAATATAATCTGAATTATAATTGCATAGTATTACTTGTTTTATTAAGATAAAACATTTTTAAAAATATAAGAATGGAGATGGGGATATTATTTCTTATAACATGAGATTATACTGTGATTTATTTCTTATACTGTGATTTCCAAGTTGCAGTTGTTTGCAGAGAAACAGTAATAAAAATAGATTTCATATAACAAAATGGAACTAGTCAACAAAAATGAAAGAGATTCTGGTGCTTCTATGTCTATTCCCTCTCTCCCTTTCCTCTACAGTCTTCATAGTCATTTCCCTGGGCTGAGAAAGTGCTGCATTTTCCCTTCGGTTTTCTCATTCCTTTTTCTCAGGATTTTGAATTACCTCACTTTCTGAACAGAAGAAGTTTATCCAACAGAGCCTGCAGAAATACTCTGTAAGATATTATTTTTAGAATGCTGATTATATACAATTTAATAAATTGCAATTTTAGTTTACCATTTTTGATTCTTATGACTTTGATATTTCCCTTAATACCATTTTAATTTCATTATGTTTGTTATTTTTTGGCTGTCTTTATTGCTTGTTTTATATTCTATGTTAATTACTTTGTTTCTCTTCTAAACTAATTTTCTCCTTCACTACTCAAGGGAATTTTCTCTCTTATACAGTACAGGAAAAATCAACAACTTCTCCACAATATAAACTCTGGCTTCAAGGAAGAATAATTCAATTCACTACAAAAATATATGTTTGGTAATCATTATATATTTACAAAGAAACATGCAAGGCACTCATTCAGTTTCAAAAAACAGAAAAGGGACAGTTATTGACTTTCTTTCTGGAGCTTATAGTCAAATCAAATGCATAAGAAGTATACATTTAGTTGTACTGCAAAGTAAAATGAAGGAAATAGGAAAGTTTTAGAGGCATAATGTTCAGAAGATGGAAGGGAGGGTCTCCTGGGTGGCGCAGTCTGTTAAGTGTCCAACTCTGGTTTCCACTCAGATTGTGATCTCAGGGTCACGAGATTAAGCCTCAGGCACATTCAGCAAAGTGTTCACTTAAGACTCTCCCCCTCTCCCTAGCCTTCTCTCTCTAAAATAAATAAATAAATAAATCTAAAAATAAATAAATAAAATCTAAAAAAAAAAAGGTGGAAAGCAGACAGAGAAAAGATCAAAAAAATGTTTAGGCACCTATGAAGACTTTTTGGATAATCTAACATTTCAATAGTCCTAAAACAAAAGAAGGTTCTAATAGATAACATAATTGAGTTTTTCCAAAGGTTGCCTCTGTCATCAATTTTGATTCTTGAGAAAGTGATTCTACCTCTTTAAACTTTAGCTAAAAATGAGTTATAAAGACTCACATAAAGCTGTTATGAAATTTAAGTGAGAGCCATGTAAAGCACCTTGAAAATTTTATACACTGTGTGTTCCAAAATTGTTCTTTCTTTTTTTTCTTTTTCACATTTTTTGGCAGAAAATCTGGTGTGGTCATCATAGGTTAATGCCAGTACGAACAAAGGTAAGCATCCTATAAATTTTAGCAAAATAAACCCAGCAATATATTAAATATAATACATTACGATTAACTAGGGTTCATCTCAGGCATGCAAGGATGGATAGACTTATTAGATAATCTACCTATATAATTATCCTTGTTTAAAATTAAAGGAGAGAAATATGTGTGATTAGGCATGTTGTGGAAAAGGCCTTTATAGACAATCAATACCCATTTATCTTAAAAACTTTCAGCAAACTAAAGATAGTAGAACACTTCTCAAAGCTACTTAATGCTGAAATCTGGAAGCATATTCTTTAAAAGTAAAAAATGGGAACAAATGTCTCTTCCTATCACATTCAACATTACATCTGATGCCTTAGCCAATTCGGGAAGACAAAGGTAAGAAATATAGTATAGGGGCTGGAGAGAAGGAATGATAATATGCTACACATTAATAGAGTAGATAAGATTATAAGTAGGTTTCTTGGCTACAAAATCATTTTGCCATTAATTACATCCCTCGTTACTAGATAAAAAAGAATAAGAAAATATGATTTTAAAAAGATAAAATGTATAATATGATGAATACAGAAATGCATTTAACAATAGATGTCCAAGTTCTTTATGGCGAAACATTTTTTAAAATTTATTAATGGTATAAAAGATTATATAAACAAATGAATAGACATACACAAAAAAGACTCATTACTACAAAAATGTTGATTCTCTCTAAACTACGGGATAAATTCGTTGTGATTCTAATCAAAATCTCAATTTTTTGGGGGGTGGAACTTGACAAGCTGATAGGAAAATATATATGAACTAGTAAAGACCCAATGGCAGACAAGACAATTGTAAGGAAGAGCAAAGAAGCAGTCAACACAGTGGCACATGTTAAGACATCCCATAAAGCCATGGCAATTGAGACACTGGAATTTTGCTGTGGTGAAGACAAATAATCAATGCCACAGAAGAGCCCAGATATGGAACCACATCACGTGTCTCTGAACACTATATAGGACAGAGGTAGATTACAAATCAGTGAAGAAAGAAGAACAAGTTGGGGCACCTGTGTGGCTCAGCTGTTAGGAGTCTGGCTCTTGGCTTAAGCTCAGGTCATGATCTCGGTGTCCTAGGATTGAGCACCATGTTGAGCTCTGTGGTCAGAAGGGAGCCTGCTTGAGGATTCTCTCCCTCTTCCTGTGGCCCTCCTCCTGAATCCTCTCTCTCTTTCTCAAATAACTAAATGAACCTTTAAAAAAAATCAACAAGTAATGCTAAAGATAATTTTCCATTTTTAAAAGTGAATCTTTACTTCATATTATATACAAAATTTCTGGTATTAAATAGTTTTTTGTAAGAAAATTTAAAAAAGAGAATATGAATATTTTTCATGACTGGAGGGTATGGAGTATTTATTTTAATATATCTGAAAACAGAAAACATATAGAAAAAAGTATGATAATTTGATTATATTAATATTGATTGCTTTGTCTGAAAAGATAGCATTAAAAGGAGTGAAAATCAAGTTCTAGGCTGAAAAAATACATTTGAAATGCATATAACTAGCAGAGAATTAGTACCTGGACTTCAAAATACCCTCCCATCAATCAAAAATAAGATGGAAAAAGGCTAAATTGTAAAAGTGGCAAAATGTATAAAGTTCCTTGAGGAGGCTATAGAACCTATAAATATATGAAAAGAATTTCAACTTCATCAGAAGTTATGGATATGTAAAATTTAATTACATTTAAATATCTGTTATGCCTCTAAACTAGACAGTTACCAATAATAGTGGGTAAGGACGTACAGAAATAGGAAATCCCATATATTGCTGCTGGTGGAAGTATAAGTTTTTACAGCCATTTTGGGGAGCAATTTGGAAATCCTTATGGAGTTAAATATGTACATACCTGTGACCCCCATACCTTACCGCTCAAAGTATATAATGTAAAGAAACTCTTCCATAAGTATAGAAGAAAAAAAATATAGAAATAACTTTTGTATCAGAATGTTTTGCTAGAACAAAAAAACATTAACAATAATAAAATCCCAAACCAATGCATTTGGTAAAGTCACCCAGTGGAAATCTACTAAGTGGTGAAAATGGTGAACTTGATTTGCATTTATTAAGTTGGATAAACTAAAGCATACGAAATTGAAATAAGGGAATTTTCAGCAAGTCACATAGTGTCGAGTACCATTTATATGAAAAATTATGCACATTATTTAGAGACATGTATATAAGTAGAAAATGTATACTATACATGGGAATAATAAAAATTGAATTAAGGATTATGATTAGCTCTGGCAGGAGCAGGCAGTGGGAGTGAGTGTGAACTAGGATTTCAGCTGTGCTTATAGAGGTTTATTTCTTAATCTGAGTAATGGTTACCCATTGTTTATATTGTTTTATAATAATATATTATTATATATGTATATATGTATATAATATGTATAACATATATAACACATATCATGATAATTTATATAATTCCCTTTCTCATCCCTGAAATGTTTCAAAATAAATAATACAAATCACTTAATGAAGGTAGGAAACAGTGAAGGAGAGTATTGCCAAAGAGTAAACCACAGATTATGGTAATTTGAAATAGTGTAGCAGACAATGGATTTTAAATGCACACTAAAATAATAACTGGCCAGTCCTATACACTTAAATGGTGTGTTTGAGCCATAGCTCAAATTTTTTTCATTCTACTTCCTATGCTGTATCCTTTATCAAATATAAATATTTACATGCCATTTTAGTAGTCTGCCCATTCCACATATAAACATATATATGTGTGGGTATTTTTGTTTTTGTTTTTCGTTTTTGTTTTTGTTTTTTTTAACCAGGTAAAGCCCAGGGAATCTTTGAGATTCCAGGGATAACTGGGTCTGACTTCGCTCTCCAGGGAGGCACACAGTAGTTGTAATAAAACTGTTTTGCCTCGCAAATGATGGGTTAAATCTTCTTTAAATATCCAGCATTTGAACACATGAAAATGTGCCATGTCACTTTATCGCCAGGTAAGGCTCCTATCTTGCAACCATTGCTAATCGTTTCAGACTGGAGAAGAGAAGCACTTGGTTTTCCAGCCCTGCAATATTTCAAGGCTGGCTCTGTCAACTTTCTCTCTCTTAACAATGTAAAGGAATCCCTTAAGAGTGCTGTAATTTCCTTTACCTTAGAGAATGACTAGCTGTACTCTGACTTCTCTGTTTTATAGGATTTTGCAAAACACAGAACAAAACAGCCAATATGCACCAATACTCTGAATCTATTCTTACATTCATCTTAGTGCTATAGCCTGATGATTCAGTCCGCCATTCAAAATAAGGAAGGTGCCTCTTCTCCGGACAATGTTGATAGGCATTCAGAATGGTCCAGCGTTTGACATGCCATCATGGGCTGTGCTACAGTACAGCCTCTAACAAAACTAGGTTGTCCTGAACCCCGGGTAATAGAATCATTTACCTTTATATGAAGAAGGTTGGGAAAGCACCAAAATCCTCATGGGGCACGTGCCCAGGCTGACTTCAAGAAGTTCATGCTGTGGGACTTAGTTCTTACGAGGTTGTCTAAAATGAAACAAAACAAAACAAAAAACATGTCAGCAGGGTCTATAATGATTCCATGCGTGCTAAATATGTTCATGACGGAATCAAGCATGTTCTCCTTATTGAGGAGCAGAAAATCATCATGAAAGTGTTGAAGCCATAAGCACAGAATCAGCTAAGTAAAAAAAAAAAAAAAATGAAGGTTTTTTGAGTAATAAAAAAACCAAAAGACAAAAGAAAAAAAAAGTGAAGGTGAAAATTTGACCAAATAGTCTGCCAATGCATTCCAAGGGTCATCAGGTTTCCAGATGAAATTTCCAACTGATATTTGTTAGTCCTTATTATTTGCCTCCCAGCCTTTCCATTCAGTCAATTCCACATTTACACAGCATCACATTTTAGGTACCAAATTTTTTATCACTTAAGAAACAGAAAACACAAATAATATGGGCTTAAATTATTTTTTTCTCTCACATAGCACTATTTGAAAAATTGGCAGTTCGGAGCTACTTGTGGGAAAAAGCAAATCACAGCTGGCATGAGACCTCCACAGCCCTTCAGGAACCCAGACATCTTCTGTCTTTCTCCTCTGCCATGATTAGCATGAGGTTCTAACTTTTGAGTCACAAGAAGTCACCTATAATCACATCTATAATGCCCACATTCCATGCAGCCGAAAGGAGGCTCGTAAACAGGCTAACTGTCCTCTATTTAAGAAATCCCCAGAAGTCTCAATTAGCAAACTTTACCTACATCTATATGATTACTTTCAGCTGAAAGGGAAGCAGAGCTCTGTAATAATTTAGCTGGGCTGCCTAGAATAAATTGGCATTTTTGCCATTTTGATATTTATTAAAGCTTTAACTCCTTATCAGGGTTGTTTCTCTTTTATTAATTGATTCCCCAAGATATTTTCTGTTCTTGTAGAATAGGTTAAGTGTCATCATGGTGCCTGAAGAGGAGCAGTTCATCGTTTTGCTAACCTTGAGACTTTCACTCACCTCTATCTATATCTCTCATACACGTGGTCACAGGGCATCCCATAGATACTGACTATAGAAGTGTTCTATGCTCTGGATGCTGTCGAAGTTCTGGGGTTTGCTTTCAAGTGACTTAGCATCATCCTGGTTCTTTCTGAAGCTTGATTGCTTTCTCATTCAGCTCCTGGTAAATCAATTCAACCTGACACCATCTGCAGGACCACATGGCAGGCCCTCTGGCTCACAGTGGGAATATGCAGGAATGTTTGTATCCTTTCAAAATGATGGGAAAGCTGAGCAATAGAAACCAGCCTCTTCTTATCTAAAAATGTGTTGCTGTATTTTTTAATGTGTTGCAGTTAAGCCATTGTTTTTGACTTAAGAACAATCTCCTGTCAAAGACCAAAGTGCACAGCAGTATACTAAACATCCATTAATTATGAATTCCCTCTTGCATCCTATAGGAGCTTTTTTTTCACTGAATACTCACCTTCTTTTGATTCAGCCTTAAGGACAACAGCAAAATAATTTGTTATACTTTTCTCTTCCCTCTATCCTATACTCTTCCTACCTTCCTTCTGGAAACAGAAGAATTATCTACTTTTCCTTCCTGTTAATTGGGAACTTGTTGACAACATACTCTAACTCTTTTTCACTGCATTTGTAATTGCTTTCTCTTCTCCAGTGTAATAAATCACATGGCTTCAACTTAGTGAAAGGATAGCAAATGAATTTATTTTATGGAGGAAAAAATGTGTCTGTTTAACATTTTTCAATATCTAATAGTAGTGCCCCTTGGCCTTTGGAGACTGTCTTCTATACGTAGACATTCATTCATCCTCAAACTCATCATTCTCTCAATTCTCATAAGAAGAAATGATATAAGTCCTGTCTGCTCAGATCTTCATTATGTCTTAAAAATTTTGCTGACACAGGAGTCCATAGGAGGCCAGTGTATTTTCTTCAGTCTGGTTGTGTTGCCTGCAGAATGGAGAAGTCAACTCTGGTTGCAATGTCTACTGCTTCTTCAAGGGACTATAAATGACTTTTGCACAATGGATTGAAGGAAGCAATAAAAAGGTGATTTTTTTTTCTGAGTAGCAACTGGTTCTTTCATACAGCACCTAAAAAAGACATATCTGTTGTTATTACAAATAATATGAAACTTTCAGTCTATTTCTTGTCAACTAATGACAACTTCTTCTTATCCTAAAAGAAAATTCTTTCATCATTTCCTGGCTTTTAGTTCCGTTATTCCTTACATTTACTAAAAGTGAATGGTGATTTGTCTAAATTGCCTCTCCAGTGTTTTCTTGTTTTGGTCTCGGTCCTCAAAGCATTATGTCAGTGTGTAAGGCATAATAGACTAACACACATCACTCTTTTATTAGCTTTTCAGCTTAAAATCCTAATCTTACATGTTAGTTAACACTTATAAAGCATTTGTAATGAGAAAACACTGTTCTTTGTGCTTTATCTGGATTTATCCCATGTAATATTTATAACAACCCTACTAATATCTTTATCTTACAGAGTGCAAGACTGAGGAAGAGAGTTTAAGTAACTTTTTAAAAGTCTCATGGTTAGAAAGTGGTAACTAACCATCTAACCAGGATTCAATCCAAGCAGCCTGGCTCAGGATCTGTGTTTAAACAGTAATCATACTACCATTCTCAGGTTGATTACTGAATCTGATAAATTCTATTGCCTAATCACATAAAGTTGCTGAACCTGAAAATTAGTGTAGAAGGCCCTGGATGGGTGCATTTGCCAAATAAATCCTACTCAGGAATGGGAAAAATCGTTTTGAATGGCTTACTTCCAACAACAAACCTCTGTATTTCCATGCACTAATGGATTTTTCCTTAAAAATATAGGGATAGGTTCAGAAAGCTTGAAGATGGAAACATATTTATCAGTCTTGAAAACATCACGAGGACTGTTGACCTATGAGCAGATTCTAGGAAGGGATATAGCTAGAATCTGCTTAAGTTATAAATGATAGGAGAGTATGTACCAACAACTTGATGAGAGGGGAAAACCAGAAAGAAGTGGTTATATCAGTAATTAGAGAGACAAGAATATTTTATAAACAATTGTAAGGAGAAATGATAGACTTCTCACAGAATAAGAGGAATTAGTGCCACTAAGGAAGAAATTAGATAAAGGACAGAATGTGTATAAGTGACGGGGACAAATCTGCAAAGAGAGAATCTATTGGTATTCTGAGCTACAGCAAAATATCGGTGTGTACTGATGAGCAATTCTTTCAAGATAATTAAAAGTGGGAAGATTACAGAGTTTTCTTAATGGCATGATGGGGGATGATTCAAGTGAGGAACAATTTTGGTGTGTAATGGAAGAGTGAAAGTAGTCAAGGCACTGAAAGCACGAAGGATTAGGGTATTTACTTTTCTGAATAGTATGATAGGAGGTACCATAGTCCTCTCTTATGCATAGAGGGATAGGCTGTAGGCCCTATATGTGGTTTCAGGCAACCACAGAGAGTATAGAACCCTATATATACTGGGGTTTTTTTTCCCTATACATATATACGTATGATAAAGTTTAGTTATAAGTTAGGCACAGCAAGAAATTAGCAACAATAACTAATAAGGTAGAAACAATTATAACAATATAGTATAATAAAAGTAATGTGAATGTAATATCTTTCTCTCGCAAAATAGCTTACTGTACTCTTACTTACCTTCGTCGCCTTCTTGCGATGATGCGAGATGCTAGAATGCCTGCATGAGCGGGGGAAGTGTGGTGAATGACGGAGACATGGTGACGTAGTGTTAGGCTACTATGGACCTTCTGATGATATGTCAGAAGTAGGATCATCAGCTTCCAGACTGTGGTTGACTTCGGGTACCTGAACCGTTGGAAGGGAAACCACAGATAAGGAGTAGAGAGGCTGCAGCTATTGGAATGAGAAGCATCTTGGCAGTATGGAGGGGAAAGACTGAAAGTCACAAATGTTCTGAAATCAGAAAGCATTTATTTTTCTTTTTGGGAAATTGGAGGGGCAAACGTAGCAAGGGGCAGAGCTACAAAGATGAATTTCACCTCATATGACATTTTTATTATAATCATTTCAGTTAGTAGAATTGATTGCAATTTTAGTGTCTAAAAAGCAATTAGAGACAAATAAATGTCAAATTGAAAGCAATGTAACTAATGCGAAAGGATGTGATTTTTCAGTGCTATAGAAAACTACAGTTGACCTTTGAATAACATGGGTTTGAACTGCATGGGTTCCCTTACATGTGGATTTATTTTCTTTAATGTTAAAAATACGTATTTTTCTAAAAGATCACACAAAAGCTGAGAAAAGAAAGAAGGATATCAACTAGCCCACATCAAAATCTGGGCTGAGGAAGGACAAAAAGCTGCTGAAAGATACTGGTAGCTGGAGCCGACTGCAGAGATCCAGATGGCCACAGGCCAAACCGAGCCAGCGGCCGTGATCCTGAACACCACGGAGGTGCCGCAGCGACGGAGAAACGGCGGGCCCGAATCATTTCTCCTTTTCAGAAAGGGAGAAGCAGGAGCTCACTCTTCAGACGTGTTCTTGTGCTTTCCTGCTCCTTCATGGCCTTCTCCCAATCGCTGTCATAGAATTCCTCCATGACCACACTCCACACTCACGCAGGCAATGTGGGCCGATTCCAAATCTCTACGGTTTGAGCGGGGACTGTAAAAATTCGGAATGCCACAGTGTGTGTTGTGTTTTGTGTGTGTCGGATGTGTTTGTGGTTATTCTCTTGAATCCCTTCAGGAGCCTGAAGAGAGAAGCTGTTAAAGTGTCTATTCTGTTTCTTCCTACAAATGCGACAGGTGCAAAGACCTGCTAGTTGGCTGAGGCACAAATTTCCAAGCCAACTGCTCTGCAGTCTCCGCCTCCGGTTTCACCAGGTCCTGGTGTTGCAAAGTGCCAACAGCCGCTTGGTGGCGCCCCCGAAAATGAGCCCCAGCCATTTCTAGAAGTTTCTCAGTGCTCCCGCTACTCACCCAGGTCCAACCCAGCCGCGAGGGTCACCAGGGTTGGGGAAGAAGCAGTGGTGGTGGAGACGGAAGCTGGCCTGCTCTAGTGTTCGCCACCTTGCCTGTGGCTGCCTCACCGCATCAGTGGGGCCCTGCGAGGCTGCCGCCAGGGGCTGAGGCTGGGGTTGCAGTGGGCCTTGGAGGTCCCAGGCCACTCCTGCCCTACTGGTTCGGCAGCTGCCCTGCTCCTTGGCTGACACATGGTTTTTCAGTAGTTAGGTTTTGGGGGACTCAAAGTTACACTCTGATTTTTGACTGTATCGCTTGGTGCCCCTAACCCCTCACTGTTCAAAGGTCAGCTATACTCAGCAGGTGGCGAGCTGCAGTTCTATTTCATGCGCGTACAATGGAAGAATCATCATGACTCTACCGTCTTTGTCATTCAGTATCAGTAATTTAGCTTTCTTTCCTGTATTTTTGTGTAGTGATACTTTTTCACTGATAGGAATCTTCATCTGAAAACCACAATTAGACTTTTGTTGAACTCCAAAATAAATAATGACTTTGATAAAGTTGAGAAATTCTTTTAAAGACTTTCAAGGAAGGCATGCCTTCTCAGAATGATTTGGCTTGGGCTTTGTATAATTTTTTTAAATTCTTTATTTAAAGGAAATGGGGGGGGTCATGGGACAAACAGTGTTCTCATTCTTAAATTCCCTAATTTCGTAGAAAAAATTTCCCAGGAATTTGGCCAAGAGTCTTGTGGCTGATCCCCTACTGACTTGGTACAAATTAGCAAGATAGCTCCTGCTTTCCTCTTTTGTTTCCACAGGCTCTGGATTCCCCACTATGAGGCTCTTCTCAGCAATTGGGAAGCCAGTTCCCAACTCACTAGTGTGAATGGCTATCAGAGTTTTAGATGGACCTGGAATGTCCTTTGATCACGTCAAACTGTTCTCCTCTACAACTATTATTGCTTAGCAAAATCTTTGCTATATTTTGTGAATGTCCTTCACTTGTTCCTTTTTGAGGGCTGGGGGGAGGTGTCATGCTGCCAAAAGGGGTCATCCTGAGATAAAAAGGAATAAAACACATGTTTATGTGTTTTAGTTTTAGTAATCACTGAAAATTTTTCATTTAGGAGCGAACCAGTGCTATGATACTTTGACATTGACCATATAGAAACCTAATATTTAAACAAAATTATAGAGAATAGTGCTAAAAACTTTCCTGTTAAACAAAGGCTTAGCGTGCTCTCATGATGCCATCAGGCACAAGGTCTTAACAAACAAACTCTGCTAAGAGTAAGTAAACCAGAAGTCTCACTATGTTTGTTACTTTCCAAATCCCCAAAGATCACAGTTGGCAACAAGGAAGGAAATTGGGACTGGCAGCAGAAAATATTAGCATTTTATTTAGAGCTTATGATCTTCCAGATGTTATCAAGGTTGAAATTTTCTTCTTTATTTCTTACTATACATCTAAGAAGTCAGCATTGTTATTACCAATATTATCCTATTTTACAAACACCTACAGATTATATAAGTCATGCGAGGTGACGTAAGTCCTTTGATTCTAGCCTCATTGCTAATACTTCTCAAAGGGACAATTGCAAATAACCCGTCATGTCTTAATTCCATATTGTCATCATTCAGCGTGAATCCTGTAAATCAACTCTATCCTCCAATTGCTCTACATTTTCTTGTCCTTCAGTCAGTTTCATCACCTAAATCTTTCTGCTGATCTGTCTTGAACTGCCTATCTTTAACAAGCTAACTATTGTAATTATTTCTCTGGGCATTTCCATTAACTCCCGACATGATCAAGAGTCCGTTGGATGACATCACTCCACTCTCCTATAGCCCTTGCAAGGGGTGACAGTGCTGGTGAAGATGTACAACTGGAAATCTCATGGATTGCTGAAGGAAATATATATTGGCACAACCAATCTGTCAAACTAGCTGCGGGTAAGATCTATAATTCAGTTTATTACCTTAGGTACACAACCAACAAAATTTTGTTGGTTTTGTTCATATTTTGACCAAAATCCAAGTATTAAAAATGTATAATATTTGTAGTTTAGTATATCCTTATGTCTAGGGTATCCAAATGTCAACTCTAATAGAGAAGATAAATAAAATGTGGTCTAATCATACAGTGGAATTCTATACAGCAAAGACAGTTGCAACAGTATGGATGCATCTTACAAAAAATACGTTGAGTGAAATAAACTAGATATTATATATATTCTATTCCACTTAAATGAAGGAAATGAATATCATTTGTGATGTTAGAAGTCAGGATAGTGTCACTGTTAAGGGGACAGGGTTTGATAATGACTAGAATAGACAGGAGTAATGTTTCTTGAGGTACTAGTATTGTTCTGTTTCTTGATTTTGGTTATGTACATGGATTCATATATAAATATATATAGAGAGAGGAATATCATTTATTGCTTTAAGAGGTATCTGTTCTCTCTCATAACAGTATTTTTATAAATAAAAGTTTCTAATTTATCAAATTTACCCAACTTTTTATTTATGATAAGCATCTTTGTGTTCTGTGTAAAGAAATTTTGCTTATTCCACTGTCAGGAAGATACTGCATATACATTCCCCTAAAGCATTTTTAAAATACTTTCCACTTTGCAATCTATTATCCTTCTGAGCTGTATGTATATATGCATACATACATGTGTATTGTATGTTATAGAAGCCAATATATATTTTTAATAAGTGTCACTTTTGTCACGAGTCAGGGGTGGATCTGTTTCTATACATATTTTGTTTTAATTTGTGCCAATGCCATACTATCTTTTTAACACAAGGTTAAATAGGTGTGACTATTTGGTATTACAAATTCCCTCAGCTATACTCTTCTCTAAGTTTAACTTGTCTTTTTTGGCTCTTTCCACTTTTAAAAGAATACAAAATTTGCAATTGTAGAGCCTGAATAAATTTTGATTGCTATTGAACTGCATCTATAGATTACATTTGGAAAGTCAACATCTATAAAATATTGAAACTTCCAATCTATGTATTTAGTTCTTCTTTAATTTGTTCTAGTAATGTTTTATACTTATCTGTGTCAAGATCTTATACAATTTCAGATTTATTCCTAGGAATTTATCATATGTAATGCTATATTTTTAAAAGATTTATTTTATTAGAGAAGGAGGAGGAGCAGAGGGGGAAGATCAGAGGGAGGGGAGAGGGAGAAGGAGAGGGACAAACAGACTTTATGCTGAGCTCAGAGCACGATACAAGGCTTGATCCCACGACCCTGAGATCATAACCTGAACTGAAACCAAGAGTCAGACGCTTAGCCAACTATCCACCCAGGCATCCCCATATGTAATTATATTTTAAGCAATATGTAAGCTCTGATTTTCATATTATTTGTTCCTTTTGTACAGAAATTCTATTGATTTTGTATACTGAATTTGTATCCAATATTAATATCTTTTACTTATATTTCTTACCTGAATACAGTGATGAAGATCTCTACTACAATATTGACAAATGCGGGCATTTTTATTTCATTCCCAAACTCAAAGAAAATATTTACTATTTCATCATTGCACATGATGTTTGCCATTTTTGGTATAAAGTAACAGCTTAAAGAAATTATCTTCCTAGTTTGGCTCACTAAATAAATTTTGCAAAATCACGAATAGAGGTTGAATTTTGTTGAAAGTTTGATTTGCAACTGTTAAGAAAATCGTGTGAATTTTCTGCTTTTCTCAATTAATATGATAAAATCTATTGGCTGAGTTTTGAGTGATAACCTAGCTTTGCATTTCTGAAACAACCCTAGTTTGAATATGATGTGCTCTTTCATGTGTATATCTTGATTTTACATGCTCACATCTTGTTATGGTTTATTTGGTTGGTTGGCATATGTGTGTGTGTGTAGTGGGTGTATGTGTGCTTGTGTGCACGTACTTTATCTTTTTGACATCCGTGAGATCTGTAGTGATTTCCCTCTTTCATTTCTCCTTTTCTTAGTTAACTTGGTTAGAGGCTTATTGATTTTATTGACCTTTTCAATGAACCAAATTTTGGTTTTGTTGATTTTCTCTAATTGATTTCTTGCATTCAATTGAAATGATTTCTGCTTTAATTCTTATTATTCCTTTTCTTCTGCTTACTTTGATTTTAATTTGTTCTTCTTTTCTAGTTTCCTAAGTTGGAAGCTTAGATTATTAATATTAGAACTTTCTTTTTTTTCTAATATATATATTCAGTTCAATAAATTTCCCTGTAAACATTGCTGTTGCTTCATTCCACAAATTTTAATTGTATTTCATTCTCATTTAGATCAAAATATTTTAAAATATTCTTGAAATTTCTTTTTTTTTTTTAAAGATTTTATTTATTTATTTGACAGAGATAGAGACAGTCAGTGGAAATTTCTTTTTTGACTCATGTTTTTCAGAAGCATATTGTTTGATTTCCAAGTACTTGGGGATTTTCAGCTATTTCTCTGTAATTGATTTTTAGTTTAATTCTATTGTGGTGTAAGAAGAGACAGTGTGTTATTTCTATTCTTTGGAATTTGTTAAGGTGTGTTTTATGTTTTATGAGTTCTTCTTTGATGTCCTTTTTAGGATTTAGTATTAAGGTTACTAGGCATCATAAAATTTGCTAAGAGATTTTTTTTCTAATCTGTGGAAGATTAGCATTATTATTATTTTTTTTGTCCCTGTAAATGATTGGGAAAAATTAACTGATGAAATATTTGGGCCTCTGTTTTCTTTGTGACAGTGGTTTATCAAAAGATATTTAACATCATTAGTGTTCAGATTTTTATATATTTTCTTCTGCCAAGTTTTTTAGTTGTAGGATTTTTTTTTAGGTATTTATCCTTTCTGCTTTATAAAATGTATTCGTTTTAAGTTTTTGTTTTCTTTTGGTGCCTATAAAATCTGTATTAATATCCCCATTTTTATTTCTGATAATAATAATTATTCTTTCTCTCTCCCTTTCTCACTCACTGTCTCTCTACCTAGTCTTTGTAGAGGTTCATCATATTTTATTAATCTTTTAAAGGATCAGCTTTTAATTTGTAGGTATTCTTTTTTTTTCTTTTAAGATTTATTTATTTATTTAGAGAGATAGAGAGTTAGTGAGAGAGAGAGCACAAACAGGGGTCAGAAGGAGAGGGAGAGGGAGAGGGCGAGGCAGACTCCCTGCTCAGAAGGGAGCCCATAAGGCTCGATCCCAGGACTCTGGGATCATGACTTGAGCCAAAGGCAGATGCTTAACTAACTGAGCCACCCAGGCTCCCCTTGTAGGCATTCTTTATTGTACATTTGTTTCCTTTCCATTTGTATATGTTCTAATTTTTACTATTTCCTTCCTTGTAGTTGTGCTTACTTTTTTTTTTTTAGAGAATGTTTCATGTGTCCTTTATATTTTAATCATTTTCCCTTTTATTCTATTTCTGTGCTTTAATTTTGATATTTTTACTGACCTGTTGTTCATTTCACTTTTAGTTTTTACTGCTGCATCTAACATGTCAATAGTCCATTTATTAAGTTAATTTCAAATATTGTTATTTTCACTTCTATTATGTTTATTTAACCTTTTTTGTACATTCAAATCTTTTATAATATTCCTTTTTTGTCTATTTTGTCTACTCTTTCCCCTATTATTTTAGACATTTAGTTTGTATTATTTTGAAGTCCTTGTTTGAATAGCTCTAATTCCTAAATCACCTCAGGTCTACATCTATTACATGGTTTTATCTTGAGCATTATCTTAAAGATCGGCCACATTTTGTTGCCTTGTAATATGTCTAATGCTCTTTATTATACATTGGCCATTTTGTGTAAATTAACTACAGAATACGATGTTATCCTTCCTCAAAAACCATTCTTTATTTTCTTTAATGGAAATTTGAGGCTGATCACCTCAGTTTTGCCAGAAATGTACCTGGACCTGAGTCGAATTACCATTTAGCAAGATTACATCTGGTTCATCTTTAGGATGTGACCCTCTAAGAATTTCAATTGAAACCCTGTTAAGTCTTCCTTTCCCTAGACCTGAAAGGCCATGGGCAATTCATTTCAATTCTTCATAATGTTTTCAGCAAAGCTCTTTTGATTTCTTTGCCTTGCAGATTCAAAATTTAGTACAGATTTTGAGAGGGAACAGCTGTGTTTTGAGACTGCTCCATTCCCTAATTCAGTCACTTCAACCCAGAGTAGAGTCTAAAATCTCTACTCATTTCAATGTCACCCAACATAAGCATCTGCCAGAGAGCCAGTCTATTTTCTCAGGCTTTTGTTAGATCTATAATCATTATATAGCCACATTCCATCATTATTACTTCACTCTACCCCCTCTAGAGCTTTCATCTCTTGAATATTTGACTTTCATGGTCAGTATTATGTTATTTTACAGATGACATTTTCAAAGAGATTTTAATATACAAAATAACTCATGCCTTATAGCAATATTTTCATGTGGATAACAGGTATGCATCTTCTGTTTTATGTCTTTGATATTCAATTAGAACACATTTTGTGAAATGATCTATTTGCAGTAGCATTGCAAGATAAAGTAATTTAATAAAACTATATCTAATCTATGACAAAACTTATTGGGATTAATATATATCTGGAGCAAATATATAATTTCATGTTTGGAAAAACTAAGCATTATAAAGATGTGATTTTATTAAAATATTAATTTAAATTTTTAATCTGCATATAATTTACAGATTATTAGAATGGTGCCTTAAATTTCTAGTTCTAAACTTATACACATGGGTTTATTCTAATAGCCAGAATAGAATAGAATAGAATAGAATAGAATAGAATAGAATAGAATTCCTGCCTGATCAGGAATAGTGTGTGATCTGCAAAACTGACCACTAAGTTATGTCATTGAACGACTGAGTAAAGTCCTGTCTTAAGAAGTCTTGAGTGGCTGGCACATTATATCTATATGGAGCAAAAGGTGGGTATTCTATCAGCTTTTTAAATGAATACTCAACTACTGTATTTTGTTCTTGAATAGATAAATGAGGATAAATTTAGAGAGCAAGTGGAAGGGCTATATTTTGTAGTAGTAACGAAAGTTTGTCAAGTATTAGGAAAAAAGGAAGTGGACAAAGAAGAGCTCAAGTTAATGGATATATGTGGAGAGGAGAGCTTACTGTGAGTATTTCTTCTTCAATCTTCTTGGGGAAATATCAATCAAAATCATCAGCTGAGTGTGAGGATAAATTAATTGGTAGTAGTGAGAGAAGAAATTATGACTTACTCATCTAGAAGTGTTCAGTAGTGAGTGGACTGCAGATATATAGCATGAATGCTGGACAGAAATGAAGATCTTAAGATTAATTATTATGAATTTAAAGTGAGACCTGTCAAAAGTGTGCTTTTTTTCAACCATGTTAAACTGCATGGGTGCAGACAAGAAATAGAATGCTGGATATAAGGTTTTATTTTACCTGTACAAGTATAATGAATTAAAGTATAATGAAACAAAAGCGGGCAAGGAAGTTGAGGCTATATCTATGCATAGTTATAATTACTAACTAAAATTTAAGCTTGTTAAAGAATGAAGTGAGACTGTGTTTGATGAAAGATAAAGGAGAGATAATCAATAGGAAGTAGGTCAATATATGAATCAAAAGCTTGTTGGAGTTAGCTATTATAGGGAATGAGATAGAAATTAAGTGTGGTTAGTCAGAGAGTTAAATGACTGAAATTAAGATTATGAAGGAAATTTGTTATTGATCAAGTGACTATATTATTTATCATATAATCTGGTACATCTTTAGTCATTGGATACATTCAATGCATATTCATCCAAGACATTGATCTGAGGTAAGTGACCATTGGAGTAAATGGGTGAATTGGGCAGTTAGAGGGCAAGAGGGAAAAGATTTATGATGGAAATATTAGTCATGGCATAACCCACCAGTGATTAACATATCTTGGAGATAGAGAATGAGCCTAAAGCAAAAATCTCCAAAGAGAGTGGGAGAAAGCATGGATTATCAGGTGACTGCAACAAAGGCAAAAATTGAATTGTGTAAAATTAAGAGCTGGAAGTGTCAGTGGTGGTTGTTTTGTTTTTTTTTTTTTTGGTCTGTTTGTTTTTTTAACAACTATGTATTCAGCATTTGTATTTATTATGCTTTAATTCAATTAATAAAATATTTAATATTCATTGCTTAATATTCATTCTGGTGCCAAATGTTGTAAGTACTTAATTAATAAATGAATGAATAAATGAATCAATTAAATGAAACATTGCATATGAACGTGTATTTTCCACGTGATGCCATAAGTATGTCTGGATCAAGCTTTGTAATGATGAAAATTATTTCCAAAAAGAGAATATTATTATTACATAATGTGGATTCATTTTTTTTTTTTTTTTAAGTAGGCCCCACACCTAGCATGGGACCAATGCAGGGCTTGGACTCATGACCCTGAGATCAAGACCTGAGGTGAGATCAAGAGCCAGACACTTAAAAGAGACACCCGGGTGCCCCATTGTGTATTCATTTTAAACTGCAGACGTATCTATTTATTTTTATCTCATAAGTCTGCTACAAAAATCATAGATTGAAACCACATTATTAAAGCAAATCAACTTCAGGCATTACAATTGTTTTAAATGGAATTACATTCATCTCAATAGAGTTAAGGGAAAGCATGGACAAGATGCAATCTATTAAGAGGGCCTTGTTACAGATTTTGGTATAATACTGATGTCTAATAATTTTCAGGTTTAACAGTAGGCAACATCACTGTACAATCAACTGTGGTAGGGATTAGTTCTACCACATTAATAATGGAAAGTGGTCTTCTCTTTCTTGAACTAGATAACCACCCATAAGGCAAATAAGAATGTTTTCTTAATGCTGCCCAGACTCACCTCTTCACTGGTTACATTTAATGAAAGAATTAGAATGATGTTTTACTTGTAATATTTTCTCTTGTTATTGATAATGGAATTGGAGCCTGTGGGTATCTGACATTGCACTTAGGTCAACGGTTGCTCTCTTCTTTGAGAACCCAAATCCATCCCAAAAGGAAACAATTATCTTTCTTTTGATAAGTCAAGGAACGCTACATTCATCAAACCAATATAAAAAAAAAGATTCTTGCATTGAACTTCATATTTAACTGTATTCTTTAGAAAGTAAAGACTCTCCTTGGATGAGCCTGGAGTGCTATAGGAGAAGTGAAGGGGAAATTCATGAACGTCCCCTTGTGCCCTTCAGCCTTCATTTAACAAGAGAAACTACTTAAATCTGTTTCATGTGGAAATTTTACTTATTTGTGTTAAAATATTATATTGTTTGATGTCCTTTAGTGGCATTTGTTTTCATTTCCCTTACTCTTAGTACTGTTATGTTTAGCGATAGATAGGAGTGTCAAACTCTTGGATTTATCATAAAGGAATAGTTTGGGCTGTTTATTTATTCCAGTGTTGTTGGTTTATTGCCTATGAATGCTAAGAACTTGGTATATTTGATTTAAAATAGATGTAATTCAAAAGATAAATGATATTTTTTTGTAAATGTGAAGAGCTATATTGTTAAATTGAAACAGATTTACTCTGACTCTGAAGAGATTAGAATTACATTTAGTTACATTTAGCAAGTAGAAGTTTCAGGAGCCTGATTTTAGTTCTATATAATAAATACTGTGTGTTTTTGTGTGTTTTTTTAATATGATACTGAATAAAAAGAAACGGGATACTTTTTTGATAGAGAGTTCTATGTCACTATATCTATTCTGCAGGGATGTATGGGGAATTCATGGTTAGATCAGAGAATTTCAAAGATTTCTTCTGAGTCTAACACTATGCGAGTTGTCTCCATTTAAATTAGACTAATTACTAGTACAACGACCTTAATACATTTAATTTGATTTTACGGATTATATGAATAAGGCCCATCTGCTTATCTGATAAAAAAATCTAAACCCTCCTATTGGCTACCAAGATTGTTAATTTTATTACATGTGCCTTAATTTGTTTGCCCACATTTTATTGCTGAAATGGGTGGAGATTTTTAAAAAATTAACATTTTTCAATAGACCTTAACATTTTCTCACCTTAAAGGAATGAACAACTGTATGTATGCAAATGAAACATTATTTTTAAAATGTGTATTTTGCTTCAAATGTTCAATTTAAATAAAAAAAATCTTTTAAAAATTGGTTCAATTACCAAAATAGGTCTTAAGAAACAGTAAAATAAATCCAGAACAAGGAAAACTCTTTTGCTCCTGGTGTGCTACTTTAGATTTAAGTGACTTTCCTGTAAGGGGTTAAATTCTTGCATGCCCACTGGGATGTTATGGAGCCATAAACCAAAGAACTATTACTGTTTCCAAAATGGCAATGTGCAGACTTAATCATATTGTTTAAGTTGACACACCTCACAATAGTGAAGCATTCTGTGACTCAGTACTACCAAATCCCTACGCTTTAAATCACTATGTTTAAGTAATCAACATGTTTCCTTCTAAGAGCTAAGGCTTGAGAGAAATCCTAGGTATAAAATCATCTACCTCCAAGAGGCTGCTTAATCAAACGATCAAGGGATTTGATGACATGAACGCAGTCCCTTAATATCCTATAAAATGATGAGAAAGTTGAGCTCTCACCAGTGCTGTATTTTTGCAAATCTTTGTGGTTGATGTATCTTACAGAGGATAAAAGAACTAAAATATACTGTTTGGGATTAAAATCACTCGTTTTAATCTCTGTCAGGATTATTTCTTTTTAAAAGCATATTACGTGAATTTTCAGCCTCTGGTATACCAAAGGATAGTACAGATGCCTAAACATTCAAAAGGTAAGTTTTCAAGTGTCAGAAAGTTATGCAATGTTTGGATATTATTAGACTCAACAGACAGTCAGACTGAGAAAGAAATACTTAAATGCTTCACAGAAACAAAAATAGTAAATTGATTAGAGAAGTTACATTTTGGAATGATAGCAATACAATTTATTCTGTCTGTGAATATTAAAGAATATCTTCTCTACGTGCACACATACTGTTCTTAATTCTTTTTCATGGGAAAATAATATAAACTTGACTTTAAATATGTAATTTGTTTTAGGCCAGGCATTTTTATAGTGGAATGGTTAAAATATTTTAATTCCCTCAGCCATTATTGAGTTGTTTTAATACATCTGAATGCTTCTACAGGCATTGTCATATTAATTTATGTGTAGTTCATTATTTATTAATTCATGTATTAATTATTTTAAAAGCACATTTTAATTAATTTGTTTATGTATTTACTTATCATTTACTCAATAGATTTATTTAATAATCCAGGATATATCAGGCATGAACTTAGACTACAAGATACATGTATTTGAAGTTTTGGCTAAAGCAAAAAAAAAGTCATTAACGTATAAACCAGGAAAGTCATAAAATAATTTGAACTTTTTTTCAGTTAGATCAAATGATTTATTTTATCTCTACAGTAAATACTATTGAAAGATTATATATTTAAACTGAGTTACTTTGTCCAAATTTCTAACGTAGTGTAAGGCTGATAAGGGAAATAATTAGATCTTTCTCTACCTTTATTTCAGACTTGCCTTCTTTAGCATGGATATTTCAGACATATGGAATAATCAAAACAGATAATATAAAAGTGACATGAAATTTCTGAAAAAAAATGGTAATTTTATTTAATTGAATTAATAATTCTAGATACTTAAAACCATTTTCCTACTATTTTTATTTCCATCATTCGTCCCACTTGTGTCAAAAAAACATTTTAATCATCTCTTTAAAGTCAGTCATTCTACCTAGATAGTTTGATAAATAAATACTCACTCTGGCCCACAGAATGGGAAGTAATTAGAAGTCAAGTAATAAGAAGTCAAGTGGAAAAGAGTATGGAGTGCTAAGGAGGAGAAAATAAAGAGTCGGGGATAGTAATTCTATCTACCACACACCTATAAAATCCCGTTAGTGATTATTTTACATTGCAGGGATAAACATTTCCAGAGTTAAATGAACATGGTTTATTACTCTGAATAAAAACATGAATCTTTACAGCACAAAAAGAAATTAGTCAAAATCTCCATTCAAATTTTAGTTGAGCATGATCCTGCCCAACTGGTTTCACTGCGTATTGAAAAAGTCCCAGATATTCTAGACAATGAGTATGGCCAAGCAGTTTATTAATTTTTTTCAAGTTTTTATCTAAATTCCGGTTAGGTTTACTATTTTTTTATAGTCAAGATATGGAACCTAGCAATGATTTAAAAAGAGTTATATGTTTCTCATTGATTCCAAGGAAGTATACTACAGGAAACTAGATTTTAGTAAGTATTTTTCAATGATAGAAAAATGTCCCAATTTATTTTTTAAATGAGCATTTAACATATACAAGGGCTTTTGCATTCGTTGTAACAGTTCATCAGTATAATGTCCCATTGGATTATATTGTTGCTGCTGTTGTTCTATTTTCCAGACAAGGGTAAAGGAAACACAGCAGAGATAAATCATTTGGTTCAGTTCAAAGTCCTGCTAATGTACTGACATAAAATCTAGATAACAAAATATAATTAAAGCTATAGTACAACTTTAGGTCTATGTGGTGACAATTATATATCATAGTTGAAATTTTGATAATAATAGAATATGGGGAAACAGGCATTCCCATTTTGGCAACCTGGCATTATTTATTAAATTGAACATGCACATATTATTTCATGCAACAATTCATCCAGTAGGAAAATTTTTCACATATTTACTATCAACTGTATCTAACGATGCTCATTAAGGTTCTTTAGAACATTATTTGTAATAACACACACAAAATGTAAATAACACAAACATCCAGTAGAAGGCTAATTAAATTCTTGATAACCAATCCATACTTTAAATGACTCTAGTCTAAAAAATAATAAATAATAAATGACTACTATTGTAATACAAGGTCTTTGGGATATATATTTTTTAAAAGATTTATTTATTTACTTTAGAGAGAGAGAGCACAAGCAGGGGGTGAGGGTGGAGGGGGAGGAGCAGACTCCCGGCTAAGTGTGGAACCCACGCAAGACTCTATCTCAAGTCTCTGAGATCATGACCTGAGCTGAAATCAAGAATCGGACACTTAACCAATTGAGCCACCCAGGCGACCTTTAGGATGCATTATTAACTAAATTAAAAAAGTAGTATACTGAAAATGTGGATAGTACATTCATACCTTATAAAAATGAAACATAATTATAGACAAATGTTATGTACTAAGACATATGACATTTTTTATGCTGTTTATGTTTTGAGAATGAAATTATGAGTCTAGGTTGAGAAAATGGCTCACATTTTTATACATTTATATACATTTTAAACATTTGGTTTTTAATAGGTGCAAGTTTTTATTTCATGATAAAAAAAGGAGAAAATAGTAATAATTTTAATAAAAGTAATTTAGTGTTATCATGTGCTAAACACTATACTAGCACTTCATAGTCAACGTAATTTAATCCTCAAACCATTCTGAGGAAGATAACATTATAACCCTGGTTGTAAAGAGGAGATGAAATAGAAGGGCAAAGAAGTTAAATAACTCAACACCAATTAAATAGCCAGAAGTGCTGGTTTGAGAAGGCCAGGTATATCGCATTCCCAGGTTTGTGCTTTTAAGTACTTCACTCAAATTTCACAAATCAAAATAATATCTAATGTGGAAGAATAGAGTTCATATAACAAGCTCCTGACCTACTTTTCATTTGACCTTACTTGCCTTACACTTAAACATAGAAGGAACAAACGATTTTGTATAAATTAGAGATAAATTAGCATCCAGAAAAGTAATTCTTTTTTTTTCTTTTTCTTTTCTCTTTTTTTTCTTCTTCTTTTTTTCTTTTTTGGTCTGTAGGTGTAATCTGAATATTTAGTTCTTTTAAGAGAGATGGAAAAGGACCAATATTAGCTTACAAATAGTAGGCTTTCCCATTTCTGACATGACCTGTGAAATGTCTTAATTTGTATCCTTGTGTCTTTCCAATCCTAGTGCAAAGAGCTCAATACATGTTGATCCTAAAACAAGTAATCATTTTAAATATAAATTATTTTTACTTTCTCTATAAAAGACAAACATTTTGACACATTCATCTGTTCTTTAAAGCTTATCTTAGTAGTGGAAGCATCTGTGAAAAAACCAAACAGCTGTGAATCTAAATATAGAAACAAATTCAGTCTTTGCAACATAAAGGTTGGAAATGTGCTGGCGCTCAACACGTGGAGTTACAAATGACAGTGCTGTATGTTACAGAGATTGCAACTTTAGAAATTCAACTTAATGCTAATTTATCTCACAAAGAGACGTTTATTACTCATAGTCACGTATTTTGCACTATATTTTTCTAGTGTGAATATGCCCACGTGTGACTTATACCTCAAAAGAAAAGCCGATGAAAGATATATTTAGTTTTGTTTCTTTCTTTAATAGATACGATCTCACAGGGCACAAAAATGTTACCTTTTAAATAGTAAAAGAAGAGAAAACTTTAAGGAAATTTCAGCTAAAACAATCCAATTAATGTGAACCCAAATTAAGCATTGTATTTTAAAGAATTAAAAGATAGGAAAACAAATTTCCTGAAGAAAAATATTTTCAGTATTTTTTTTCTGCAAGTAGGGTTGTATCCATTTCTCTCTTTCATAGTCAACATAATCCCATATGAATTAAATTCAGAGTTAGGATTATGTGAAAAAAGAATTTGCTTACAAAAATGTAATTATATTTATTGTGTTATATTTGGTAAGATAGAAAAATTTACTCATATATTTCAACAATGGAGATTGAAATAAAACTGTATTAATCAACTAAAAAAGTCATTAATCAAACACCCTGTTTTTCTAATCATTCAGATTTTTTGACATTTCTCTACAGAAGTGATAATGAACATCTGGTTTTATATGGTTAATGAGTGTGAAATGATATTGAATTTCTTTTTCCCTAGGGCTCCTATGTCATTTTCCTATCCCCATTAGAGAATAAATGCATAAAAGTACAGCTATTTGTAATGCAGAAATTAATGTGAAATAGTCAAAGTACAACGTCTCGGTGTTGTCATTACTGGTGTATTTTTCAGAGTGTGTAATAATTCTTACAGATTTAATCCATGTGACTGCCAAAAAAGTTGTTAAAATGAAATCCAGGGACTTAGAACAGTAGAGTACCGATATATTTACCCATTTTTAAATATAGAAATTGTGCTAGTGGAAAGAATCTTATAATAAAGCTATAAAAAATTGGAATTTTAATTCAAAATATTGGATTATGCCCTTTCATGGAAGAGGAAGACTATTACAAATATATCTATTGGGTAATAAGTTTATTAAGGAGGGTGAAGAAAAGAATGTAGAAGAAAGAAATTAAATTTCATTGAACACCATGTGCTTTATATGCTTGAAAACATCGCATTTGTTTTATAATTTATAAATAAGGAAATTTAGGTAACAAGAAGTAAAGTATCTTGCCCATGAACTCATAAAAAACAAGAGGATTTGACTCAACTCTATTCAGCTTCAAAGCCCCTTTTTTTTTCATTTCTCTTGATAGCTCAGTATTAAAATAGCATAGATTTCAGGAAGAGAGATTAACGGTAGAAAACAAACACAGAAAAGGGTTTAGAAACAGTGCCAAGGGTGTGTCACTATTTAAAATATAGTAAAAGTATTGTACATTTGACAATAATTCTGTAAATGCTCTAGTAAATTGAGTTAGCCCAGTATTTCCTCAAAATATGGCTGAGGCCCATATGCAGAAGGACCACCAGGGGTGTTTTCTTAGAATCATATTTTGGGTCCTACACCACATCTATTAATCAAAATCTTTGATATTAAAACGTGGTCATTTAGAGATGATAAAAGTAGTTCTCTAATTCACTGTTTAAACACAAACACACACAAATAAACAAGAACTGGTTGTCCACCAATACTAATGAATTATTGCAAGTTATCAACTTTATAATTTGGATAAAATGTAACAGTCTATGAAATGTTTTTGAGTGAAAGAAATAATGGCACGGAATTTATAGTAAAAACTACTTAAGTAAAAATGTACATGCATGCTTGATTATAAATATTTTATATTTTGTGTATGAATGTACGTTGAGCAAGCATGATTCATGAATATAGTAAATACTTAATATATTCGTGTATTCTAGTAGTTATTCCGGTTGAGGTGATCTTTCTCTGGCCCTGGATAAAAGCTTAATAGGCAATTTTATGGTCACTTAAAAATCTCAAAACAGTCTCAATTGGAAACCCATCCAAGATACTAAGCAACACTTCGATCTGCAAGTAAAGCCAAATCTACAAAGTAATGCTGAAGTTGAAGGGAGCCCATAACTAAAGAAGAATGTGGTGGGTTTTTGTTTTTTTCCTCTGATGTGACTCCTAGATCTAACAAGTGTCAGTGCCTTTGGAGCTTTCTTGTAGGAATGGAAAAACAAAAGAAGTAACAAGGATTTTCTTATTTGCTGATGGATTTCTGCTCTTTGGGTCTGGCAATGTTTAAAGATGATTTCTCTAGTAACAAGGTAAAGACAAGGAGTGGGAAGGCCTTAAGCGGAAGGGAGAGTTGAAATATGAATTTTTCACCTTGGCCTGGAAAGAATCATGTTGGTCAAAGCTTAGCTTCTACTGCATAGGAAATAAGTTAACACCTGCCTGTCAAATGAGAAGTGACACATGCCTGGGTGACCAACCATCCCGGTTGGCCAGGGACTGAAGCATTTCCCAGGACTTGGGACTTCTGATGCTCAAACCAGAAGAGTCCCAGACAAGATGGGACGACTTGGCCACCCTACTTTTAAGTATAGAGCATTTAATTATTTTAAGAATAAAATGTCTTATTTAAAAATAAATAAATTTGATTTCTCGGGGCTCCTGGGTAGCTCAGTAGGTTGAGTGTCTCGTGATCCTGGGGTCCTGGGATCGAACCCCGCGTCAGTCTCCTTGCTCAGCCGAGATTCTTCTTCTCCCTCTCCCTCTCCCTCTGCCACTCCCCCTGCTTGTGCTCCCTCTCATTCTCTCTCCATCAAATAAATAAATAAAATCCTTAATAAAAAAAAAAAAGTTGATTTCTCTCCCTGTGCTTTCNAATCCTTAATAAAAAAAAAAAGTTGATTTCTCTCCCTGTGCTTTCTGGGCTTTTTAAATGTTTTTCTGCTCCACTCCTTTCGTCCTACCTCAGCCCTGGTTGTCCATTTCACCAATATCCCAGTTGTTAAAATCTTCTGACTCCAGTTCTGTTAGACAGTGTTTTTTACCCAGTCTTTTCACTGACAAAATTTCTTATCCAAACTTTTCACTGACAGGTTTTAGAAATGTAAGGTGTTCAGCTTTCTCAGGCATGAGAAAAATAATTGTCTTATATGCTTTCGATCAAGCTCTCTGAGTGATGTCAAGGAAGCATCCCTTAATAAGCTTTGGAATTATAAGAAGGTAAGAAAGGGAATGATCAGGAGGTAGTAAGAAAGGGGAATGAGGTAGTAAGAAAAGGAATCATATCCTGGCATCAGTTCTTTCTCAAAAAAAAAAAAAAAAAAAAA
>NC_048222.1:116714510-116783548 GCF_002007445.2 Ailuropoda melanoleuca
AAAAAAAAAAAAAAAAGCCCCAGAAGTCCTAATTTGTTTCCCAAATATCAATTTTTTAAAAATTTTGAGGCTGGAAAATGGCCAAGTAATATAAAATCAATTTACTTTTATTATTATTATTATTTATTCAGTAATTTACTTATTTATTTATTTGCAATACAGCATACAGAAAAATGTCTTACACATGCTTTGGGATATAATGCCTATAGCACTGATACATAAGAGAGAAATGATAAGGGCCCCTGGGTGGCTCATTCGGTTAAGCGTCTGCCTTCCACGCAGGTCATGATCCCAGGGTCCTGTGATGGAGCCCCCTGGTTAGGCTTCCCGCTCAGTGGGGAGTCCGCTTCTCCCCCACCCTTTACCCTCCCCCCCCATGCTCTCTTTCTTTCTCAAATAAATAAATAAAATCTTTGAAAAAGAGAGGGAAATGATAGCCCCATTTTTGCAACCTGATATATATGTGTGTAATTACATGTGTATTTAATGAGTATGTTCAGAAAGAAGGTGAAAAGAGAAAAAAAAGAAGGGATAATTGTTTAATAATCCTCTAGTGATATTATTTAATATCATAATATATTTTTAAGTGTCAAAAACATATTTTTCTCATGGTCAGTTTCAAATAATAATGATTTTTTTAATTGAAATTGTGCTAATGGATTTCATAGGAATGAAATACAGGCATGTATCATTCATATATTGTTTTATTCTCCTTCCTTAGACATGCATTTATTGAAGACATTTACCATATAAGTACCACAATAGTCTTGTCTTTTATGTTATTACTATTAATTTTGTTCCACCTTCATTGTTCCTTCATTTTCAGTTTTCTTTGCAAAATCATCTTTCTCTATCATATATTTGTTTTTTTAAAATTTAAATTCTATTTGTATTTTTAATATCGGCATTCCTTAGAGCTTGTTTCTTGTCCCTCTCCTCCTCTTTCCATATACTCATTCCCTAGGTGATGTCAATGTTTCATTGAAATTTATCTCCAGTTAATTGCTGATTACTTCTTAGCATAAATTCTTTGCCTAGATTACTCATTCGATAGTACCACTATTCTAATATCCACCCCTCTATGTGACTTCACTATTGAATGCATTAAATAAAGTCTAAATGGAACTCTTTTTAGTTTTCCCTTTCTGAAATGTGTGTTCTATCCTTTTTTACCCCTTAATAAATGACATCTATTAATTAGTACTAATAAAGGACTCTATTCAATATAATCACTGATTCCTTCCTCGCTACCATCCCCCAGATCCAATCTGTGTGAAGGCAAGTCATGTTGATTTAATTTCAAAATATACCTCAAATGCGGATATGTCCCTATGTTTTTCTGCCATCATTATATCCATGCTGTTCTTCTTTTTGTTACCAGACTACTATAACAGCCTCCTAAGTATCCTCAGATGATCACTCTTGTTTTTCTCCAGCTTAGTCTGTGTCTAGCCATTAGAAAACTCTTCCATATGCATAAACATTCAATTTTTTTCCGTAGCACTTAGAATAAATTCCAATAAATTTTCCCTGAACTTTAGATCCTAAATAATCTAACTCCTACCTGTTCCTTCTGCCTTATCTAACAGCCCTCTCCCTTAGGTAAACTACAGCTCTCCCGGTGGTCAACTAGCTTCTCGTATCACCAAGATGTTTCTCAGTTTGGGATTTGGTTACATAGTACTTCCTCTTCGGTGAAAGCTCCATCCTCCACTTTTCTTGTAGGTATCTGTTACTGTATAACAAAATACCCCAACACTTAGTGCCTTAAAACAATAATCATTTATTAAATCTCACAATTGTGTAGATGGGAATTCAGGCAGTGCTTAGCTGGACAGTCCTTCTGCTCGCCTTTGCGTGGAATGAGGTTGCTCAATGTCATATAGTTAGTGGCTGATCTAGTGTAGGGGTTTCAAGATATTTCATTTACAAACCTGGTGCCTGTCTAAGGAAAGGACTGATCTCAGCTAGCCCATATTTCCTGTTCGTAGAATTTCAGGGCTTCTCCGCCAGCCACCAGCAAGCTATTTGGGCATAGCTAGTCAAGGCTTCAAGAGCATTCAAAGGGATCAGAAGTGAAAAGTGGTCTTTTAAAGCTAGTGTCTCAAAACTGGCAGATTCAATTCCAACACTTTTATTGGTCAAGGCAGTCAGTCTCCCAGATTCAAGACAAAGAAACATAAACTTCACTTCCTGATATGAAAAGTGTCAATTTGTGGACATCTTTATTCTGCCACAGCTTCAAAGGTCTTGTTTATATCCTAAGCAAAATATTGCCTCCTCCTAAGTCTTCCCTAAGCATCATAGTTAAATCGAGTGTTTATTATTGATATTTCTCTCAGAGTATTGTTTGGTTATCAACATTTGTGATTTATATATTTTTTTTAGAGAGGGAGGGGGAGGAGGGAAAAAGGGGGAGAAAGAGAGAATCTTAAGCAGGCACCAGGCCCTGCACAGAGCCTGACACAGGGCTTGATCTTGAGATCATGACCCTGAGATCATGACCTGAGCTGAAATCAGGAGTCAGAGGCTTAACTAATTGAGCCACCAAGGGCCCCTATTTTTTTAATTAAATTTTTTTCTATGTTTCATCTGCTAAGAAGTATTTAGTAATAAGACAAGAATGTTCACCTGTTTGTCTCTGACTTTCTAGTGCCTAACATAGTACTGATAATAAAGCAAGCATTGAGTCGATATTTAATAAATAACATTTTAAGGAATAAATGCGAATTGATATTTTTTATTAAAACATTTTGAACAAATGCAGAGTACTGCAGTTTTGAGAACAACTCCTATGAAAAAAGTCGTGTAAACCAGTTGCTCACGAATTCAGGATAAGTTACTATGGCTATTGAGGGATTGGAGAGGGACTGTGGACAAACAAATGAGCCAGAGGACGCATGAAAAGAAACACAGTTAAATGGAGCCAGGTGTTCCAAACATGCTGGTCAGTCAAATTTGAAATGGTACGTCCAGGTCTGAGAGTCTTATAGTTAGAAAGATAGAGAATAACAAGTATATGGAGGCAAGTGAAAATGTAACATGAAATCCTTCAGGGGACTTGGAGTGTTTAGCTTCTAAAATCCTGTGGGACAAATACAATTGATATCTTCAAATGTCGAGCAGTTGTCACATGTAAGATTTTTTTCTATTTTCCTGGGAACTCTGATTAATAACATGTCAAAGATGAATTTTACAATTAAAATGGTATTTAAGCAATCCAGAATGCTTACTCTGAGGACAAAAAGAAAGATTTAACATGTTTCCGCCAGTATTTCTTTAGGCTGCTGCAGTTGCTTCATTGTCTCACCCCTGGGGTTCCATGTGAAGGATTCTTGTCACCTTTGGTGTATAATTACATTGATTTTTAGTCATAAAAAGTGGGTCAATTAAGTACCTTTTCTTTGTCATATTAATCATTTACTTATTAAGAAATTAACTGTTTTAAGTACGCATAACTGTGTAAAATCTCAGAAGCGTAGCCGTGAGGAAATCCTAGCAGACCCTCGTTGCAGGGGTTTGTCTTTGTCAGAAAATACACCTGGGCTCTGGGTCAAGTGAATGAAAATAAAATTCAGCAAATTGATTAAAGCAGCCACACTACCCTGTTCTCTCTACTTTCCTTTCAATTTTGTTGTGAACATAAAACTACTCCAAGAAAAAGAAAATCTTTAAAAATCAGTATAATAAATTATAAGTTCCCTTAATGGCCTATATTCCAAATTGACTGAATTTACACACTGACCAAACATTTATCGCTATAAACTGTCTTTCAAATTTGTTACGATGCATATTTGATTGCAGAGTTTTGACAGAGTTTGAATATTATCACAAAGTTTCGCTGGGCAATTTATTATTATTTTAAGCATCTGTTATTTACAGCAGTGTCTAAAGGTCTTTAAAAATTCTCAAATTGATTTCTTCAAGTTATTTTTCTGGTTTTCCATAATTTTGGCATTCTTAAAATTATGTCTACGAATTGCTGGGAAAAAAATCAATATCAGTAGCAAACAATGTGTATTGTGGCTAGTCCAATTGAATCCAAACTCATTTCTTGATGTACCTATTTTAAACCTATATTATAACTACTTATACCTATGTCTTGATGTGCCTATTTTTTTTTCCTAAAGACAAAATGTAGCACAAACAAAAAATTAATGAAATCCTTCCCCTTTCTCTGCATGGTAATTAAACTCTTTGCAGAGTCTATTCTTAAACTTAGCCTGGGGCACCCCTTTTTAACTTTGAAATTACCTCTTGAAAGGTCTTTGTGTTTTTGAGTACCAGAGGGTGGGGAAACAAAGTGAAGACTTTGATCTTTTGGTCATTACTCTGTTTATAGTTTGTAGCAATTAATTAATTGGAGTGTCAAGATTGAGGTCGGCTTCAACATAAACCTGTAACAGTGTTAGATTTTGTTCAAAAAATAAACTCAACCCTTAACATTTTTCTGAAGAAGCTTCTCAAGTATATACTTTTGAAAGAAGCTGAGTACTTCATGATTGAAATATAGCAAATATGTTGGCTAGCACTGTGCTGTGAAATGCAGTATCACTGCCATCCCATGTAAGGATGGTGGAGAGGTACAGTTCCTCAGACTGCAGCTTCTCCCACAACGAAGCAGAAAGCACGTTGACACAGATGCGGCTTAGAGCGCACTACGTTGGTGTTCTTTCAAACATAGTTGTGAAGATGACAATACAACTTGTTCACAATGACAGCACTCCAATTTGGTACTGAAAATCGCAAGTGCCTTCCTTGTATGGCATGTGTAATAAAATGTAAAGCGTATTAAAACGTAAAAAATACTTGAGTAGAATGCAAGATGATTTCACTGTCCATGTTTTCTTTACTAAAGAGCAGATAAAGATTATAACTACTATGATTAAGGCAACGTTCTCTCATATGATCCAGTTTTATATTATTTTAATAATAGTCTGTGAATTTTCTGTATCATCTCACCCCATGCTGTGTGTTATATTTTTTCTTAATTCTTGATCTTATTACTAAGAGAAAGTTCTTAATTTTTACTTATGTCCTAGATCTAAATCCCTATCTTTGTATAACAAGTCAATCATCAACTGATTTCTGGGAACCCTTTGCTTCTTTCTGTGATCATAAATTATTTAAATATCAGAAAAATAATACAGTCTAAAATAATGATAACTTTTAATGCTAAATAGCTTCAGCTTTTCCAACTTGAGCACTTTGTTCCCAGTTTTCTGAAGTGCCTAAGAATTTCTGACTCCCTTCACATTCAGCAGTATGTGGAAATGGGTGGGAGGGGTATTACACCCAACTTTCCCTCACTTACTGAGGCGGGTTATTTTAAAGGAAACAGAGACAGCAGAAAATTTTACCCTTAAATAAGCATGCATTTTTAAGAAATACTTTTTAAAAAAATTACATAACCTGAATCCCGTTATTATACCCAAAAAGGGGAACACTTCTTTAATATCATCTAATATCCCTTCATGTTCACAAGTACTCATTTGTCTCATAACTGTATTTTTTTTTTTTTTTTTTAGGTTTTGGGGGAGTAGCAGAGAGGGAGAAGCAGGCTCCGCACAGAGCAGGGACCTAGATGCGGGAGGCTCAATCCTGGGACCCTGGGATTGTGACCTGAGCCCAAAGCAGATGCTTAACTGACTGAGCCACCCAGGCGCCCCATAACTGTCTTTCAATGTTTTTTTTTTATATCAAGATTCAAAAAAAGAACGACATATTCCATTTATTTTATATATCGTCATCTTTTTTAATCCATAAAATCCCTTCACTTTTTGTCTTGCCCTTTATTTTTATTTCATTTCTTCTATATAATTCTCCACATTTGGGGTTTAGCTAATTGCATCCCTATATCATTTAACATATTTCTCTATATGTTTCATATAAAGGGATTAGATCAAATGGTTTAATCAAGCTCAATTTTTATTTTTATTTTTTTAATGAAGAATATCTTATAAGTCTCAGGATACCAGGTCAGTTCTCATTTTGTGATCTCTCAGTTATAAAATTCTCCATCAACTTTTCACTTAATATGTTAGCAGGCATTCAAGATCATGGGCAACACCCACTTCTCCATTAGGGGATGCAAATTTATGTTGTTTCAATGCTATCATTTTTTAAATGGATATATTAGCTGTAATTCTTCCATAAAAAAATTTACTCATGAACTATTTGGTTACCCTTAAATATATTTGTACACCAAAGGAAAGGTAAATAGTTCACTTTTTCCTGTTATTTATTAGTTTCCAGAAAAATGAATTGTTGCCTTAGCAACTTCCAGAGATAATCAATGAGATTTTTAAAATTATTATGAGCTCATGCATTTTTTTAACGTGTTTGAGGTGTTCATAGCAATCATTGTAGTTCTTAATGTTTAAACCATACTGTTTTCAACTGGTGGAAGTTCCTTTGCTTTGACTCCCATGACTCTCCAACAGGACTCTAATAGTCTTTGATAGTTTCTTTGTGTTGCTTTTTGATATGAAAGCAATTCCAGGCTTATGTTGTACAGTTCTTATCAGAGAGTGGAATCTAACCTTTCTCCAAGAAGTTTTGATTTTAGTAAGAAGTGTTATTTAGAGACCATAGTCTGGTTTCTTTATATATGTTTTGACTATTGCTTCTGGGCCTTTTCAGTTTAGTAGCCAGAATATGAACATATATTATATTGTGAAAGAGAAAATAAACATACCAAGAGTTCATATTCTAGTTGTAATTAAAATTAACAGTACTAAGATTTTATCAAATTTTTTTCCTTTTATTTTTTATCTCTTTGTTGTTCTCAAAATCGTATTTCCTAAAGACAATTTAGTACTTGTTTTTGATTTATCATATGTGTCTCTCTGTACCTATCTAAATGTACATATCTATCTACATGTAAATCTTAAAAGTAATAATGCCAATATTATTTCTATGAATATGGTTATCAAAACTACTTGATCTTTCTTTTCAGTTCTTTTTAATCTTCACATATCCCACTAAGGATGCACCATCACATTACTGTTTTAAGGTCATACAAAACAATTATTATATGGTTAAGCCATCAAATTGATATATAATTTAGTTTTGTTTTCCACTTGTAGGGTTTTTTAAATTAATTTAGATTCAATTGTTTTATAATTATCTAAAACAACCAGAAGGCTCTAAAGTGTAATCTGTAAAACAAGATACAGAGGAATGTACCTTCAATTTCTTTTCCTTTAAGTCTCTTTTCTTCTACTATTTCAATAGTAATTTTATTAGTTTTTTTGTTTGTTTGTTTCTACTTCCACTTGTAAAATACAGGCTTCTATTATAAATATGTATAGATGAATAGATTTACCTCTNTGTACCTTCAATTTCTTTTCCTTTAAGTCTCTTTTCTTCTACTATTTCAATAGTAATTTTATTAGTTTTTTTGTTTGTTTGTTTCTACTTCCACTTGTAAAATACAGGCTTCTATTATAAATATGTATAGATGAATAGATTTACCTCCTTTTACATGTACATCTTAACCCTTCATAAATGAAAGGTAATATAATAATCACATTGTTTTGCACCTTTAAAATGTTTTTAGGGATTAATCTATAGTCATGTATAAAGATTTTCCTCATTCTTTTTAGAGATTCATAGTACTCTATTCCATGGATGTTCCATAGTTTCTTCAGCTAGACCTTTGGAGATGAACATTTTGATTATTTGCATTACTTTTTTGTTTTGACAAGTAGGACAACAATAAATAAACTCGTGCACATGTCATTTCAGTTGTCACAAGATATCTTTGGAAAAGAGTCCTAAAGGAGAGATTTCTGTTTAAAGGGACAAGTTAACAGGCATTTTTTCTAGGTATTACCAAATTCCTTTTTACAGATGTTGTATAACTATGTATTTCTACCTGCAATATATGAATGTGTATTTTCCTACACTATTTTCATAATATCTAGAGTAGAAGATGAATCCTCCTATTGGACAAAATACACGTCAGACCACTTTTCCTGGAATAACATTAAGTAAGTCTATCGCCTTTACAGTTTCAATAGGCGTAATTTTTGACAATAATAGTTATTTTTGAAAAGAGCTTATCTAATCATTTGGGCATCTTTCTTCCAGTAAACACGGTCTGGGGTCAGTGACAACGCTTGAAGCATTATGAGTAGCTTACCAGTTTATTTGGTTTCAGAAGACCTAAAAATTCACGGAAACTTTTAGGAATTGGTCCTGCATCTTACTTGGTAGCCTTGATCCAGCATGAAAACCATATCAGCACTATTCTCTAAAGTTGCATATTTTAGGCTAACTCTTTGGTACATCTATTTAAGCGAATAATCAGAGAATGGCCTTCTCCCAAAAGTGAGCATATACAGGGGCCTGCAGAATTTTCATACTTTTTTTTTTAATATTATCTCTATGATTTAGTGGTGCCCTCATCACCAAAAGGTACACATGTTATGCCTTACTCATCTCTTTCATGACCTGTTCCCCTAGGAAGCATCTCAGAACAAGTCACTGGAGAGTTAAAGAGTGTAGATGAGGGCAGTTAACCACTACAGTGCACCTGTCAGATGTCCAGCTGGCTCTCATGTAACTGAACATAAGGCTGATTGGCTCTCTGCCCAGAGAAACCAGTGTATCCTGAAGGGTGTCATATTGACAATTATGGATATGCAAAATTGTTCACACATTCCAGGTTAAGAGGAACTTATCCTGAGCTCGTATCTTCATGCGATTTGTTTGATGGCATATGGGGTCATTTTGGAGCCTAGTCTCTAGAGGCAAGAATTGCTGCTGCAACTCATTTGTTCTAAATTATGGTTGCTGTTCAAATAGTTTAAAAATTAATCATCCTTTTGGGTTTTGACTATTGTTTTAAATGGTTAACTAGGGAAAATTGGGAAATGATGTAAATTTACACCTAAGTAATAAAAAATAAATGTATTGATCAGAGCTAGTGTGACAATGATGGATGATCTCTATTGAAAATAACAGTGTCTATTTGATAATGATTTGTCATCAAATAGCATAACAAGATGACATTCAATAATTAAAATTGCCCTCCTGTATGTCTTGTAAGGGGATTCCCAACAAAATAGTTAGCTATTTTCTGGATTTCACATTAAAGATAAACTACCAAAATGTACTTAATGTTTTATAGTTTTTTTATAATCTCCCTAGGCAGTGTCTTTATTCTGTATATTTATGATAAAACTTATGTCTTATTCATTTGAGGATCACATAATCTGTTCCATTTTGGAGGGACTGTCAGAATGTAATTATCTTTTGTGTCAGAAACTTCTTGCATTTTGGGACATTGTCAGAGAAGATTTATTAAGTGCATTAATCCTTTTTTGAAAGAAAGACCAGATATTAATAGAAATATTTGGGTCCCATTTTTGTCAGTAAAAGTCATATTTATTCTGTATCTATAAGGCAAATGCATTCTCAACCATTTCCCGGATAACATACTGGGAAATGTTAGTTGAATTAATTTTTGAAATTATGCCTAAGTTTTCCAAATCAGTTGTCAATGTGTAATATTATTTTGATGAAAACATTATGGGATAAATAAGTTTGAATGAAATTTTAAAATGCCTTCTCATTTTCTTTTTGACTATCTTGTCATTATTAAAAGAGATTTTGTTCTTTTCCTATGAACAACAATAAATGCATGATATTTAAAATGACTCATATTTTTTTGTTTTGATTTATATCTCTTAATATAATAAGATCTTAGACTAAAAGATTCCTTTAGTTTATTAGAGTTTTAATGAGTTCTATTTCTACTTATCTGTGTATTTCCCAAATTTGTTTTGCCACCACCTTTATATGCTGTAGTTAGGGTCTTTGTTCATTTGCCACTAGTTGTGAAGATGTAACCTGCTGTTGATTTCAAGTAAATCCTTGATTATTCACTAAATCTTGTGTAACACCTACCACTGGTAAACACTTGGAAAAATATGGGGAAATCCAAAATGAAGAAACATTCAAATAACTTATAAAATAGAAAAAGAATGGGCATTTTTATGAGTACATATTAAAATGTTTAAGTAGTTCTATTTTTATTCATCTTAGGCTGGTAGAACCATACTTAAACAAACATTTTAATTTTAGCTTGAAATAAGATTCAATTTAGATGAAGTAATCTACTTGTTTCTGTTTGACTATAAACTGTTTCTCACTACCTAAAATTTGACTCTTTCCTTTTCCTGATTTAATTCTTGTTGTCTTTCCAAAAAAATGCATTTTACTAAAACAAAATTCTCAGTTAATGGCATTCCACTCGAATTTTCTTTTCATTTTACCACTTGTCAACATTTGGGTACTTTTAATCCAACTATACTAATTTTGTATTGCTTTTAAGAGTTTAAAATTTTTCTTTTACAAATATATTGTATATCTTGAACCCAGTGGCATATTTCTGCATTTGCATTCCTCCCATGTCCTTAACTAATTATAAATGAGTCAAAGATACTAACTCACTACAATCATTTATAAAATATTATTGATGGTGTGAGAGGCTTAAATTTATATCTATCTCAGGTAAAATATTAAGAAAAGATATGTAAAACAAGGCATGTGAGGATGTGCATACATTATTTTTTCTTCTTTGGACTACAAAAATATATATAAAATATTATTTAAAAAAATAGTTAATTACTGTGGTAAAATGAAAGATTACCCCCAAAGTCTTCACCCCTCCTTGAATTCACATATTTATGCCTTAATTGTAAGAGATTTTATCTCCTCACTCTGACTTTTCACTTTGTCCAATGGCAAGAGGCAAAAGTGATAGTGTGGTGGTGTCGAGTGTAGGCCTAAAAAGGCCTAAAAAGAAGGCCTAAAAAGAAAGCTTCTGCTTTCCTTCTTATGTCTTTCCCATTGCTGTGAGAATAACATAACCTGGCTGGCCTATCGGTGTTAGCTGGATCCACTTTATGATGAATGAGCACATGACCTTGATGTTTCCAGGTCTTCATGTAACAACACATCACCCAGAAGCCACCAAACTAATGCACAGTGCAGGCTTTAGCTTGAGGATGAAACCCTGGAGGATTTCAAGACTTTCTGAGCCAATGGCCATCATATGGTATTGTGTTACGTTAGGTAGAATACATGTGTCTCAGAACCAGGGAATGGGAGAAACTCTCACTTGGAGAATTTCTGCTTTCTATTTTCACAGTTTTAGTCTCTGTTGGACTGGTGGTCAAGTTTCTATGGAAGAATAATCCTACTAATAGAATAAATTCTTCACTAAACAAAAGCTAAGGCTGCCATCTGATCACTTGTTTTCTTCAGTCCGCTAGACCAGCAGACAAAGAAAGGAACCACTATAATTTTGTGACCAATTAATTCTGATTATCATGAGATGACAGTTGTTACTACTTGTTGGGGGCAGAAAATATGTCTGGGACTTGATAGATTTATTCTGAAACCATTTATTATTTCCATGACCATAACTGTGACTGGGCAGTTGCACCAGCCATACCTAGAAACAGCACGATAGCCAAGGTTAAAGATCTCTTTGGGAATATAGATTTGGGCTACTTTACACGTCCAACAATACAAATCAACAAATAATCCAGTCAGGAGCAAAGAGCAACAGGAACATTTGATAGAAGAGGAAAAATTATGAATATTAACTACTTTTTTGGGATTATCTGCTTCAGCAGGGGTGTAGCTTGCCACTTTCTCTCTTTTGTAAATCCTTTCTTCAAATATTGTGACTGCTTACTACCTTTAAGAAACATTTGCAGATTGAAGTGGTTATAATGTGGTGCGTGAGTAGATATGAGCAGACAATGTCCCACCTTCATCCCCTCACTCTTCCCATTTCTGTGCAAGTAGCCCAGACCTCCAAATGCCAGTACCTGCATCTCTATGTACCCTCAGACCTGCTTTGTCATGTGCACAGCAGGACAGAAGTGTCAGGGATTTAATATCCTTTTGGGAGATATCCTCAGTTAAGGATGAGTAGCACAAAGACACCCTAGATCTTTGGCCTTAGAAGTGGTATTACAATGAGGCATGTATACTACACCGGCTTCTTCTTCTGCAAAAGAATTAATCTCAAATTTCCTACAGTGTTAAATTATTTGAAAATATGCCTTTAATTGTCTGTCTGCCATCCCTTTTCACTCCCCCTCTTCCTTTGTTGTCTCCTGAGATCACCTACTAATAAACTAATTGTACTCAAAATCTATACCTGTTAGGATGATATTATGAAAAAGAAAGTGTCGGCAAGGATGTAGAGAAAAGGTAATCCTTGTACACTGTTGATGGGAATGTACATTGATGCAACTACTATGGAAAACAGTATGGAGGTTCCTCAAAAAATTAAAAACAAAACTACTATATGGTCCAGCCATTTATCTTCTATGTATAAATCCAAAGGAAATGAAATGAGGATCTGCATTCCCATGTTTATTGCAGCATTTTTCATAATAGCCAATACATGGGTGCAACCTAAATCTCCATTGACCAATGGATGGATAAAGACATTTTGGTATATACATACAATTGAATATTATTCAGCCTCAAAAAGGGGGGAGGGAGGAAATCCTACCACTTACAACAACATAGATGAGCCTAGAGAACGTTATGGTAAGTGAAATAAGCCAGACACTGAAGTACATGATACCATGTACTACATGGTAGTACCAATGCTACATGATACCATTTGTATGAGAAACCTAAAGTGGTCAAACTCATAGAAGCAAAAAGTAGAATGGTGATTACCAAGATCTGGGGGCAAGAGGGGAGAGGGGAGAGAGAAACAATGATATAGTAGAGAAAGGGTACAAAGTTTCAGTTATACAAAATAAATCCTAAAGATTTATTATATAGCAGAATGCCTCTTGTTAATACTATATTGTGTGCTTAAAAGGTTGATCTTATGTTTAAAAAAAACAATAAAGAAGGTAGAAGGAAACTTTTGGAGGTAATGGATATGTTTATGATATAGATTGTACTGATGGTTTCATCAGCGTATGCTTATCTCCGAACTTGTCAAGTTATTCATTAAATACGTACAGCTTTTCTGATATCAACCGTGTGTCATTAAAGAGGTTTTTAAAAAGATAGTAATCTTGCTCTTAAAGATATTCTCAAGTTAAAACAAAACAAAGGAAAAACCTTGTCTCTCTTCGCATGCCATTTTAACATATGTGTATATATATAATTTCATATTATATTCTTTCAAAAATTCTTAGATACCTTAATATTTACTGGAAAGATAAACTAAATTACATGCCTAACTATATAATGCAGTGTGATAATGGTAGAGCTAGAATTAGGAATAAGTTTCTCTGATTTTTTTCTATAGATTGTCAATTATATAATGTTTTTCCTCTTTGTCAATTCATCTGTTAATTAAAAATCTTGATGTTTACCCAAGCTCATTCACTTTGAACTCTAATAGACGGCATGTGCCATATGAATCAGGAATATTTCCAGTCATACCAAAGCTATTCTGACCGGGGAAATTTTATTTGTATTATTTGAGAATGACCATATTTCTGTGTTTAATAAAGATGTAGGTTGGGATAGAGATGGACTTTAGTGCAGGAGGGATTAAAAAAAATTTATTGAGGGACACCTGGGTGGCTCAGTTGGTTAAGCGTCTGCCTTTGGCTCAGGTCATGATCCCAGGGTCCTGATCCATATTGGGCTCCTTGCTCAGCGGGGAGTCTGCTTCTTCCTCTGCCCCTCCCCCTGCTTGTGTGCTCCTTCCCTCTCTCTCTCTGACAAATAAATAAATAAAATATTTAAAAATAATAAATAAATAAATTTATTGAGGTATTCAAATTAATATCTTGAACAGTCCCCAACAGGGGGAAAACAATGAAAATACATAATAACCATGCCTTATGTTTACAAAGAACATTGTAAACTAGAAGGTATTTCCACTCTGTATCTCAAGCTTCACAATGGCTCTTGAAGTGGAAATTATTGTCACCATCTTAATAGAGTAAGCAGTTCAGACTCTGAACTGCGAAGTGGATTGTTCATTGTTAAAGGCATTTAGTAAGTGCTAAAGTCAAAACTACTAATTAACTTATAATTAAAACAGAATACTTTTTATAAAACAAAATTATGTGTAAATAAACCATGGATTAGAAGTAACTTTATGCCTTTATATTTAACTCCCACCTCTCCACCCACTCTTTTCCTCAATAGAAAGTCCCTTGAAGATGTTGTATCAAATAGCTTTGCATTGAAAAATAAATAAACTTGTTTGGTGTTAAATTAATATGAATTCCACTTCCATTTATTTTGCAAACACTTCTTTCATGAGAGTGACTATAGAAAAGTAGGTATTATCCTGTATTGTCCTAATTAGTTACCAAAAATAGAGTGAAAAGGGGAATCTCATGCTAATTGATATCAGTGAAACATATCTTGAAAAGAAAAATACGTAAATTTCAACTAACATCAGTCCTACTGTTTAAAAGTATTCAATCAATTATTTATCCTAATAATCCATACAATGTACTATTATTAATCTGGAGGGAGACATCAAAATTAAAATGGCTTAATTAATTTGTAGATTCCTGAATGACTAATATAAAACTTCTGAAGTTTGAAGTTTGCATTACAGAAATAATCATGCCTTTAGTGTGTTGGAGTCAAAATACAGACTAGGAAATAGATCATTTTAAAACTCAGTGTGCTAATTAAAATCCACAGGAGAAATTGCTCTCACTGATCAGTACCAAGAAACACTTGGCTTCCCCTGATGACTTAAATGCCTTCACCTGATCAGCACCATGACTAAACTAAAATCTAGAGAGACAGGGCCTACAGAGAGAAACAAGATTCTAGCATTTGCTTGCCTACAAGCTACAGACTCCTATTTAAGTTAATAAAAAGAATAAACTAGACCTTTTTAGTGAACTCCTAAAATCAGAATATGACCTAGGCTGAGAATGTAAAGCCATTAAGGATTGAAGACATGCTAAGTTTGAAACCTCTTACAGGGTTTTTCTCCAAGTATTCCTTAGGAGTCTACAGGGAAGATCAGGCAGAATTCAGAGGAATGCTGCCCACGGTGCTACCTGGCTGAGAAGAACAGTGCTAAAAATCCAGGCAGACTCATTTTCTCTATGATGTTTACCTACGTGTCTGTTCTTGGTGTTTATTATTTAATTTTTCTCCTTATTTTGGGTATGATTTTCCTACTCGTTTCTCTACATTTTTTTGCTAACTTTTTGATTTGACACAATGGCAGGCATTGAGGAATTCACCTTTTTGCATGCTGGATATTTTTGTACCTGTATAAATATTCTTGAGCTTTCTTTCTGAGACAAATTTATGTTATTGGTAAAAGTCTGATCCTTGGGGTGCCTGGATGGTTCAGTCAGTTAAGTGTCTGCCTTCGGCTCAATAAAATCTTTTTTTAAAAAATTTTGATCCTTTTGTGTCTTACTTTTAGGCTTTGTTGAGCACATCTAGAATAGTGCTCAGTCATGGACTATTGCCCCATAACTAAGGCAAGATGGTCTGTGTTCTCTGGACATTGTTACATGAATTCTGAGGTCTCCCAGTTTGATAGTGAAATAGGAACCATTACCAGTGTGGTGTTGTGTGCCAGGCACTGTCACCTCTAGTCTTTTTGTGTGGTTCTTTCTTTGGCTGAGGGTTTATTCCCCATAGTCATGTGCAGCTGAATATTACAGAACCTCTGCAGAGCCTTGTCGTTCTCCCTCTGTGGAAATCTCTCCTCTCATTCTTTGTCCCACAAACTCTGGCCTCCTTGTTCTCTACAGATTCTCTGCTCCATCTCAACCCATGAAGTTGGTTAGCTTTTTCCTTGGTTTGTCTTCCCTGTGCAGCAGACTTGAAACTCTCTCAAGGGACTAAACTGAGCTAGTTGTAGGGATCACCCCATTTGTTTCCCATCTCTCAGGGATCAATATCCTCTGTTGCCTGATTGCCAATGTCTTTGCAAGACATTGTTTCATTACTTTGTTCATTTTCTGGTTGTTTCAGGTGGGAGACTCCACCTTGTTAATCCATCGTGTCCAGAAGCAGATAACTCCCTTGTTATTATTATTCTCATGGAATGAGATAATCTTCAGAGAAACAAATACATAAAATAGCATCATTTGAGAAACTTTTAAATGAAAGGGTAAAGAAATATTTACACATAAAAATGGTTAACATAGTATATCTGAGAGAATTCAGTTAGCTACCGTAGGATACAAATTACAATATAGAACAATGAGAGGTGCCTGGGTGGCACAGCAGTTAAGCGTCTGCCTTCAGCTCAGGGCATGATCCGGGCTTTATCTCCACATCAGGCTCCTCCGCTATGAGCCTGCTTCTTCCTCTCCCACTCCCCTGCTTGTGTTCCCTCTCTCGCTGGGTCTCTATCTCTGTCGAATAAATAAATAAAATCTTTAAAAAATAACAAAACAACAATATAGAACAATGAAAAAACAGTACCAAAAATTCTTATGCAAATCCTAAGCTCTTCTGAGGAAGCTTTGACCAGATACCCTTCTATAGTCCCAGGACTTGTAACACATAATACTTATGGGCACAAACAACGCAGTGCAAATTGCTATGGTTCAGTCCTTTCTTTGTGTACACACCTTTGACTTTCTTGTGACCTCCTAACCAAAGCTGACTTATTTTTTCCCTACATTTCTCCCTCCTAAGCAAAATAATATATCCTTAATTTTGGCTGGTCAACACCTTAATTTGACTCCCTGGATTTCTGAAAGTTGGCATGTCAAAGGTTTCCCAGGGCCATGCTTTATCTACTTATTAGAATAGTGCAGTTATTCCCTGGAAGTAACACATGAATCTACAAATTGGTGGTCCCAGTTAATAAACTTTCTTGCAATTCTGGAGTCTCTGTGCCTTATGTGATTTTTCTGTGTTTTTGAATATGCTACATTTAAATAAGCAGGTTCGATTTCAAGACTAAGCTATTCAAGTTTGTCCTGCTTATGCAATCAATACTTCCATTTCTGACCATATTTTGAAATGACATATTGATGACAATTGCTTTTTACAATGAATTTGCATACATGTACTTGCATGCGTGTGTTGTATGTATGTTTTGAGTTACAAATATTTAAATAAGATTACCAATGTGTATTATTGTGAGACAAATTGAATAATGCAACTACCATCTCTGTATGTAGTCGTGCAAATTTCCACGTTGAAACTGAAGATATCCTCAGATTTATTATTGCTATTTAGCACACATACTTAACTGGGTCATATTAGTTATGTTCTTTAAATTAAAGTACATAGAATTATTTTTATTTCTACTCTTAGCCTTTTTTACTCACTCAACCTTATCCTATTAATTTTACCCATAATATAAATAAAGCATCACCCAAATTTAGATTATATAAACTTTAAGTTTCATATGAGGATAATAAGTATCTGTTTTCAAATTATAGTCGATTGCCACCTATCACTTCAGTTGATCCCAGAGTTCTGTAACTTCCATATCAGTAGCCTTATTTAATATATCCATTTTTTACACACATTATTTCATTGTCCCATGATTTAGAAACATATGTTGTATTCACTAGTCTATATCTTTTTTTTAAAAATTTATTCATTTATTTAAGAGAGTGAACAGGTGGGAGGGAGAGGGAGAGAGAATCTGAAGCAGAATCCACACTGAGCACAGTGCCCCACACAGGGCTCAATCCCATGACCACAGGATCAGGACCTGAGCCAAAACTGAGTCAAACGCTTAACCATCTGAGCCATGCAGGCACCCCAGTCTGTATCTTCTTTTTACATTCATATTCAAATACACATATGCACACACACACACACACATACATATGTACAGACACAGAAAATAAAATTAAGGCAAAATATTATAATTCAGCAAATTTTCTTAGCTAACCCAGATCCAATAACTAATCTCTTGTCATCTGCACATAACCACTTTATGCTTCTTAGCATATTTTATTTAACAATATGTACTTAGACTACTCTTTTCCTATTCTGTAATTCCTATTCTATACCCATCTCTCTATATCCATTATCTTTTTATATGTCAGTCTTTCCAAACACGCCTAAGAAAGTTTGGAGAGAGCTACAAAACACAAACTGTATTTTTTAACATATTACATCCCTTAATATGTGTCAGCATTTTACATACATTATTAAGAAAAATGTAACTTTCCTAGGACTTAAAATTTTTTCTTTTCATTATTTTACTATTCATTAAAATTAGGTTCCGTAAGATTGCTTTTCAAAGTTGAAATATGTGGCACAGGCAGGATTTAGTTCCAGTTAAAACTGGCTATATATATCTCTTGGTCCTTATCATGTCATCTAGGTCTCATTTCTTACAACACCTGCATATATATTTATTGATTGAATAAATATCACCCCCATGTTTTCTCCCTTACTGATTCATTAATTCATGTATCTTTGTGCTTACTTCTGGTCCCAATCACATGTTTAGTTCTTTACTCAAAAGCACTTAAAATGTTTGGCACACATATGGTGGGGACTAACAAATGTTTATCCATGATAATTCCTATTAGGAAATACATGCTCACTATTTTCTTTTAATGAATGAAATGAATTCAAGCTTTGTGATTGCCAGGCTAAAGATAGGCAATCATATGGAATCCCAGAAAAAGGGAGCTGCTCAAAATGGAATGGAAAAGTGGAATCTATTTTTTTCTTATCTGTAAGACACATTGGAGTTATTAAGCACTTTCAATAAGTAGCATGCTTGTAAATTGTTCAACTGAGTTCTGAGAAATAAGAGTGGTAGATAGGATACAAAAATATTTCATTACAATTTCTGAACAATAGGTTGAAAAACTAAAATATGTATAAAACCAATAATAATTTTGTATTCTACAACTTTACTGAGTTTGTGTATCTGTTCTAGCAATTTTCTGGTGGAGTCTTTGGGCTTTTTATTTAGAGTATCATGTCATCTGCAAATAATAAAAGTTTGATTTCTTCCTTGCTGATTTGGATGCCTTTTATTTTTTTGTGTTGTCTGATTGTTGTGGCTAGGACTCACCATAATGAAGCAGCAGAAAGAGAAACAAAGAAATCGATCCCATTTACAATTGCTCCAAAATCTATAAGATACCTAGGACCTAACCAAAGAGGTAAAAGATCTGTACTCTGAAAACTGTAAAACACTGATGAAAGAAAGAAATTAAAGATGACACAAAGAAATGGAAACACATTCCATCTTCATGGAATAGAACAAATATTGTTAAAATGTCTACACTACCCAAAGCAATTTACACATTTAATGCAATCCCTATCAAAATACCACCAGTATTTTTCACAGAGCTAGAACAAACAATCCTAAAATTTGTGTGGAATCACAAAAGACCATGAATAGCCAAAACAATCTTGAAAAAGCAAAGCAAAGCTGGAGGCATCACAATTCTAGACTTCAAGTTATATTACAAAGCTGTCGTGATCAAGGCAGTATGGTACTGGCACAAAAAAAGACACATAGATCAATGGACCAGAATAGAAAACCCAGAAATGGACCCACAACTATATGGTCAATTAATCTTCAACAAAGTAAGAAAGAATATCGACTGGAAAATACAGTCTCTTCAACAAATGGTGTTTGGAAAACTGGACAGCAATGTACAAAAGAATGAAACTGGACCACTTTCTTACACCATACACAAAAATAAATTCAAAATGGATGAAACATCTAAATGTGAAATAAGAAACAATTAAAGTCATGGAGGAGAATGCAGGCGGTAACCTCTTTGACATTGGTTGTAGCAACTATCGATGAAATACATCTTCTGAGGCAAGGGAAAAAAGAGCAAAGATAAACTACCGGGACCTCATCAAAATAAAAAGCTTCTGCACAATGAAGGAAACAATCAGCAAAACAAGGTCAGCCTATGGAATGGGAGACAATATTTGCAAATGACATACCTGATAAAGGGATAGTGTCCAAAATATATAAAGAGCTTGTGAAACTCAACACCTAAAAAAACAAATAATCCAACTAAAAAATGGGCAGACAATATTAATAAACATTTTTTCCAAAGAAGACATACAGCTGGTCAAGAGACATGTGAAAAAATGCTCAATATTACTCATCATCAAGGAAATACAAATCAAAGCTACAATGAGCTATCACCTCATAGTAATCAGAATGGCTAAAATTAACAACACAGGAAACAACAGGTGTTGGCGAGAATGGGAACAATGCAGAACGCTTTTACCTTGTTAGTGGGAATGCAAACTGATACAGCCACTCTGGAAAACAGTTTGGAGGCTCCTCAAAAAGTTAAAAATAAGGGTGCCTGGGTGGCTCAGTTGGTTAAGCATCTGCCTTTGGCTCAGGTCATGATCTCAGGGCCCCTGGATTGAGTTCCACGTGGCCTTCCTGCTCAGTGGGGAGTCTGCTTCTCCCTTTCCCACTGCCTGTCCCCCAATTCATGCTCTCTCTTGCTCTCACACTCTCTTTCCCTCAAATAAATAAATAAATCTTTTTTAAAAATTAAAAATAGAACTACCCTATAATCCAGCAATTGCACTACTAGTTATTTACCTAAAGGTTATAAAAATATTGATTTGAAGGGATACGTCCACCCTGATGTTTATAGCAGCATTATCATCAATAGTCCAATTGTGGAAAGAGCCCAAATGTCCATTGATGAATGGATAAAGAAGAGGGGGTATATATATATGTATATATGTATGTATATATATATACACATATATATATGATAGAATGTTACTCAGCCATCAAAGAGAGTGAAATCTTGCCATTTGCAACAACGTGGATAGAGCTAGAAAGTATTATGCTAAGTGAAATAAATCAGAGAAAGACAAATACAATATGATTTCAATCATATGTGGAATTTAAGAAACAAGACAAATGAACATGGGGGATAAAAAGATAAAAAAAGATAAAAAACCAAGAAATAGACTCTTAACTTTAGAGAACAAACTGATGGTTACCAGAGGGACAGTGGGGTGGATGGATGGGTGAAATAAGTGACAGGGATTAAAGAGGGCACTGTGGTGAGCACCAGGTGTTGTATGTAAATGTAATTTATGTAATTAAAATGTAGTGATTCAACACTAATAATACTCTGTATGATAACTAACTGGAATTTAAATAAAAATAGGAGCAAATTAAAAAAATTAAAAAATAAATTCTCAGATTAAAAAAACCCCAATAATGAGATTCTTAATATATATCATAATTAACAGTTACTAATCAAGTCACAATAGCATAGAGTATACCTACCCCTGAAAGAACAATAGAGAATGGATTATCTCTGTTGACTTATTATCAAGATAAAGAAGGACAGAGATTATTAGCAAAGATGCCTGTTTGATTATTCCCAAATTTACCAATCTTATAAATTATTCCATCTCCTGTCGGCAAAGTGAATAAAGAGAGAGATGCTAGGATTTAAAGTAATTCAGAACCTTTCTCACAGAAAGATCATCACACAGAGAAGAATCTTTCTCTAGTACTTTGTAAGTTTAGTTAATAGATCACTGGCTGACAGGAAAAAATATGGAAACAAGTTCGTTCCGGATTTAAGAATGTTAATGATAAAGCATATTTTACTGAATCAAAAATTATATTTCCAAAGATTCTAATACTCATCAGGAATTTTAGAAAATAGAACTATTTTGATATTCTTAAATTTGCTTCCACAATAATGTCAAACAGTCAAACTCGCAGAAAGGTAGGGAAACCATTTTCAATGCATCTGTGAAGCTATTTCAGACAATTTGATTTTTTTAGGTAGTAAGTTCTGAAAACAGAAACTGTTGAAAGCTATCTGACCTGAATTTATTTCACAAAATTTTATTTCCATCTGAAAGTGTGCCTGTGATTTATTCTCTGTCTGTGCTGTATCTACACTAATGCACCATTATGCATAGCTGATGTTTCAGATGTATAACCATCACTCTTCCTGAAGCCAGAACTTTATGATTACGTCAGACATTGTCTGGCATAATCTATTTAGCTAGTTGATTTTACCTCCGCAGTTTCTGATGAATCTGAAATAATTACTTAAATATTTACTCTTCTATGTTTAAAATTTGCTAGAACAAAGAGATTATGCATGAAGAGTGTGCAGGGGTGTTGAAGATAACAAATGATACATCGAGCACAGCCTAATGTGGCTTTACTGGAGTAGAAACAGTGGTAATAAATCACCTGCCAATGTTGATAATAAAATACTGCATTGGCCTCCATCAGCCACAAGAGAAAGGTTAAATGTTATTTCTCACAATAACCCTGTGGTCTTCATAGCTGACACCTCCAATATTAAATCCCATCATTATTTTCTATAGAAAACATTTGATCTTTATTCCTAATGGAACATTTTTATAAATAACTACTTTGCAAATATCTAATATCCTTGAAATACCTTCATTCATTTTATGATTATTTTACTCTATAAAAGTTTCTCTTCTCTTTAGTGTAAAACTATTTTTATGTAATGGGTAGCTTTGGGAAGTTGAGATTCATTCTGGTCAACTATAAGGGACCTTTTAATGATCGGATTCATATGAGCTCAGTGTTGGTGTAGGTTGCAAATTGAAATATCAGCTCTGAATAAGCTCAGTGATTTATGTTCTAGTTTATTTATTAAATCAAATCTCAATTTTGTTCGTATTACATTCCAAATTACTCTTATATCAAACACCAATCTCATCTCTTGACCTATCTATACAACAATTATTTCCCTAATATGCTTTCTGTAAACAATTAATTGTTATAGAGTGGGTTTGAAGGGTATGTTAGTCTCAAAGGAAAGCATGAAATGTATTTAAGGAGATGTACACATGAGGCTTACATTTATGAAGATATTGATATATATATATATATATCAATGATATGTATGTGTATATATACACACATTAAGATATTGACATGCATACATAAACTTATGTTTATGAAGCTATTAAAAATGTACATAAAACTAAATGATAGCAGGCACTTCCAACCGTGGTCACAAATGAAATCCCACTAACTATTCGTGACCTCACCTACCCCTGTACCACCTCCACTACCTACTGCAACATTGCCCACTTGCATTTCTAATGTCAAATTGGAAACCTGGTTTTACTAACAAAATAGTTTTTCAGCTGTGACAGCCATATGGTATAATTCCTGTGCTTCCTCTGTTCGAGGGACCATTTTAAAGAAAACATCCTATCAGTGAACAGGAGAACACCAAGGTTATTAAAATAGTTTTATCTCCTGACATTCCCCAAACAACAAATCTTCAAGGTGTCAGAGCAGTCTGGGTAACGTGCAGAAGTAGGGAGAATGCCTTCCTGCACAACTTGCCACAGAGATTTAACTGGGCACATAAGCAGCATATCATGTGACCATTCGCACACTGGTACTGCTCCACCAAAACCAACAATGATTTTTGGACAATTCAACTCAAGACCTTGCTTTGAAAAAGCACATTTCTTTGATTAAACTGTCTTCTATCTATACAAGCTTTCAAATCTTTACATATAGTTTTTCTGAACTTGGAGCTAAAGAATGGCTCAGGCAACCTAACTTGAGTCTGGTCTTTGCTTTCCACTACGGGATGGTGAACAGCTTAAGAGCAAATGCTGATATCTCTCTCTCTCAAAGCTGTATCCCCATAACAATTCTTGGCATAGTATAGGTTATAACCCCAGGGTTGTTCCTGGCAAAAGTCTTTGCTTCTATTTGTTTCCTGGACTGAAAATGGGAAAGATTGAATCCATCTTAATACTTACTGTATCCCCAGCACAGTTCTGGCATTGAATATTTTTTAAAAAAATGAATGCATGAATAAATTAAGGTTTTTCCAAGGTGGCTCAGTCTATATAAAAAGATAATTCAATATTCTATATCATACAATACTAAAAATAATGTGTATATTTGTTTTATTTGAAATTATGACTTTTCAAGTTTTTCTTTGACCATCAAGTTTTGAAGTATATAGGATCAATTATCTGTTTTCAGGACAAAAGTACCTAAGTACCTCTTAATGGCTTAAAAATATGGTAACAGAATATTTCTCCAGGACATAGAAACTCTAATTCATTTCTGTAAAGAGATTGTCACCGTTTTTTTGGTCTTTGCAGCAATCCCTATTAGAACCAAATATGGACAAATGGAAATAATTATTATCTATATTATTATCTATATTATTCTCTATATAATTCTCCATTATCTCGCATTTCCATTCAGTTATCTTATAGTTGACGCCTACAACCAATCAGGGAATGTATATCTTTCTCTTAATGTTCCTGTTTTATATGTTCCTTCCTTACAATCTTCTGATTCTATGTATTTGGATAATTTGGGAAGGTGAGCAGCATGCACTGCTATTATAACAGAATTCTGAATTCTGCGTGTAAGTTTGGACATATTTCAGAAGGAGAGAGACTATAGACTAGTCCAGCTTCTTAAAGATGTTTGGACCCAAAAAGATTAAAGGTCCAAACTATGTTCCTCATGTTCAGAATATACCATCCTCAGAATATCTTAAACCAAAACTTTTTAGGGATGCCTGGGTGGCCCAGTTGGTTAAGTGGTGTACTCTTGAATTCGGTTCAGATCATGGTCTCAGGGGCTGTGAGAGGGAGCCTGGTGTTGGCTCAGTGCTGGGCTGGGCGTGGAGCCCGCTTAGAATTCTCGCCTCCCTCTGCCCGTCCCCTTTTACGTGTGCATGCTTTCTCTCTGCTTTCTCTCCTCTCTCATTCTTAAAAAAACAACAAAAACAACCCAAACTTTTTAAGTCTAATGCTCCTACTCTAAAACAATATTTTCTTTCCTATTGCTTAGCACGATTCTTAAGTTTGTCCATAACCAGAAATTTCTTTATCTAACCAGACGTAATCCTAACACAAAAATATCATCTTCAAATTTGCTTCCATATGTTGTACAATTTGAAAAGCCAAGTTCTATAGGTAAATAATTTTATTTATAAATATTCAAATACATTATTCAAACACAATGCTGAATATTAAATTACACCTTGGTCTTTGTCTTGATTATTCTCTGGCTTTATTTCCATTCCTGATTCCAAGTCCCATATTGTTTTGATTCATGAAGTAGGAATATTCACTCCAACACCTTCAATTGCCTTAATTCCTCAAAGACAAAGTAAGTCTCTTCTCGTTAGTGATGCACATCAATCTGATTTTATCTTTTTCTAAATTCCAGATATGTAGAGTTGTGTCTTTTTTGGGGGAAATAAAACCATATTTAATTTATATCTGATAAGATTTGTAAGGAGAGACTAGAATGAATATAAAAGCAAGAAAAACATCAATACAATACTAGAACAAAAATTTCCAGAAAAGTATAAAAACAGGGATTTCCAGATTGAAAAGCCCTACTAAGTATGGAGTAGTATACAAAAATAAAAGACACAAAATTACACATATCCTTATGAAATTTAATTAAGTAGTGTTCAATATTTTTCATTAAAAAAGAAACAGAAGTATTTTAAAAAATCAAAATAGTCAAAATGGAAAGAAAAATACCTTCTGAGGGAAAAATGTAGATTACCTATAAATTAATGGAAATCGAATATGCTCCAGATATCTTAACATTAATAACAATAGTAATTATTATTTTTAATTTAATAATATATTTAATAGTAAAGGAAAAAAACAAATTAAAGCAAGCTTTTCAAAATTCAAGAGGAATTATTTTGAAACCAGAATTATATTCACGGGTAGATTATATACATTGTGAGGGCAAAATAAAGACATTTCAATTATAGAAAGACTCACAAATTTATCTCCCAAGATCCGTTACTGAATAACAAGAGCGCAACAGAAGCAGAAGCAGCAAAAGGATTTATTTCTTACCTGTTGCTTAACAGGTGATGCATTTAGCATATTGTTTTACATATTGTATGGGTGAACTGTCTCTATAGATTTCGTCTTCATTTTTACTAAAATTCTGGTAACTATGACTTTTATTTAAAATTAATACAGAATAGCATAATTTCTTTATGTGTTCTGGAAAAACTAAATGTGGAAAATGACACTAAATAATATTATTGCACAGATATATGAATGAAACAAAATGATAATATGTCATTTTATATACAAAATCATATATTTTTCACAAGCTATTACATTTTTAGAAAACTTCTATAAACATTTACTTATTTTTAACATAGCCATTACAATATATATAAACATATGTGTATACATAAAAGTATATATATACTTTTTTTGTGAGAACAGTTAAGGTCTACTCAGTTAATTTCAATTGTATAATACTATTTTATCAACTATAGTCACCATGTTTTACATTAGATTCTCAGACCTTATTCATCTTACAACTGCAAGTTTCTACTTTTTACCAACCTTTCCCTGTCTCCTCCAGCCCCCGGATTCTGGCAACCATCTTTATACTCTCTGTTTGTGTGAGGTTTTTTTGTTTTTTTTGTTTTTTTCAGATTCTACATGTGAGTGATACCATATGGTATTAGTCTTCCTCTCTTTGGGTTATTTAACTTAGCATTAATGCCCTCAAGGTCCACTTATGTTGTAAATGGCAGGATTTCCATGTTTCTCATGGTTGAATACTATTCATACACACACACACACGATCACATTTTGGGTTTTTTAAAGATTTTATTATTTATTTATTTATTTATTTATTTATTTATTTATTTATTTATGAGAGAGCACAGGTGGTGGGGTAGGAGAAGAGGGCACGGGAGAAGGAGGGGGAAAGAATCTCAAGCAGACTCCACACTGAGTGTGCAGTCCTCTCCGGTTCGATCTCATGACCCTGAGACCACGACCTGAGCCAAAACCAGGAGTCGAACACTTAACTAACTGAGCCACCCAGGGCGCCTCTATATATAATCACATTTTCTTTATCCATTCATTTATCCATTGACAGGTTGTTTCCATATCTTGGCTATTTGATTCATGCTTCAATAAGCATGGGAATACAGATATATCTTTAATATTCTATTTTTTTAAACTTATTTAAATTCTAGTTAGTTAACATACAGTATATTAGTTTCAGGTGTACAATGTAGTGATTCCACAGGTGCCATACAACACCTGGTGCTCATCAGAGCAAGTGCCCTCCTTAATCCCCATCAACTATTTAACCCATCCCCACTTCCCTTCCAGGAACCCTCACTTTGGTCTCTATAGTTAAGAGTCTGTTTTTTGGTTTGCCTCTCTCTCTCTTTTTGTTTTCCCTTTGCTCTTTCATTTTGTTTCTTAAATTCCACATATGAGTGAAATCATATGGTGGTTGTTTTTTTCTGTCTTACTTCACTTAGCATAATGTTCTCCAGCTCCATCCATGTCATTGCAAATGGCAAAATTTCATTCTCTTTTATGGCTGAGTAATACTCCATCATGTATTTTCATTTGCTTCGGATATATATCCAGAAGTGGGATGCTGCTGGATCATATGGTAGTTCTTTTAATTTTTTGAGGAACCTCCATACCGTTTTCCATAGAAGTTGCACCAATTTACATTCCTACTAACAGTGTATGAGAGTTTCCTTCTCTCTACATCCTTGCCAACACTTGTTATCTTTTGTTTTTTTTGATGATAACCATTCTAACAGGTGTGAAGTGACATCTCATCATGGTTTTGATTTGCATTTCCTTGATAATTAGTGATGTTGAATACTGTTTAAAGTATCTTCTGGACATTCATGTGTCTTCTTTGGAAAATGTTTTCAGTTCCTCTGCCCAATTTTTAACCAGCTTATGTTTTTTTGTTTTTGTTTTTGTTTGCTATTGAGTTGTATAAGTTCTTTATATATTTTGGATATTAACTCCTTATTAGATATATGATTTGAAAATATGTTCTTCCATTCATTAGGTTGCCTTTTCATTTTGTTCATGTTTCCCCTCCTTGCTGTTCAGAAGATTTTAGTTTGATGTAGTCTCACTTGTTTATTTTTGCCTTTTCTGCCTGTGCTCTTAGTGTAAAATCCAAAAAGTCATTTCTAAGACTGATGTCAAAGAGCTTTCCACCTATGCTTTCTTTTAGCTGTTTTACAGTTTCAGGACTTAAATTTAAGTCTTTATTTTGCGTTGACTTTTGTGAATAGTGTAAGATAGGGGTTCAGTTTCATTTTTTTCCATGTGGCTGTCCAGTTCTCTCAACACTGTTGATTGAAGAGACTATCCTTTCCCTCTTGTATATTCTTGACTCCTTTGTCATAAATTAATTGACCATACATGTATGAGATTATGCCTGGACTCTCGATTCTGTTTCATTGATTTATGTCTGTTTTTGATACCAATACTGTAGCATTTTGGGGGGGGGACTGTAGTGTTTTGATTACTGTACCTTTGTATTGTAATTTGAAATCAGGATGTGTGACGACTTTAACTTTGTTTCTCTCAAGATTGCTTTGGCTATTTGGGGTCTTTTGTGGTTCCATACAAATTTTACAATTGCTTTTCTATTTCTGTGAAAAACTGTCATTTGGGATTTTGATAGAGATTTCATTGAATCTATAGATCTGCTTTGGTAAGGTTGGACATTTTAACAGTGTTAATTCTTCTAGTCCATGGTCATGGAATATCTTACATTTATTTGTGTCTTCTCCAATTTATTTAATCAATGTCTTACAGATTTTCGTATACAGATCTTTCAGTTCCTTGGTTAAATTTATTTCTAAATATTTTATTTTTTGATGGACTTTTGTTTGAGGTTGTTTTTTTAACATCTACGTCTGAGAGTTCCATGTTAGGGTATAAAAATATAACTGATGTTGTATATTGACTTTGTGTCTTGCAACTTTAATAAATCCATTCATTAGTCCTAATATTTTCTTGGTGGAATCTTTAGAAATTTTTATATATGGTATCATGTCATCTGCAAAGAGAGAAATTTTACTTCTTCCTTTCCAAATTGAAAGCCTTTTATTTCTTTTCTTGCCTGATCTCTCTGGCTAGGACTTCCAATATACTATGTTGAACAAAAGTGGCAAGAACGGGTGTCTTTGTCTTGTTCTTGATCTTAGAGAAAAGGCTTACAGCTTTTCACCATTGAATATAAAGTTAGCTATAGGCATGTTGTATATGTCATTTATTATGTTGAGTTATGTTCCCTCTTTATCCAGTCAGCTGAGAATTTTTATCATTAAAGTATGTTGTGTTTTGTCAAATGCTTTTTCTATATCCATTGATATAATCATATGATTCTTTTTTTTAAGATTTTATTTATTTGTCAGGGAGAGAGAGAGGGAGAGAGAGAGAGAGAGCACAAGCAGGGGGAGTGGCAAGCAGAGGGAGAAGCAGGCTCCCCACTGAGCAAGGAGCCCGATGCAGTTCTTGATCCCAGGACCCTGGGATCACAGCCCAAGCTGAAGGGAGGTGCTGCACCAACTGAGCCACCTAGGCATCCCTAATCATATGATTCTTTTCCTTCATTTTGTTAATGTGGTGTATCACATCAATTGATCTGTGGGTGTTGAGACAACCTTAAATCCCTGGAATAAATCCTGCTTGATCATGGTGTATGATCCTTTTAATGTTCTACTGAATTCAGTTTGCTAGTATTTTGTTGATAAATTTTGCAACTATGTTTATCACGGATATTGGCCAGTGATTTTCTTTTCTTGTTGTGTCCTCATCTAATTTTGATATCAGTGTGATGCTTGCATTGGAAAATGAGTTTGTAAGTCTTTTCTTTCTTCATTTTTTCAAAAGAGTTTGAGAAGGATTGGCATTCACTCTGTTTTAATGATTGGTAGACTTTCAGGTTCTGGGCTTTCCTGTGCTAGGAGGCTTTTGATTACTGATTCAATCTCTTTACTCATTATTTTTCTGTTAACATTTCTATTTCTTCTTGACTCAGTCATACATTCTGGGAATGTATTAATTTCTGATAGGTTGTCCAGTTTGTTAGTGTATAATTGTTCATGGTCCTTTCTTATAATCCCTTGTGTTTCTGTGGTTATACCATTTCATTTATTTATACATAGTACTCGAATTCATGAATGTAGCAGCATATTTAACCAATTGGCTGTTCATTGACACTGAGATTGTTCCCAATTTTTTTGCAATTATGAAAATGATTTAATATATCAGTGAACATCTATTATTACATACTTGACATGTATTTTTATTGGAAGTAAAATTTTTGAATTACATAGTATATACATTTTACTTTGAATAATTATTACCTAACTTCCCTCTAAATGTGTCAATTTTTACCTTCCCTAAAGGAGTTTTTTTTTTTTCCTTTGCTTTTATCAATAGTAGGATGGTAAACTTGGATACAACATATTTTTATTTCAAGTATAATAGCTTACATAGGAAATGGCCTAATATAAAGTAAATATAAAGTAAATACATTTATACACACACACATACACACACAGTTATGAGCCAATCTAAGAGCCATATAAACCATTAAAATGTCCTCAAAACGTGTTCCTATAAGCACCTGTTAAAATAGACTTTAAGGCTTCATACTTTTTTTTTTTTAAAGATTTTGTTCATTTATTTGACATAGACAGACACCAGCAAGAGAAGGAAAACAACCAGGGGGAGTGGGAGAGGAAGAAGCAGGCTCCCAGTGGAGGATCCTGATGTGGGGCTCGATCCCCGAACGTGGGGATCACGCCCTAGCTGAAGGCAGATGCTTAATGACTGCGCCACCCAGGTGCCCCTAAGTCTTCATACTTTTAAGACACCTCAACTTTAGCCCATTTATAGTTTAAAATTTCAACTGAAAAATCACGGGCCATTTATTTGACATGGATTAGGCTTCATGTTCCTTTAGATTTTAAGGTATTTGCAAATGCTCAATTTTCTTTTCTGCTCCAACTGACAAAAAGCTACCTGGAGTCTAATCATGAAAAAAACATCAGACAAATTTCAGTAGAGAGATATTCTATAAAGTACTTGACCAGCATTCCTCAAAACTCAAGGCCATCAAAAAAAGGGAAGTCTGAGAAACTGTTACGATCTAGAAGAGCCTTAGGAGAGATGACAACGAGAAGCAATGTGGGGGCACCTGGGCGTCTCAGTTAGTTAAGCTTCTGCCTTCAGCTCAGGTCATGATCCCAGAATCCTGGGATTGAGTTCCACATCTGGCTTCCTGCTTAGCAAGGAGTCTGCTTCTCCCTCTCCTTCTGGGGCTTTCTCTCTCTAGCAAATAAATAAATAAATAAATAAAATCTTTAAAAAATAAAAAAAAAATACTAAGAAAAAAGAAAAGTAGTGTGGGAACCTACGTGGGATCTTAGACAGAAAAAGGATATTAGTGCAAAGTAAAGAAATCTGAATAAAATATGAACTTTACTTAATAATAATAGGTCAATATTGGTTTATTAGTTGTAACAAATTTCTTATATTAATATAATAAATATTAACAGTAGGGAAAACTGGGTATGAGCCATTCAGGAACACTTTGCACCACCTTTGCTACTTAAGTAAATAATCTACACTATGTTTTGTTTTATTCTCTGTAAATCTAAAATTCTTCTAAATTAAACATTTATTTAAAAAAGAGAAAAATGGGGAAGTCTGAAACTGCTTCCAGTGCACTTGGTGAGGATGTTCCTACTTCTATGCCACCAGAGTTCTCTCAAAACCTCCTGAAGCCTCCAAGCCTGAGGGGTACGTGGTGGGGCTACTTTGAATAATGCAGTGGCTTTCACTCCAATTCTGTGCATTATTTTGTAACATGGGTTCAAAAGCAACTGTGCTTCTGCCCCAAATCCCCCCCCAAAAAAGACTTTTAAAAATGTCTTTTCAGGTTTTGGACCTTGCAGGATGGAGAAGGATGTAAAGTGAATCAAAAGAGGCAAGGGAAGACTGTCCTGCATGCTCGGAAAACTCTGAAAGAAATTTGCCTTTCTGTACTGGATTTATAATCACAGATTTAAAATGAACTAAGTTTTATATAACATCAAAAAATCCAATATTAAGTATTAAGAAATAAAATAATAGCAATCATCTCTGCATCTTAATGTGTTAACAATATGTACTTTTGATTTCCATTTAAATCCACGGCATTTGCAGTGTGTTTGCATTAATAGCATTACAGACTTTTCATTAAATGGTTTGTCTTTTGAAAAACTGTATGGTAATCTTGGGCAGAAGACTTGTTTCTGAACATGACTTAGGAATTCATAAAAGACCATGAATCAAATAACAGCATCAAGTGAATTTACCAATGGTTTTCTTTGCTATCCATTTTAAATGCCACATTTCACTTAGCAAAACAATAGTACTTTTTTAAATGGTGGGAAAAGTTCAAATATTTTAGTATAACTTCACTTATTTTCAGCAATCAATAAATTTTATTTATCCTGAAACATAGGTGTTTTTCTCTATGTAAAAAGAAACACTCTGGCATGTAAAATACTTTAAAATACAGCAGAGCTTCAAATAAAAAAGACAGTATGGCCAATTATTTAATGGAATGGGAAATTATTTTGAGATTTCTATTCACTTTTCTTTCTTTAGTTGTAGATAATGTTATTATACTAGTAATAGAATGCCTATATGTATATGTTCATGTAGACATTTATAAACCACTATGTGGTAGTTAATTTTATGTACCACCTTGACAGGTCATTTGGCCAAACATTATTCTGGGTATTTCTGTGAGGTTGTTTTTAGATGAGATTAACATTTAAATTGGTAGACTGAGTTAAGCAGCTTGTTCTATTGTGGGTGGGCCTCATCCAATTATGTGAAGCCCTGAATAGAACACAAAGGCTGCCCGTACTCAAATAAGAAAGAAGGCTTCTGCTTGACTACCTTTAAACTGTGACAGTGGCTTTTTCCTGCCTTTCCAATAAAACTGAAATTTCAGTTCTTCCTGATTCTTGAGCCTGGCAGACTTGGGACTGGAACTTTTAGCTTTCCAGTTGGCCAGTTAACTCCGCAGATCTTGGGACTTGTCAGCCCCTGCAATGTGTGAGCCAGTTCTTTTATATTATTATTATTATTAATTATCTATCTATCACTGCATTTGATAATATGACTAGCCAGTAATGTAATGACCTATAAGCAATTATTTAGGGAGCCATAGGTATATAGAGACTTTTTGGCTCAGTAAAGAAGGCATGGAAATGTTATTTAATCTTTGCTTTCAGTTAATCTTCATGAATTCTGGAAGTTCAAGATATCAGCTAAGGCTGATTATGGAGGAGGAAAAAAGTATGTTGTGGCTGAAATTTTAAAAGCTTAATGTAAGAGTTTATATCTCAATCCTAAAAGCATGCTTGCAAGGTGAATATACTTCTAGAAAATTCCAATCATTAGTTTCCCATCAATGATTTCATGCTATGGAAAACTAAGGATCCATTTAACATCAATTTTGGCCAAAGTTGGAGGAAAGAGAAAAAAGAATTTATAAAGAAAGTAAATTTTGGCCAATTGCTATACTCATTGCAGGAAGAGATCTACATTGTATCTAAAATAGTACAGTTTCCCAAGGAATAAGTTGGTGTTCTTATGCCTAGAAATTCACATCAATAATATTTTACAATGCAAAGCCCAGGAAGAACAACAGCAGCAAATGAGGCATCCCAAAGGAGGTTTCAACAGGACCTTGTATGGAATGTTTAGCTGTTGGGACTGTCAAAGGCTGGTTGCAGTGGCAAGGAGCAGGCTAGAGTTTTGACCTTCAAGAGAAGTACCAGGGACACAAGGGAACAGTAACTATCTGATTCATATTTTGAAAGGGGCAAAAGAGTAAGCAATGAAAGTGAACTAGGGAGTGCAAGGAAGTGGGGAGAACTTGGATTATGCTTGGCAGGAATAGCCTCTCCTCCAACTTTAACACGGGGTGCTGGAGACAGGTCAATTTCTCTAGCTTGTTGGGGAGTTGTACTTGGTTTTTTATTCCCTGCACTTAATGTGACCCAGTCAGGTTTCTATACGTAGAAATACCAAGTAGTGTTTTCTTCTTTTTTTCCCCTTTTTTGAATTATGGCATTATGAAGATGTACAAACTTTATTCTGAATGGTTGAACGGAACTCCTTTTTTTTTTTCTTTTAAAGATTTTTATTTATTTATTTATTTGACAGCGAGAGAGACAGCCAGCGAGAGAGGGAACACAGGCAGGGGGAGTGGGAGAGGAAGAAGCAGGCTCCCAGCAGAGAAGCCTGATGTGGGGCTCGATTCCAGGACTCTGAGCCCTGAGCCGAAGGCAGACGCTTAACTACTGAGCCACCCAGGTGCCCCTGAACTGAACTCCTAATGACCCTACGTATACATTTTTTTTACTTGTCATATTTATATGTAAGAAACGCAGGTGGAATGTGATATTGAGTTCCATGATTTTCCAAAGCTAGGAGATGGTGTAAACTCATTTCAAGTATATATAAGGGAAAAGTTATGATCCTGGCAAAGTGTTCCTTTTAAGCCCTAGAGGTCGACCATGCATTCTCTAGTTCACTTGACTTCTTACTACTACTTATGGCCTTGCTACTTGCCATCAGTGTGTTGACATCTGCTCTTAAATCAAGGATCATATAATTAGATGAGATAGTAACTGAATCTTCATAAATTGATTTTTCTGGAAGGTTTTGCTTTCTAACATAATTATGCTTTAAGTCGGTAATGGTATCTTTATCGTATATCAATTCTTTGGGATTCTGTGAGTGTAAGAGATATCTTTTAAAGCTTTACTTCCCCCAGAAAGAGTCACTTTGCTTAGATTCTTGGATGAAAGAAAGAAAAAGTTTTTTAATAATGTAGAAATAGGATTGTCATTATGCTTCTATGCAATCTCATTTAATTTTCTCTCTTCCACTCACCTCACTAATTCAGAATTTGCCTACTTAAGTATTTTCTGCCTGCTGTCACATAAACCCTGCCTAAATATCCTCCAAAATGTGGCTACATGGTGTAGTTGGGGTGAGAGGCAAATAATTGTCATCAACAGCAACAACAAAAACAGTTAGGGAATGATATGTTTTTTGTTGTTTTAAATTTAGCCTCTATCAACTTCTGCTTTTAAATAAAATAACATTTTAATACCAAAACATGTAAGATATAACCTCAAAATTTTTTAAATTGAAGAATAAATTTAAATTATGTAATTCTTATGTACCTTTCCTTAATTATTTGTGACTTGATAAAAACCTTGTCATTGATTGATTTTCAAGATTCTATTGGGACTCATTGGCTTAAAGAAAAACATCAACATTCAGAATCTTGACATTCTCACAGACTTTGAAAAAAAGAACATACATTTGTATTGCAGAAGTTCCTGTCCACCCTAAGATGAATCTGCTAAATTTAGAGAGAAATGGCTCGGCAGACTTTCATAGAACAACTTACTGCCAAACATCTTTCTATAATTAATGTTATATGATTTCATATATACAGAATGTAGTTTAAGATTGTCATCTATACTTTGTTCAAGAATGGAAATACAGGGTTTCTGGGAACATATTTTCATAATTATTATATTCTGGAATAAGGATATACTTAAACATTCATCTGTTTTTAAATTAGATTTTAAAAATGCAATTACACCTTGTATTGTCTTCAGTTTTCATATGTGTGATTTTATAGTTACAATTTGAATAGCTGATGTTCACTAAATAATATCTCATACTCTCTTGTCTGAAACTGATGCTTTAAATGATTTATTAGCAAGATTCCATTGTCTCTAATCAAATTAAATTCAGTACAGCTTGTTCATTGCATACATTTCAGTTGAGTACATTGTTCAAATTAGGTTAGACTGAAAAATTATTGTTTCAAACAATATGCCATGAAAGGAAGCAGTCTCCATAAATAACTCAGTCAGATATATATTCTCAATGACTAAAGGAACATCTTAAAGTTTTAGCAAGTGAAGTTCTTAGTTTAGTACTATTTGTAAATTAAGTAATTAATCGCAATAAATTGTAATAACTTACAATTTACAATGAATTGAATTAAAAACCTTGCTTCTTCTTAAGAGGATTTTTAATTGTGTTTTCAAGTTGGACAGTGGTTCTAGAAATATTGTAAGACAATGACATCTATGCACGTGATTATAATAATATAATTTCCTCTAAGAGGCAGATAACTCCTTGTATAGAATAATGAACAATTACTGCTTATAAATAGTCACTTGTTATATATTATTATTATTAGAATGTCTGTAATTAAAACGGAACATGCAAAATATTACCGACCTTGAAAAGTATCAATTTAGAGCAATATATATTCTTTCTACTACACAAATGCACCTCTGAAATTTTTTAAAGATTTATTTATTTTAGGGGGGTTGGGGTAGGGGGAGAGAAAGGAGAGAATCTCAAGCAGACTCCCTGCTGAGCACAGAGTCTGATATGGGTTTGATCTCACAACCCTAAGATCATGACCTGAGCTGAAATTAAAAGTCAGATGCTTCTGAGCCACCCAGGTGCCCCTGAAATTTTTTTAATTGGTATATATGCTTGCTGTCTGGAATAATATAGTTATTAGGTTAATGCTCATTGTTGAAATAGATGCTGTGATGTTCCCCCCAATATTCCTTCAGCTTCCAAGAGTTTTGATTGCTGAAGGGTCAAAACTGAGCCCATCTCCAGAAATCTTCCCCACCCAATATTACACCCATGTTCTAGGAACAGCCAAATTCTAATGACTGATCAATTTGTTCAAAGCCTCAGCCCCCTTACCTCAAGTCATATGTTTAAAGAATTATCCCAATTTTGATTTCTCTGTGGGATAATCGAAGACCCTTGTTGCAACCACATCTTAGTTCAACTCCCCTCTTTATTCAATCTTACTTTTACTCCCTTATGAAATTGGTAAACAATATTGATAATATTATCTTAATTCAACTAATGATAAACAAGGCATAACTAATATAAGGAGGCCTTAGGAGGGCACATAGACTAGAGTATGAGAAATAAATCCTATGATGTTTCAAGAATTGGGAACATCAATGAATTTTTCAGAGATCCAGTTTTCTGTGGTATCCTGGTACATCCCCTTAAACACAAAAACAAATTGTGACCTTTAAAATTTCCTGTCATAAAGAAGTAAGCATGATTCCTAGTAGACCTCTTTGGTTCTGATAAAATATTCCACACTTCCCTATGAGAAACAAACTGAAGGCCTCAGAGGGGAGGGGGGTGGGGGAATGGGATAGACTGGTGATGGGTAGTAAGGAGGGCATGTATTGCATGGTGCACTGGGTGTTATACGAAACTAATGAATCATCAAACTTTACATCGGAAACCGGGGATGTACTGTATGGTGACTAACATAATATAACAAAATAACATTAAAATTTTTTTAAAAAGGGAAAAAAATATTCCACACTTCAGAATACTATTTTTTCCCATTTACTGATTAATATGGAAAACTTTCATCTTTTAGTGAGGCCCAGTTAAGGAATGGCTCTGCAGCAGATTCAGGCTGAAATGCAAGTGGATTTACTGCCTAGGCCATCCAAACTAGGAGACGCTGACGAATTAGAGATATTTGTGCTTGAAGAGCACACATATACAACAGAGAATTGTGCACTATTCACAAAATAGAAGCTCATATGCCACTCAGCCATGAGAGAAATACCATAGAACATCAAGCGACCATGCAGACAAACCAGCCTTTATGAGCTAGATTCTTTGAGACCCACCAAATCATGTGGCATCATAGATCCAACAGCTCTCTGTTCCAAGACAGAAGGAGTATATTTGGAATTGGTCAGGGCAGGGTTAGGGTTATAAGTAAATTGCATGAGTGACTGAGACTATTCCACTGGCACCTGTCCTCAGCTCCCACCTCTGGCTACATGGGAATCCATTATGAGCAGCAAATGTTGAAGGTAAAAGGCCAAGAAAAATATCACAATGTGTAAGCTTGGGTATGAAATGAAAATGGACTAATTTTATAGTCTAAAGGGGCCTTTAGTAAGTCCCATGAACTCCAGAGCATGAGAAATACACCATACAATGTTTCAGCACCACACCAATGAAATTTTTAGGCTTCCAGTGGTCTGGAATGTTCTGGTATGCCCCCTCAAACATTGAAATAAATTATGGTATCTCATACTTCCCACCATAAAGTAAACACCATGCCTAGTAGACCTCTTTGGTTCTGAAGAGGTGACCCTGAGTGACAGTGGTAAGGAGAAATTCTCTGAATGGGTAGAGCTTCCAGTGTTGTACCAGGCCATACACATTGCACAGAAAGAAAAGTATCCTTAGAGGGGTACCTGAATGGCTCAGTCGGTTAAGCTTCTGTCTTTGGTTCAGGTCATGATCCCAGAGTCTTGGGCCCGAGCCCCACATGGATCCCCACACTGAGCTCCCTGCTCAGAGAAGTCTGCTTCTCCCTCTCCCTCTACCCCTCTGCACCCCTCAACCCCCACTCATGCTCTCTCTCTCTCTCTCTTGCTCTCTCTCAAATAAATAAATAAAATCTTAAAAAAACAAAGAAGAAAATTATCCTTAGAGGAAAATATATATGAACTGTTTGGCAGTGGAGAATGGCTTGAGCTGTTTATTAGGGGCCTGGAAGGGGAAAAACTAGAAAATCAAAGACAGGGAATCCTAGGATAAGGTGGGTGGATAACTGAAGGGATAAGGCACAAAGTGTGAAGATTTTTATGTTACATTATAATACTGTATTAATCAGGGTTCTGCCGAGAAATGGAACCAAGAAAATGTGTATGTGTATATATATATATACACATACACGTGTATATATATATACACGCACACACACACACACACAGAGCAATTTATTTTAAGGAATTGGCCTACAGAATTATGGAGGCTGGCAAATCCAAAATCTGCAGTATAGGGCAGCAGGCTAGAGAACAGGGAAAACCAGTGTCACACTTAAAGAGCAAAGGTCATCTCTGGCAGAATTCTCTCTTGCTCAAGGTAGGTCAGCCTTTTGTTTTAATCAGACATTCAAATGATTGTATGATGCCCACCCATGTTACAGATGGCTCTCTGTTTTACTCAAAGCTTATTGATTTAAATGTTAATCTCATCCGAAAATACCTTTAAAGAAACATCCAGAATAATACCTGGCCACAAATCTGGGCACTGTCACCTAGCTAAACTGACACATAAAATTAGCTATCACAAATACCTACCAGAGATATCCACCATGAAAGATGCTCTAAACAATCAACTAGAAAGAATGTTTCAGACAGTGTATGTTCAGCCTAGCTCAACAGCCCTATCAGAGCTAGCACCATGGGTACATGAATATCTTGGGATTCTGCTCACCCAAACTGACCTAGTTACTGCTGTTCCTAATTGTTTGTCTTGCCACTAAAGCCTTGATACAGCACCATACTTTAAAAAGACTAACCAGACACTTAATGCCAAGTTCACTACAGATCTGGATCTACGTATATCCTGGAAGGGACAATAATTCATTGTGACTAAAATTGACCTATTCCTTACATGGGTTTGCCTTTCCTTCGTACAGAGCCTTAGTTTGTGTTAATTCCAGGGCTTATAAAATGTTTAATCCACCGACAGGCTATTCAACATAACATTCCATTATAACAAGGAACTCAAGAGCAAAGGATACGCAGCAGTAGAAAGAGGAACATGTGAGAAAGTAGGCTAGAGAAAATACCCTGTTCAGATGACATACCATTCTTCAAAAGCAGTAAACACACTAAGTCAAGGTCACTGTATGATGCGTGTTCTCACTAGGTGGAATAAAAGGGCTTTAGAAGCAAGAAATGGGCTGGCTCTTCTTACCATCACTGCTGATGGTTCACTTGAGGAATGTGTGCTTGTCATTCCCACACCTCTAGTCTCTTCGAATCTGCAAGTCTAGGTTCCTTATGAGGGTCCACTTATACCAGGGTCCACGGTCTAAGTCTCATTAAACTTAAGCTATGACTGTCATGTCATATCAGTTTCCTAATGTTAAAGGCCAGCAGGGAAGTAAGGAGTCACTATGCTGGACAAGGCAATTAATTTGATCATCAGAAGGAGGTAGGGCTGCCGTTTAGTGATGGCTTAAAGGAAAAATATGTTTGACACACAGATGATCCATTGGTCATATGTTGGAACTCCTCTGTCTAATTTTTTAAAAAAATAGCTGTATTGAGATATAATTCACATACCATATAATTCACCCATTTAAGCTCCAGATTTAATGGTTTGGATATATTACGTTATTGATATTTTATTGTGATAAAACATATAACATGAAATTTGCCATCTTAACCATTTAGATTAAATTTAATGCTATTCACAATGTCATGCAACTCTCACCACTATTTCAAAAACTTTTTTTATCACCCTCCAAGAAACTCTATTAAGCAGTAGGTCCACTCCTGCCTCTTCTCATATTCCCTTTCCCTATCTAATCCACTTTCTACCACTAGAATTTGCCCAAATAGTTCATATAATCGAAATCATACAATGTTTGTCTTTACTTTTTGTCTGGCTTATTAAACTCAGCCTAATATTTCCAAGGTTCATCCATGTTGTAACATCCCTTTAATGGCTTGATAATGTTCAATTGTATGTATGTACTACATTTTGTTTGTCTATTAATCAGTTAAAAGACACTTGGGTTGTTTCCACCTTTTGCCTATTATGAATAAAGCTATAATTAACACTGGTATCCAAATATTTGTTTGAGTCTCTGCTTTCAATTATTTTTATATCTCCCAAAGAAGTCCATCTTATGGTAATTCTCTGTTTAGTTTGTTGAGGTTATTAGCAACTGACTAATATCTCTTAACCACTGAAATCAATAGTTGAAGTTGAGGGTAGCTCTCGAAAGGGAGTAGAGGAGGAAGATGATGGGTATCATCTGCGGCTCTAAGACCGGTGGAAGCCAGGGGAAAAGACCTGTGTTAGCCTCAATAGCACTATTCCCTCCCTCCCTCAGGAAAAGAGACCTGGAAGATTTGTTTCCAAATGAAGCACGGTAGAGTAAGAAAGTAGATCTAAGGCGTACACGGTGGGGACTGGGTAGACGGTATGGTGTACTGCTTAAGTCTCCTTTCAGAGTGGTTTCACTTGTTACTCCAGCTGCTGGGAGTGATGGCTGCTGATGTCTCATAGAAATGTCCCTCCCTGGGAATTTCTTTCAGTCTAAGGAAGCGAGCTCTGACACTGCCTTAATGGAGAGAATCTAATATCCAACACAGTTAATACAGAGCTACAAAGCCCTAGTGCTTTTCCTCAATTTGGGACATTCCTGAGAGGCCATAGCAGCTTTAGAGCTCTCCTTGATAGCAGCTGAGGCCTCTGTTGCAACTATATCATGTTTTAATTTCTTCTCTGCCTAGTTCCATTTTTCTGTCACTCCTTATAGATATTATTCCTAAGAACACTTCCCCAATATGTCTCTATTTCAGGCAACCTGACCAAAAATAAAATAATAATTGGCTTAGAAAAACTGACAATAAAATAGCAATAACTAAATATTAAAACAAATTGTTGGCTCAGCTGTATCCATGGCTTACTAGTCCTCATTTACAAGGGAAGTTCAGGTTTCTTAATATTGAAAATTTATACTCTTCTCATAATGATACTTGTTTTTTATTCTGAAAATGCAAATAACTCATTGTAATTTCCATCTAAAATTAAATTATGGAATAAGACAGATAGTGAAGGTTATAAAGGAAACCAAAGCAATGCAATAATGTCCTGAAGAAAAAAAAAATAGTAATTTATTGTGTGCTTACAGGATGTATAAAGATAAAATGTATGACAATAGTAGTATAAAGGATAGGATAAGAATAATTGAGAGTATATGACTATGAACTACTTACACCTCACATAAAGTGGTATGATATTATTTGAAGGCAACTCTGATTAAGTAAGAAAATATATTTCAAACCTGAGGCAACCACTAAAAATTGAAAACAATATAATAAGTCAATAGTGTAGATAAAATATAAATACATAAAATGGGTAGATGCTAGAGAAGGTATAAATGGTGGGGGAAAAATTGAAAACAAATGGAAGAAATTTTTTAAAAACCAGGAATATAATAGGTTTTAATCTGATTATATTAATGATCATATTAAGGATAGGTAATTAAAAAACATGAAATAATAGCAAATATTGATTGGTTGAATAAGAAAAGAAAGAACCAATTACATGCTACCTACAAGAAACCCACTTTAAATATCTGTGCATAGAGATGTTAAAAGGAAAGGAAAAACATTATACTATGTATACACTAATCAAAAGAAAGCTAATTAGATATACTAATATCTGCTGGAATAGATTCAGAACAAGAAAAGTTACCAGGGATAAAGAGGGACATTATATAATGATAAAAGTGTCAATTCTCCAAGAAGATTTCTAAGAATTTTATATGTACATGTACTTAATGACAGAGCTATAAATTATATGAAGCAAACCGATAGAACTGAAAGGAGAAACAATCAAACAAAAATGTCACAATTACAGCTGGAGACAACAACATGCCTTTTCTATCTGTAACTGATAGTAGTAGCAGCCAGCCAATCAGTAAGGATTTAAAAGAATTAAAAATACCACTGAATGAAATGATTGACATTTATGGAACTTTTACATAATGTCAACAGAATACACATTCTTTTCTATTTTTTTTAAAGATTGTATTTATTTATTTGAAAGAGAGAGAGAACCAGCAGGAGGAGAGGAAGCAGGAAGGGGAGGAGCAGAGGGAGAGGGAGGGGCCAAGAGAGAGGGAGAAGCAGATTCACCACTGAGCAAGGAGCCGACTTGGGGCTTGATCCCATGAGCCTGGATCACGACCTGAGCTTAAGGCAGGTACTTAACCAACTGAGCCACCCAGGTGCCCCAAATACACATTCTTTTCAGGTGAATATGGAACATTAACCAAGACAGAGAATATTCTTGACTTATAATAAACCATAATAATAAAAATAATAGAAGTAATAAAAAGTAATTTTCTGATCATAACAGAAAATTAATTTTAAAATTAATAACAGGATTATTTGGAAAATTTCCAAATATTTAGAAATTAACCAATACATTTTTAAATACCCCATGGATTAAAAAGCAAGTTTGAAGGGATATTGAAAAAACAAAATTTGAACTAATTGAAAATAGAATCTATCAAATATTTGTGTAATCCAGCTAAAGTAATGCTGGGAGTGGAATTTATAGCATTAAACACTTATTTTATTTTATTTAATTTTTTATTTTTTATAAAGATTTTTTATTCATTTATTTGACAGAGAGAGATACAGCCAGTGAGAGAGGGAACACAAACAGGGGGAGTGGGAGAGGAAGAAGCAGGCTCCCAGCGGAGCAGGAAACCTGATGTGGGGCTCGATCCTAGCACCCCGGGATCAGGCCTTGAGCCGAAGGCAGACACTTAACAACTGAACCACCCAGGTGCACCTGAACACTTATTTTAAACAAAACTATAAAACAGCCATCTAAAATTCTACCTTTAATAGAGCAAAAAATACATAAATTAATAAAAAGGAGAGCAAATGAGATTTAAAGTGAGCAGAAGGAATCATTAAGAATAAACCAAAAATAAATGACATAGAAACCAAAGAAAATAGACAAACTCATTATAATGAGAAGTTGTCTCTTTGAAATGAGTCATAAAACTAACTGAATTTTATAGATGAGAAATTTAAGACTCAGAAATGTTAATTAATTTGCCCAAAGTATTACAGAAAAGCAGAAACAGAATCCAAATCTCTTTCTTAGTCTGAAAGCTCCTAATCACTACGACAAGAGGTCACATAGTTTGTCCAACAAAAATTTCAGATTCTTCACTGAAAGTAGAAATTTGATAGAATGTTTTTGTTTGTTTCCTCCAGGTATAAATCAGGCATTACAATCTCATTTGACAAATCAAAGAATCACAAAGATATAAGCATTTAAGAAATCATAGATGCCAAATTAAAGATTGCTATGACAAAATTTCATTACTTAAGACAAGTCATGATTGAAAGTTCAGTTACAGGGACGCCTGGGTGGCTCAGTCATTAAGCATCTGCCTTCGGCTTGGGGCGTGATCCCAGAATCCTGGGATCGAGCCCCACATCAGGCTCCTCCATTGGGAGCCTGCTTCTTCCTCTCCCACTCCCCCGGCCTGTGTTCCTTCTCTCGCTGGCTGTCTCTCTCTCTCTGTCAAATAAATAAATAAAATCTTTAAAAAGAAAAAAACAAAAAATAAAATAAAAGTTTAGTTACACAAGATTGAATAACATTCTCCAAAGTTTGGTTGTGATACAACATTTACTGAATAAAAAATACATATAAAGACACTGGGTTTTTTTTTTTTTAAAGATTTTATTTATTTATTCGACAGAGATAGAGACAGCCAACGAGAGAAGGAACACAAGCAGAGTGGGAGAGGAAGAAGCAGCCTCATAGCAGAGGAACCTGATGTGGGGCTCAATCCCACAACGCTGGGATCACGCCCTGAGCCGAAGCCAGACGTTTAACCGCTGTGCCACCCAGGCGCCCCAAGACACTGTTTTTATATAACTCAGAGTATTAAATGTGTTTCTTTCATCTATGATTAAATGGAAAACATCTGATCCTTCTAATTTTTCTGAGACTTCCCTCATGCACATTTAGAAGACCTTGCAGTTTCAGATCCTTAACCACAAAAAGTGGAGAGTTCTCCACCTCTCTGTTTGCAATTTCTCAAAGTTCAAACTTTACGTACTGAGTTCACCATTGTTTGTTTATATCTGTGACTGCAGCCCTGCTTCTCAAGATGCTGGAATTTGTGTTTTGCTAAGTTCACTTTACTCTACAAAATGATGGTTACAACTGCATTTTGGCCTGTGAGAGACTCTCTTGAAAGGCTGTCTGATACATCCTGTGGTAAAATTCAGGTGGTGGGTGTGAAAAGCCGCAATGGCTTTTAGTGGAAAGGGCAGATTCATGACTGAGTCTGGCCTCTAAAATAATCTTTCTGTGTATGTATTCATGAACTTTATAATACTAGCTAGTCATTTCCTGACTTGAGTCTCATATTTTTATTTTCTATCTCATGCCTAATATAGGATAAGTTATGGTGTCTTTCAGGGTGGTTTCCATGGAAAGGAATAAGAACACCACTAAAACTGGCATTAAAATGAGAATTTATTTGTCCACATTACTGAGGAACACAGAAATAGAATTAGCTCCAGGTAGAATTTGAATTCAGGTCTTAATGTCACTAGATCTCTGGGGTTTTTTCATCTTTTCTCTCTTCTCTACCTCTAATCAGTGAAGGTTTTATTCACAACTCAATGTAGTGGCTTCCAAATAACAAAATGGCTACATTATTGCCAAATCAGGGAGAACAGCAACAACCAAAGGAGTATGTCTTTTAGTGATTGTCCATACAGGTCTAATTGTTTATATTAATTCAACCCGTTCGGGTCATGGGTTTATCCCAGAGCCAATGGGTGTGGCCAGGGGTTGGAATTAGATTGTTTGTCTCTGAGTTCCATTCCCACTACTACACCCAGTGTTCCCTGAATCACAGGAGAAGAGAGTGAGGGAAGGTTTTCTGTTCCTTCGTTTGTTTGCCCAAAGGAAATTTGGAAGTCCCAAGAGAAAAGAATAGATGCTGAAAAGGCACAGTAATTATACAGTATAACTACATCTATGAAAAAGATAGGAGGATAATTCGTGAGAAATGTTTTCTTTCCTTTTTTTTTTTTTCATTTCAAATCCAGCAGCACAACTTTCGACATCAAGCTGCACTCACAGTGGCACATTTCATAATGACATGCCACTTAACGCTGCTATACTGATTAGTGTGGTAGGAAGTTACGATCAGAACAGTTCTTGGAGCTACCCTACTTCTGTGTTGGCTGACAGGAATCCAGAGAAGCCTTTCTTGCCTGATGGGAAGACAAATGTCTTAAGAATTAAGGGGAATTTTATATTCATGTTTTAGAGATGACCGTAGGTTACTTGCTTAAAGAGGTTAAAACGGGAGAGCTGCCAGTCGGTGATAAGGAAGAGTGTTTGAAATTGTAACGCTTTGTGCTGGGACTGAGGAAAGAGTGAAGGGCTCACCAAGAAAATGGGCTGCGCTTTGGATATCTCGACCCAAATTCAACATTTCTATTCAAAAACCAATGTCTTAAATCAATAACTCTGCGGATCCAGCAGAAATTGTATCTACAATTTCCCCACAGTTTTCTTCCAACACCCATATGGGTAATGCTGAATTTAATGTGACCTGTGACATGTATACTTTTTCTATTCTAACTTATCATCCTTAAACAATTATAATTGCTCCCTCAGGGAATCATTCATGATTTTCTTCAACAATTCATCCCTACAAATGATAGGCTATTTTCAAGCGCAAGTCTAACACAATAAAATGCATTGTAATATGTAGTCAAAAAAGACTTGCTGAGGATTGAGATAGGTTGTTTAGTGGAAAACTATAAACCTAGATTTCAATCTTTCATTGCTTTACTATCTTTAGGAACTCAAATCTCTATGAAACTTTCCTAAATGCACTTTTTCCCTGTTTTTACCCTCCTTTTTAAAAGTTAACAAAACTAATCTATTATAACAAACACTTCTAAGATAGACTGCCAGCTTTGTGCTTTTGCTGTTTCATTGTATTTACTTGCTTATGTGGTCATTGTCAGTGTCTGTACCCCACAAGGGTTCCCTTTGTAGTGTTGATGCAGCAGATGAAATATTATCACTGAATTTTTAATTCTCTGTTCTTTCAATTTTAAGTACTTTTATTTTTTTAATTTTTAATTTTTAATTTTTTTTTTTTTTTTGAAGAAAGTAGGTGTGTTAGCAGGGGAGAGGAGCAGAGGGAGAGGAAAAGAGATAATCTTAGGTAGGCTCCGCACCCAGGGCAGAGCTGGACTGGGGTGGAGGGTCTTATCTCAGGACCAAAGATCATGACCTGAGTCAGAAGCTCAACCAACTGAGCCACCCAGGTGCCCCAATGCTTTGTTCTTTTAATATTCTGTCTTTTCAACTGCAAATATAATTATTTTGGAAATAGTTGAAAAGCTGATTTGTCAAATCTATACTCCCACGTCAATTTGTAACATCTTATTCTTTCTACCTAGTTAAAGTTGATAAGGCAATGCACCAATAAAAGAAAAAATAATCAAAAGTATGAAATGAGTTTGACATAAGTAGAGAAATCCTCCAACGTTTATAAATTGCAGATCTCTACTTAGGTTAGATGCTGAAAGATGTTTATGTTTTGGTACTGTCCAACTGTTTTTGAAATTTTAATATAGTTTCTGCAAATGTGGCACAATATTGCGTTATCTTGGAAACTGAAGTAAAATCCTTAATATTTGAAAGTACCATGTTGTTGCAAGTTAGGGATGGGGTAGAATGGGGATTGTAATAGGAGAATAGATAAAAGGTTTTCCTTTACTCATGATCCTAGGTGTTGAAAACAAAGCAGCAATTTAGTGACTTGGGAACACAGACGATAAAGATACATGACCTGCCAAAATGTGCATAAGATAATTTTATTTTATTTAAATTAAAAAATATATATTTTATTCATTTGTTTGAGAGAGAGAGAGCAGGAGCAGGGGGAGGAGCAGAGGGAGAAGCAGACTCCCAGCTGAGCATGCAGCCTGATGTGGGGCTTAAACCCAGGACTTCGAGATCATGACCTGAGCCAAAGGCAGACGCTTCACTGAGCCACCGAGGCATCCCTGCATAAGATAATTTTAAATACACTACAACACATTAAATAAAAATTACATACATTACATAAATATGTAACAGACAGGTATCACAACCCAAAAACTCAAATCTAGAAACACCAGTTTTTTCATTATCTTAAGGCAAGTTCAATACAAAGCCAATCCTTCTTTTCTCCAAGAAAACTCTCCAAACTCTTTCTATAACGTTTGTAGTGTTAATCTCTTCTCTCCTTTCTGAAGATCACACAAAATCCAAAAGATCTCATAAAGTTGGAAAGACCTCTAAGAGTTTTTGAGTCAATGTCAATGTTTTAAACTAGACAACACAAGAAGAGAGGTTCTCTTGTGCGAGCAAACACACACCACAGCTTAAATGTTGGGAACACACTGTGCTTGTTATCTTGAGTAGGACTTAGACTATATTTTGCTACAGAAGTTATTATGTTCCCATGATTGCCAATGTAATATGGAACCTTCCTAAAATGCAACATAATATTAGCCTTATCTGATTTTTGTATAATATGCAAATTTCAGAGTTTTACTACATGTATTCTTCCAAATAAAAATCTGCATCAGATGTTATCTAGTTTATATTAATCAAGTCTGAATAACACAAAAATGTTTAGCAAATTAATTCTGAGATTTAATCAATGTATTTTATTGTTATTTAGTTTTGAATACCTATGATTATGCATCATTTGGTAATTATATAAATACATTCTCCCTTTGGTTTATCACAAATTATATTAAACAGAGAATTCATATTAGTATGGAATTGCAACATTATTTTTGTTGTTAATATATGCTTATTTACTTCCAAAAATATTTATTTTAAGGTTAAAATTATCACATTCTTCATTGACAGTAGCCATACCTATTCCCAATACTTAAAAAAAATATATATGTGTGTGTGTTGATCTAATCTAGTACTTTCTTCTAGTTTCCTCCTGTGGGAATTTTTTCTATATCATACTTTCCTGTTACTTGTTTAAAATTGTCACTTTGAAGGAAAGCTATAATGTTCAAAATGTTCTGTGTTAAAAGGAAATATCATTATTGTTTATTTGGAATCATAGAAAAATAACAATTATTCTACATGAACCAAATGATGGCTAACCAGTCATCCTCTTCTTTCCACAAAAAGCGTATTTATTAAATCTCGAAGCATTCAGGACAAGAGAAAGTTGTGCCTGAGCACATCTTGGCAGCAAAGTATGCGATTTACTTAAATGTTAAGGATATTTTAGTATTGGGTCTCATCAGTGATTCCATGTTATCGTTAGAGATGCCTGCCTGTGGGGCCACAGTCACCATGCTCAAGGAAAAAGAAAAATAGCAAATGTCATGCATTTCTATTCATCTGACTAATTCTTTTCTTATGTCTACTTTTGTTTCTTTTCCTGTATTTCCCAGTAATTATATATTTTTTGAATCCCTCATCACCGGTCCTATTGTCACTTTTCCTTCTGTATTTTTTTCTTAAAACCCTGAGAGAAATTTCTGAAATATTTTCCCTTCAAATATTTGTTTTTCAACTATATATTCACTGCTTGCTCAAGCTTCACATTTCAATTATCTTTACATATCATTTAAAATGGTCATTAAGTATTTTGTTAATTTTTTTAAATTTCTTGACAACCCAACCCAAATCTATTGGACATTCAGGCTTTTTGCATTTTCTTCTGTTAAATTCAAAATGCAAGGGGCGCCTGGGTGGCACAGCGGTTAAGCGTCTGCCTTCGGCTCAGGGCGTGATCCCGGCGTTGTGGGATCGAGCCCCACATCAGGCTCCTCCTCTATGAGCCTGCTTCTTCCTCTCCCACTCCCCCTGCTTGTGTTCCCTCTCTCACTGGCTGTCTCTATCTCTGTCGAATAAATAAATAAAATCTTTAAAAAAAAATAAATAAATAAAAAATAAATGCAAAATGCAATAAATAATCTTTTACAGAAAATGTTGTATATGTGGCTAATTCTTTTTCTTGTGAACAACTTAAAGTTTTTTATTTATATCACAAATTTCCTGCATGAACTTTCAGACAAGTTACAATTCACTTAACAGAGATTAAATTTGATACAATTTTTATGCTTTGGGAATTTATTTGACAAAATAAAAGTGATATCATTTCGATTTGCATTTTTTAAAATATTACTGGTTTGAATAGTTTTCCTTGCATTTTATATACAGAAGATAGACAAAATGTCTTCAGTCTTATGACAGAAAGTAAAAGCAGGGTCAGGGTGCACAACTATGAATTATACTTAAAGCCTAATTCTGAGTTAATTTCTGCTTCATTGATTTCTTATAAAAAATACCTTACTTAAATTAATATGATACTGTGTTCTATCAAAGTTTTATTTTCTCTAAGGTTGTGATTTGCTTGGCAATTTCAAATTATCCACCTGTAGGCATATATTCACATTTTCCCTGTTCCCAATCATTTTAATTGATAATATAATATATCCTGTTAATTCATTAACATTGAACTCAGGCTAACAGCACAAAATGACACACCTGAACAAAGATAACCTAACACTCTGCAGGGACGTTACAGTCTTCTTGTACTTAGGAACACTACGCAACGCTTCAGCACTATGCATAGGAAACATTTTAGCAGCAAGATTGGGAACAGAAAGCACAAAAATGTGAAAACCATGGCACTAAATGGACCATGAAAAGAAGATTTGTTTATAGTATGAGAGCTGAAATAAGAAAGCAGAGTGTCACCTTCTTTGACCTTAGCAGAAAACCTGTCCATTTGGCAACTCAAAATTTCTGTGGTTCTGCACACATCTGCAAATGACCTGAAAAGCACCCCCAGAATTGATTGGGAGGTTGCAAACAAATTTTAGTGAGTAGGCATATTTGTAAATATTTAATCTGTGAATGATGAAGATAGACTATATTTTAAAATGGTACTTTCCAAAAATAACTAGAATGTGAGCATTTATTAGCAGTCTAAATTATAATCATTTCCTACCTGTATTATTTAAATAGTATCTTTTACTGTTCTCCCTGCTTCCATCCTTGCTTCTATACTATCTACTGTCAATACAGCCCCATATGTTATGTATCACTAAGAAAGAAGGAAGGAAGGAAGGAAGGAAGGAAAGAAAGAAAGAAAGAAAGAAAGAAAGAAAGAAAGAAAGAAAGAGAAAGAAAGAAAAGAAGGAAGGAGAGGGAAAGAAAGAAGAAAGAAAGAAAGAAGAAAGAAAGAAAGAAAGAAAGAAAGAAAGAAAGAAAGAAAGAAAGAAAGAGAAAGAGAGAGAGAAAGATGCATTATGGGAGGACACCTTAAATTATGAGTCACTCCAATTTCAGAGACGCTAAAATTAGGGGAAAATGTGGTTTCTCAGAACTGACGAAATACAGTATATTCCACTTATTTCATATGCTTAAATGCAACAAAATCTAAAGAATATGCAGTGGGATATATGAATCTACAATTCATTTTTGGTCAAGGTACCAGTGTAATCCCTTTGATCATCATGACTAAAGAAAACATGGCTCTTCCCCCATGGCATTGCCATATGATGTCCATATCTTGTATCAGTGCCCTATGTACCAGCCATCTGCCTTTTCTTATGTTCGTACCAGAGTATAGAATTTAAGTATTTATCAATTGCTTCTAGAAAAATACTGCTTTTTTTTTTCTCATCAATATTCTTTGAAATGATAATGTTGGTGCCTACGTCTCACTCTAGTTTTTATCTATCTGACTTAAGAATTCTGTCTTTTTTGGTCTTTTATTCTCTTACAGAAAGAATTGTAGGTATATATAGAATGTATTCTTAAAATTTTTTTTGAGAGGGGCGCCTGGGTGGCACAGCAGTTAAGCGTCTGCCTTCGGCTCAGGGCGTGATCCTGGCGTTATGGGATCGAGAAAGTTCTGTTTAAAACAATTGTTGGAGAGGATGTGGAGAAAGGGACTCCCCCTGCTTGTGTTCCCTCTCTCGCTGGCTGTCTCTATCTCTGTCAAATAAATAAATAAAATCTTTAAGAAAAAATTTTTTTTTCTTTTGAGAAAAGCCCTTTCTGCTTAAGTAGGATTCAGTAATGTGTATCACCAAAACAAAAGTTCTGTTTAAAACAATTGTTGGAGAGGATGTGGAGAAAGGGGATCCCTCCTACATTGTTGGTGGGAATGCAAGTTAGTACAGCCACTCTGGGAAACTGTGTGGAGGCCCCTTAAAAAGTTAAAAATAGAGCTACCCTATGATCCAGCCATTGCACTACTGGGTATTTACCCCAAATATACAGACATAGTGAAGAGAAGGGCCATATGCACCCCAATGTTCGTAGGAGCATTGTCCACAATAGCTAAATCGTGGAAGGAGCCGAGATGCCCTTCAACAGATGACTGGATTAAGAAGATGTGGTCCATATATACAATGAAATATTACTCAGCTATCAGAAAGAACGATTTTTCAACATTTGCTGCAACATGGACGGCACTGGAGGAGATAATGCTAAGTGAAATAAGTCAAGCAGAGAAAGACAATTATCATATGATTTCTCTCATCTATGGAACATAAGAACTAGGATGATCGGTAGGGGAAGAAAGGGATAAAGAAAGGGGGGGTAATCAGAAGGGGGAATGAAACATGAGAGACTATGGACTATGAGAAACAAAACTGAAGACTTCAGAGGGGCGGGGGTGGGGGAATGGGATAGACTGGTGATGGGTAGTAAGGAGGGCACGTATTGCATAGTGCACTGGGTGTTATACGTAACTAATGAAGCATCGAACTTTACATCAGAATCCGGGGATGTACTGTATGGTGACTAACATAACATAATAAAAAAATCATTAAAAAAAAAAGTTCTGTTTAATACATTTTTTAACAGTAGCAGCTGGATTACATGCTGTCAAAAACTTCTTGGCCAAGTATTGTATGTACTGTGCCATTACACCTCATTACTAAGGCTATCTGAGTTATGACAAAACTCATGCACATAATTTACATGTAATCATTTAGTGAAACCAGTTAGATTTCATTTTTAGTGCCAATTTATGTCAAATATTACTTTCAATTTCATCTCATAATCTCTATGAGGTTTTAGCTATAATTAACTCCAAAATGCCATTTTTAATGAAGTAAAATTAGTCTTTAGAGATTGATAGGTATAGCCTCAAAAATGGGTTTTGACTGAATGCAAAAGGCAGAGGGCAAATTGTGGTAGCAATAAATCAATCACTAGAAATACAATTCCAAGTCTATTAAAATCAACAAATTTAAATTTCTTGAATTATTTAAATAGGTTACGAGGCATCTTGTCTAGAGATTATCCCTTTCAGAGAAAAACGCTGATTTTTTATGGCAGAAGTTGAATCTAACCTGACTGAACTTATTTTCTCTTGTTTTTTTCTTTTTCTTCCCTTCCTCCCCTCCTTTCTTTCTTCCTTGCTTCTTCCTTCTTTCCTTCCTTCTCTCTATTTTTTGATTTGTCCACAGTGATTAAACATACATGCTCGAGACCAGAGAGCTTTGGTTGTACTCTGCTATAAATACTTCCTATTTGATCTTGGACTAATGATTTTTCTGTACTTCAGTTTCCTAATATGCTATTTAATGATAATAACTTCTTCAAGAATTTGTTAGAATTTCCAGAATTAATGCAAATAAAGAACGGAAGCACAATCCTTGGCACATAGCAACTTCCCAGTTACTAGTAACTGAAACATTTTACCACAAGTAGATGGTATGTGGATACTTGTATACATTTATCAGTTGCATGTTGATTGTTTAAAGTTATATGATAATTTCTATATATTAGGTGTCTCATATTGCTTCAATTTACTGTCTTTTGTTTAACTTTTCACAATTTTTCATATTTAACTTAAATCTCCTATAAAACAAAAACTGAAAAAAATGAAAACTAACATAGTTTCAGAGTTTTACTGACCCCTTACATTTTATAATGATATAAAGTATTGAATACTTATAATATGACAGAAACTATGCTAAGTGCTTTAAATGGATTTTTAAGTTCAATCCTCACACCAATAAACACACAGCTGAAGGACATATAGATGTTCTGCAAACTTTTTTTCCTAAATGATTTTATGGGCCTTCTTGTCTTTAAATATATAAATATTTTAAAAACTTTCCACTCTCCACTTCAAATTTTTCTTCAGCATAGTTCATTGCATTATGTATGTTTAAGTTCAAAAATCCATTTCTCAAATACATTTAGTTGACAGGTGTTCTTTCCAAATATAATTTTGTGGAGTATTCAAAAAGAGGCAAAAGAATAATTGTCAGTGGTCCCTAAATAGATTATATTTACTGTGCTCTTATTATGTGTCAGGCACTCTACCAAAAGTTTTGCACATCCTTTCCTCTCCATTCCTGCCAAAGTTCTGTGAAATAAGCCTCGTGATTCCCATTTTACCTATTAGGTAAAGGAAAAAAGTTCAAAGAATTTGACTAATGTTCTCAAAAGTTGCATAGCTTGACATAGTACCAGATCTATTTGATTTCAAAATCCATGGTCTTAAGCATGACAATATACCATCAGACTTTGTTCCCCAAAAGGTAAGAGTTTACAACAAAATTATGTACTGCTAATTTATTTGGAAGCATAAAAAAATATTCTAGGTTGTACGTGACTGGCCAACAGGCAGTTCTTGTGGCATTTAATACACCAGCAGCCATGGGGAAGCCATAAGATGCAAATTAGCAAAGTGACAGACACGAAGCAAGGAGTGATTGTGAAACCTCTCCAATCACACCGGGCTGCTACAGTGGTGGCTAGAGTGACATCAGTGTCCCATGGCTCTAAGTGGTATGCAAAACGTATCTGATAAACCCATTTTCTAATTCACTGATGGAGAACATAGTCTAAGAGTTGAGAAGCCGTCATTGTCTGACATGTAGCTTGGATGATGACAAATTATAGAGTGAAATCCATACACAGCAAGAAAAGAGTATTATGTTTCCAACATTCATAACTGGCAATAAAAAAGTGCTTTGCATAATACAGGTAGTGAAAAGAGCAGAAAATAATATTCAGATCTTTGGTTGAAGACCATAGTGTTATGGGAAAAGGTATCAAAATTAAATTATAAAATTTCTATAATTTACCCTTCCCCTGTGTTCTAAGAAGGGTGAGAACTAAGAAAGATACAATTGTTTTCCTGGGCAACAGTGACAATACAGGCTATCTTACTCAATTCATAGTTTTTCTGTTGATAAATAAACAAAATGAAAAATCTAAAAAAAAGAGGGGATAAAGATATTTGTCTCTGTCTGATACTGTTGGTTCTTCCTTTTTTTTTTTTTTTAAAGATTTTATTTATTTATTTGACAGAGAGAGAGACAGCCAGCGAGAGAGGGAAGACAAGCAGGGGGAGTGGGAGAGGAAGAAGCAGGCTCATAGTGGAGGAGCCGGATGTGGGGCTCGATCACATAATGCCAGGATCACGCCCTGAGCCAATGCAGACGCTTAACCGCTATGCCACCCAGGCGCCCCCCCCCTTTTTTTTTAATAGAGGGAGGGCACAAGAATCAAAGTTTAAAAAGTGAACTCAGACATATTTTACTGCTTGATTTTCTTTCAGTTAACAATATAGGAAGAAAATATAAATTACCTATGAATCTAGGAAATACAAATGCATCTTGAGCTCTCACCTAATGTTTAATCACTGGAGAATATGCAATGTTTGTAGTTACAATATAATATACATCTTCAGTTATATAGAGTTATTACATAAGGATTTATCAGTTATGCTTTCATGATCAGATATTTCATTAATTGTTTGCACACAAATGATTGCTTCTTTTTTATGTATAGAAGAGTTTTCTTTCCAAATTACTGACATCAGGATTTTTAAACTGTGCTGAACTTTTTTTGGCAAAGAATTATGTCATTTTATTTTATTATTACAATCCATAAGTGTTACTTTATATTTGTTCATGTTACACTCATGAAATTTGTGGGTAGTATTAAAATGTTCTTGGGTGCCTGGGTGGCTCAGTCAGTTAAGCATCTACCTTCAGCTCAGGTCATGATCCCAGGGTACTGGGATCGATTCCCTTATCAGGCTCCCGATTCAGTGGGGAGCCTGCTTCTCCCTGTCCCTCTGCTAGTGCTCTTTCTCACTATCTCTGTTACTATCTCTGTCTCTCTGTCTCTCAAATAATTAAATAAAATCTTAAAAAAAATAAAAAGAAAAAAATAAAATATAGTTCTGGAAATGATTGTCTAACTCCTATAAATTAAATTACTAAATAGTAAATGTTAGTTTATTAAATATTAATATTAAAGGTAGAAACATAAAGCAATAATATGAATTCAATGAGATGATCTATAATGTTAGTAAAATAGGTGTCCTCTCAGTTTTATACCTAAAAATAATTTATATTGTTGATTATTCTTAGTAAATGTGATTTTTATATTTGATTAAATTTTATTCAGAAATTCTTAGGAACTCTGCATTAAGTTATTTGACTTATTATATTATTTTATTTACTCTATATGTAACTCTTTAGAGTAGTTATTAACATTTTAGTATGAAAGAATCTGAGGCTCAAAAAACTTCAGGAACATTTATAAAGTTATTTAGTTAATAAATGATGGGCTAGGGTCTTCCAATTCCAAATGCATCATGAATTTCACTACATCACAAGCTAAGATTAAACTGTGCTTATGCAGCAGTGTTCTATGGAACAAGATGCTTTATTCTTCTTGAGGTTATATGTTTTTAGCCAGTGAAACAAATAAATCCAGAAAAACAGCAATCATAACAAAAGCCCAGTCTGCGGTCTTAAAAGGAAAACTACCTGCACTGGGTGGATTAAAGAAGGTATGCCTGAAGAGACAGCATGTAGATTAAAAGCAAGTAAGAAGTTGCTGAACCCCTAGAAAAGAAGAGGGGTGGGTGGGGGATTAAAAACAACATAAAGAACATTACGCATTCCAGGGGAATGAAGGAGGAGGAAGTGCACAGTCATCTTCAGAAAGGAGAGAGCAAGATCTTCCAAGTACAGAAGTGACCTATCAGATCCACGCTTCACTGAGGAATGGAGGAAGGATGTTGGTAGTTCAGAAGACAGTTAGGATGCAAAACACTCCGGTAGTAGGGGTGGTATGAAAGTAGGCTAAGATGTATATGCATCTGGGCCTAAGATTACACAAACAATGAATCATGGAACACCACATCAAAAGCTAACGATGTACCGTATGGTGACATATCATAAAAAAAAAAAAAAGACCTCATTAGATTAATTATAATTTAAAAAACCCCACATATTATACTGTTTTACATACATTAATTTATAACATTGAATTCTTATAATATCCCCAGGGATTAGGTACTTTTAATAGAATTTCTCTTGTGGGAAAACTGAGGCGCCGGGAATTGAAGTAATTTTCTCCGGTATGCAGTTAGTGAGGGAGACAGCAATTCTAACTTTGGCTCCAGAGGGTGTGCTTTCCATCCTACGCTTCTCTCCTTCTCTAGAGGGCTGGTTGCTTGGGGTAACTGTATCACTCTCAGCGTCACACAGTTTCTTTGTACATTGGTTGCACTGAAAGTAAAAGTGGGTATGGCCATAATTATTTACCTGACCATTCCATTTATTAAGATTGGAGTGATATATTATAATCAAAATTAGATTTTACTGGGGCACCTGGGTGGCTCAGTCTGTTAAGCATCTGCCTTCAGCTCAGGTCATGATCCCAGAGTCCCGGGATGGAGCCCTGCATTGGGCTCCCTGCTCAGTGGAGAGCCTGCTTCTCCCTCTGCCCCTCAGCCTGCTCATGCTCTTTCTCTCTCTCTCTCAAATAAATAAATAAATAAATAAATAAATAAAATCTTTTTAAAAATTAGATTTTACTAATAAAGAGGTGGCATATTAATGTACTGCTTTATTCAGTCCCTTAAAGCATATCTCTAACACCAAGTGCTGTACATTCATCACACTCAAGCTCTGCTCATTCTAGAAAGATATTCTTTCCCTCTTTGCTACCGAATATTACTCCCTTCAAAGGATTCTTTAGTAACACGAATCCGAAACACTAAATTGTAGACCTCCTTTATCATACTAACTTTTTATAGGCAAATTTTGATTCATATACTTAATTTTAATCCCCTTAAAACTCTTTAAATTGAATTTTTGCTATTAAGATCCTTCAGTAGGTATCTAATACATATTTGTTGGTAGAAAAATTCTAAACAAACTGTTTTATTAATAGTGTAATTCGCTGAATAGAAGAGGGAAGTATCTGGCGCATCATTAGTCAATGAAATTCTTTCTGTTGATGATACGCTAGTAGCTGATAAATGTTACCAGCAGCTATTATTCTAACAGTATCTATGATTACCCAACCATCTCTTGTGAATATATATATGTATCTAAGCTATGTGTCTATGTCTAGGACAGAAAATAAATAAAGGAAATTAATAATAATAAATAATAAATTTTAAAAGTTGTTACTTCCTGTTCTTTCACATTCTCTCACACTCACACACACGTGCATATGCACATACATGATTATTTTAAGTAGAGACTAAATTATTCATATATTTATATTCATATTATATCTATATTCATAATAAGGTTTTCATAATTCCTTTATGTATACCAGCCCAGTTTGAATTAGCCAAGAAAAACACAGCCTAACATATGGAAGAAAAAATGTGCAATGCATTTTTTTTTAAGAATCTGAAAATCCAGTGACTATAGATAAAGAGTATGGAGGTATGATATTTGGTCTTGTGTCTGCCATCAGGGAGAACGAAAGTGATAAGAAATCACTTGAGAGCAACAGTAATGACTTTCCCCATCTCTCACAGAGACCAGGTACACACCAGGGGCTGCAGCAACTTCCGCCCACAGTTGTGTTCTAGGACCAGAAATGTAGAGAGCCCTCCATGTAAACATTACTCACTGCAGCACTCAGAGCTTTCTTAAGTTCCAAGCAAACCACACTGGTTCATACACACACAAAACACGTCTACAATACTTATTACACAAATTATGGAATTCAGGAAAAGCATTTCTTTAGAACAAATTAATAAAAATAGGACAGGCTATATAAATTTTTATGTTTTTGCACTTACTATGAAAATGTTGGTATATTACTCTTTTCCCCATCATGAAGTTATGCACCATAAATAATAGACTCATTGCAATGAAGAATTTTTCACTCATTCTGTAGAGAATATTTTCAAGTAATCTTACTCATCAGATATCTGATTAAAACTAGCAGGAGTATAATCAGCCAGTATCTTGAATCAATTACATTTGGCAACTTTGCTATATTCTCCCAGCGCATGCATAAAACTGCCATTTAACATTGCTAACATTTGAAGTCTTTGGAAAAGCAAGCTGCTTTTTAAAAGTAAAAAAAAAAAAATTGCCTTTACTATCCTTCCTAGTAATTTGTGTATCATCAAATTCATATAACTAAAGCATGTGCCATTTTTCTGACAACTTAATTAAATTAAGAGATAAATATTAATATAAGCAAATGTAGTTCTAAGAGACATTTCCAATAAGACACATAGATATACTTGACTCTGTCACTCATGACATATTTCTTGGTTAAAATGAATTATGGAAGTTTATCATGGTATGATATACATTTTCATAATACTCATTAAGGATAAATATGGTTTATAAATTTCAGGTAACTTAAAGCCTAAGAAATTTCATCTTGAACCACACGCGTCTCAATAAAGTTTAAGATTCTGGGGACATTAACTGATAAATTATTTTGAAGTTCTACTAATTACTTTAAGTTCCAAGGACTTAAAAGTAATCATCTGAGAAATCAGAATCACTTATGTGGTATTTTTTTAATTCTTTGTGATACTAAGATAAATACATAAAATATGTTAACCTACTGCATCTTTTGGAAAAATGATATTAAATTATGATACTGCTTTTATTTTTTTCTTTCCCAAGTCCGTTCAATTCAACATACATATTTATTTAGTATATTAGCATATTTATAACTCAGGGACTTTTACTTCAGGGAGGAGTTCACAAAACTCTTGAGGTGATAAGCTTACATGTCATTCAGCTATTACAAGGCTGTGCACAATATCACATTGTCAATCTCAGGTTGACACGCAGCTGCACCTGTATGCAGACACCACACACACACACACACACACACACACACACACGCGGAGGCATCAGCAGTAACAAATACCTGCAAGTACCTAACTCCAGAAATAACCTTATGTCATTTATTCTGTAAACTATTTTAAGCCAAGCTATTGCCAGGGCCACAAATTAGATATATATTATCTTCACGTATTTTTATCTCTTCCAAACTTAAATCTTCTGCTGGAACATGGTATAGTATGAGTAAATCAATAAATATATGATGCATAAATAATGTTATGCTTTCTCACCAGATTTATTTAACTCAGGATTCTGTGGTTTTGAGACTATCAGATGTTTCCATCTGCCACAGCATGTTTTTACAGTGACTTTAATGGAAGACAATTCAAAAACGAGCTCGCTTCTTTTTTTTACTAATTCATAATACATTGGTAGTTTCTCACTTTTTAAAAAAGATGTTACCTGTGAGAAATGAAAGTATACAATTTAAAATCAAAACTTAGAAACTGTGACTACCTATCGAATTATCATAATGGCACATGGGAAATCTGTTCCCTCATTTTGTAAATGTTGTACGAACAGAAAAAATTTTAATTACCAACCTGGAATGATCAATAGATTTAGTCATACTCCTTTTATCAAATACTCTGAACAGAAGGTCTTTTGGCAAATACTTCATTTCTACATGGAAAGAATACATTCTGTTTCTGGATAGTTCTGAATTTTATCACTAACTAGTCAAGTAGTTATGCTTGTTGTCTTGGCATAATTTTTGATAGCGTCCTGGTTTGTGTGATAAATTATACAGGCTCCTTACAGACATACAATGCATGAATAGTAGTGAGTGATTATTGCTCTGGTATAGACATGGGGAGGATGACAGCAAGCCCAGAGAAGGAACTCTTTAGAAGATTTTAGCGGTCATGAAAAATTTTTGAGAGTTGATGTTACCTTGCAGTTTCTTAAATCAAAAGGATATTGAGAGCAGAGGAAACAAGTAAAAAGTCATTTCGGCATGAAGTGAGAAAAAGTACATGTGTTCAAATGACCACTTGGCAGGAAATAGGAATACACGTCAGGAGCAGGGCAAAATGAAGCTTGAAATTTCATGAGGCCGGATAATAAAGTGTGCTTATCTAAGCAATATATACTACATTCTGAAAGTTACAAGAAGCCATTGGAAGATTCTAGTCAGGGTTGCCGTATAGACAGTATGTCCTTTCGGTTCCATTCCCCAAGCCTCTCTGATTGCGTCTCTCCAACAGGCGCTAATAAAACCTGAGCCCCAGCCACACCATTGCTGCCCCCAGGCCACTGCAGGGGCCTCTTTCCCCTCCGCTCCTGCCCTGCAGAGCAGGCTGAGTGCTGATTGTAACAAGCAAAGCAGTCATTCCCCTACTAAACATTCTGATCGATGATGATTACAGTTAAAAGAAAATGTTAACTCTTAACTACCCCTGTATGATCTGCCTGTGCCAACCTCACCAACTTCATCTCCCTTCCCTCCTCCACCTCTTTCATTTGCCTCACTGCACCTAGTACTGCATGATTACCTCATTTTTAAAGTGTGTTCAGTAATTCCTTCTCACAAAAAACCACTAAAAGGGGGCGCTTGGGTGGCTCAGTCGTTGGGCGTCTGCCTTTGGCTTAGGACGTGATCCCGGGGTCCTGGGATCGAGCCCCACATCAGGCTCCTCTGCTATGAGCCTGCTTCTTCCTCTCCCACTCCCCCTGCTTGTGTTCCCTCTCTCGCTGGCTGTCTCTCTGTCAAATAAATAAATAAAATCTTAAAAAAACAAAAAACCGCTAAGAGAAGAATAATCTTACATCATTCATCATGGTAGCCCTAATGTGTAAAATATTGGAATGTACTAAAAATCCAAAAACAGAAGGCGTTGGATTTGCTATTTAAGTTTCACAATATGATTGCCACTTAAATTATGAAAGAAGATTGTTAAACATACTTTAGAGACTTTCTGTGTTTTCTTTAACATTTATAAATTTCTGTAAATGTGTTTAACGAAAAGTCGAATATAAGATTCTTAAATGCATCGACTTTTATATATTTATTTATTTCTGTTAGTATTTCTTGTCCTACCATTGTATGATCTGCGTGTGTGCACATGCTTCTGTTTGAGAAACAGAGACCAAAGATAAAATTTGAATTCTTTTGTAATGAAAACTATATATATATATATATACGTACATATATATATATATGATTTTTAATAATTTCAGGCTTGCAGGTAAAAAGAAAACACTAAGTTATTCTATATTTTAAATATGCAATACTGTGTATTTTTATAATGATGAATATGTAGTTTTCCATTAATATACCATAATGGATATACACCCAGAAATTTATTCCAGAATTTGTTGTTTAGACATGATAATCTTTGTCTCAATTCATAGTTTTTTAAGAAAAACCTAGGAATTTATATAAAAAATCATAAACTATTTTTGTCTTTTATCCAGTAATTCTCAATCCAATAATTCATTTTTAAATCATTGAAAATGTACAAAAATACTTCACCCAAAGATATATGTTTAAGTGTAATTTTAATTTTTATTAAATGATGAAAGAAGGCAAAAATCTCTAAATTTCTTAAAATAGCAGAAAAGTTAAATGTATTATATAACACACCTAATAATTAAATATTACACATCTGTAATACAAGGACTTAGGAAGTTTTTTAATGAAATGGAAAAATATTTATGAAATATATACATGTATGTGTGTACATGTGTTTTTATTTTAATATGTGTTTATTATATCCATATTTATGTCTATCTAGAGAGAAATAAAAATGAAGCCGGAAAATAAATCTACCAAGATGTCTGTAATATGCATTAACCTCTTTGGAACATGGATGCCTTTCACAGTCAATGGATTTTACAATCACTGACAGCTAGTTGGGTCATGACATAGACGTGTGAAAATCTCCCTTCACACCTTCTGGTAAAAATCACAAAACTGTCAGCATCAAAGCTGCTAAAATTTTATGAAGTATGACTTTATGATTAGATCAAGGGTGATTTTTTTCCTTTCATACATTTGCCCAGATTTTTCAAACAATTTGTGTGATTTTTATAAAGAGAAAAAATATTAATAAACCCTATAAAAATAGAACATAATCACAGAAAGCACATAAACAAAACAGTAAGTTAAATTTTGAAAAATAAAAAAAGGGAGCAAGGAATATACTAAAATGCTACTTTCTTTACTGTTTTTGAGAAATTAATTATAGATCATAAATCGGATTTTAAATGAAATACCAATGAACTTGGTGTCATTTTTAAGTCCTGAGTAACCCTTACTATTTAGAACCCTGGTCACACTACCGTTACTCTCTTTATTCATTTTTTCTTTTGTGAAATAGAGATATACACACCTAATTAGGTTTGAGGAAGTTTGTAAATTCAATCTCAGATGCAAAAATTTTTCAAAATCCTGATTTTGTAGATGTCCAAGTTATTTCTTTTGCCTTATATAATATTCGTGGTCATTAAATAAAAATATGTATTGTGGATAAATTATCTAAATATTTGAAAATGTTATAAACACCTATTTGAAAATGATTCCCAGGTCATCCAGATTCTGGCAATTATTAGTGTGAAGAGGTCCTCACCGCAGGAAATGCCAGGTTTCTTTACAGATTTTTGTGGGATAACTTAAGTACCATAAAATTCACCGATTGTAAATGTACAATTAAATGATTTTTACTGAATTTGCAGAGTTATGAAACCATCACCACAATTTTTGTGTGTGTTTTAAATGTGTTTCATGTGTTTTAAATGTTTTAGAACGTTTCCTTCACTACAAAAATTTCCCCCTGTCCCTGTGCAGTCAATCTCCACTCCTTCCCTAAGACCTGGGCAACACTGATCTGCCTTCTGTCTCTGTAAATGGCCTTTCCTGGACATTCCATATATAAAAAGAATCAAACAACACGTGGCTTCTTTTACTGGATAGTATTTTGTGGTTCATACATGTTGCAGCATGTATCAGTAATTTGTTCCTTTTTATTGCCAGGTAGTATTTCATTATTTGCATATACAGAATATTTTTAACCATTTACCAGTTAATGGATACTTGATTCTTTTCAGGTTTTGGCTACTGTGAATAATGTTGCTGTGAACATTTATATATATGTATTTGTATAAACTTATTTTTTCTTTTATTTTGGGTAAGTAGAATTATTGTGATATAAATATAGTAAGTTTATGTTAAAATATTTTTAAGAAACTGCTAAACTGTTTTCCAAAGTAGTTTTCCAAAACAGTATTCCAAAATACTATTCTGTGCTCCCACCAGCAATGCATGGGGGTTCCAGTTTCTGCACATGTATGACAACAGTTGGTATTTTCTGTCTTACTTTACTTTAACCATTCTAGTGGCTATGTCATGGTCTTTTATTGTGATTTAACGTGCATTTCTCTAATGACTAATAACATTGAACACCTCCTAATGTACTTCTTAGTCATTTATATATCTTTAGTAAAATGTCTATTCAAATTATACGCTTATTTTAATTGCATTATATGCCTATTATTAGGTTATAAAAGTTCTTTATATATTCTGAATACAAGTCCTCTATCAGATAACTGCTTTGCAAATATTTACTATCAGTCTTTGGCTTGCCTTTTCCCCTACTTAACAGTGTCTTTTTTTTTTTAAGATTTTATTTATTTATTTGACAGAGAGAGAGCAGCAGCAGAGGGAGAAGGAGAAGCAGACTCCCCGCTGAGCAGGAAGCCTGATGTGGTACTCAATTCCAGGACCCCAGGTTCGTGACCTGAGCCAAAGACAGATGTTTAAGCAACTGAGCTACTCAGGTGTCCCTTAACAGTGTCTTTTGAAGAGAAATTGCTTATATTGATGAAGTCCAAATTATTAATTTTTTATTTCATGGGTAACTGTTCTCATGACGATACTAAAAAATCATTGCTTCACCCAAAGTCATGAAGCCCTTCTTTTTTACTGTGTTCCTTTCTAAAAGTTTTATAGTTTTAGGTTTTCTATTTAAGTCTATGGTTAATTTTTATTTAATTTTTGTATGTAATGTGAGGAAGTGGTCTGATATTATTATTATTATTAATTATTGTTATTATTATTATTTGCATGTGGATATCCAATTTCTGAGGGCACTTTTATTGAAAACCAACTGGTCATAAGGGTATGGTTTATTTTTAGACTTTCAGTCCTATTGCATTAGCCTATTTGGCTAATCTCGCATCAATATAACACTATAATGATCACTATGGTTTTATAGTAAGTTTTAAAATCAGGTACTACAAGTCCCCAACTTTGTTATTTTCCAAAAAAATTTTGGATATTTTGGCCTTTTGCATTTTCATTTAAATTTTAGTACAATTTTGAGAGGATGTATACAACTACACACTGAAAATGAACATCAGTTGTTTTCACTTGTTCTCATCGGGTAGGGTACTTGTTTTGCTTCTATTTTCTCTCAGAACTAGCTGTAATCTGACTTCAGTATGTCACTTCAGTGAACCTACTCTCTAAGACAATTTACTAAACAGTAAATAAATTTTATGGTGTTTTATGACTATTCATATTTTTTTATCCTTATTCAAAATGTACACATATAATTCTCTACTCTTTCTAGGAATTAAATATCTTCTTAAGTTTAGACCTACCCTGATACAAATTTCCTTAATTTTGAGAAACATATTTTCTTCTTTCTAGACTCCCATTTCTCTTCAACCAAAAAAGTGCATGCTCTAAAACTTAGTTCTTTAAATACTTCTTTTGACTTCACTGAAGAGTGGTGCTGAATGTGCATTTTAGCCAAATGGCAAACAGCTGCGGGTGAGAGCAGTAAAAAGCTGAGGCCAAGGCTTATTCTGTCATAGCTATGGACTCCTGCAATTATATTTTAAAAATTACTGATGCAATATTATTATTTAAAAATTTTATTAAAGTAATTTTAAAATGTGACATTATAGTACAAAAACAAAAAGAGGATAATTGGTTGGGATTGCCAACTGCTAGCTAATTCCTATCGTCATATTACAGAATTTCAATGCTAAATAGAGTTGAATTTTTTTTAAACATTTATTTATTTATTTGAGAGAGAGAGTGGGGGGACAGAGGCAGACAGAGAGGGAGAGAGAAACTCAAGTGGACTCTGCACTGAGTGTGGAGCTGGATTCAGGGCTTGATCTCAGAACCCCGAGGTCGCAGCCCTGAGATCACAACCTGAACCAAAACCAAGAGTTGGATGCTTAACCAGCTGAGCCACCCAGGTGCCCCTGGAGTTGACTTTTAATTGAGATTGGTGAAGAAGTAAGATTTGGAGGCTAGCTCTGTCAAGATAGAGTACTGCTCATGAGTTTCCAACAAATTAAGAAACTTTCTTCCTCTTTAATGCTATGTACTAAGGTAAAGAGTTTTCAGCCTGTGTAAAACTCCTTCAAAAGATTTGTTTGGTAATGATGTTGCAATATTTCCTAAAACTATATAATAAACCAAAGTTTTGTTCGTTATTTGAATTAATCTTTATTAAGTGTTTTAATAAGCAGATTTGAAACCTTCTTAAAATATTTTATTGTATTATATTGTTAGTATTGTACATTATAAAATAACATACCATATGGCTTAAAATAATTTTAAGCTACCTTAAAATTTAATACTACCTTATTCAACTGTGTACAAAACATGTTTTTAAAACTTGAATCAAGAAATGTGCTAATTGAACAATGCTATTGGCTTTGAGATAACATAACGTTATGGAATTCCCAGCTCTATTTCAGATATTATTTCTTAGATGTCAATTTCAGCATACTTTGAAGAAACTTAAAAAAAAAAAAACCTGATTTTTCACTGGAGCCTCCAAAAAGAACACAATCTGGACAAGACCTTAACCTTGGCCTAGTAAGACCTGTCAAACTTCTGATCTACAGAATTGTAAGATACTACATTTGTGTTTTTTAAGCCACTAAATTTGTGGTAATTTGTTCCAGCATCAATGGAAAAATAAAACCGATTTTGGTACCTAGAAGTGGGATACTACTGTAACAGACATAAATAAACATGTGGACGTGGCTTTGGAAGTGGGGAATCGGAATAGGCAGGAAGAATAGTGAGGAGTATGATAGGATAAACCTAGATTGCCTTGAATATATGAAACTTAACTCTGCTAGTAACATAGTTGGGAATAAGGTACATGTTACAAAGTACATATTATTCTAGATGTCAAAGGAAGGTAGAGGAAAAGAAATCCTTGTTTTACGGTAGCAGAAAGCTAAACTGAATTGTGAATTGTAGTTATATGAAATGCAAAATTTGTGAACAGTGAACCTGTAAATTTAGCAGAAGAGTTTTCCAAGCAAATTGTTTGAGGTCTGCTACTTAGAATAAAATGTGAGAGAACAGAGAACAAGGCAAGAATTGTTAAGCAAAAAGGAAGTGGTGCTTGATGTTGACTTAAGAAATTCTTAGTCTATCCAGATTACAAAATTTGCTATAATTAGGAGATACACTGTCAGACAAGCCTGATTTGGAGAGTAGGCCAAGAGTGTAGACAAGCAAACTTTAGCTAGTTTCTCAGAAAGATCAAAAAATCAAAGCAATAAATCATACACAAGGCTTTTAAGGATCCTTTCAGCCATCACAACAGAGCCAGGAATAGAGAAGGGATTATCCAGGAAAGATCTGTAGGCAAGCCTGTTGTCTAGTGGAGTGACTCTTTGTGGGAGAATCACAGGTTCTTGAAAAAACAAGGTGTCAGACTCTCAAAATTCTACTGGCTAGAGGTAGGCTGATAAAACTATTCAACTTAAATCACTTGCTACCCTTCAAAAAAAAGGGAAGGATGACTGTGAGGGTGGAGCCACAGGCCCCTGGAAGGAGCTGTGAATCTAGGGGTTATGAACCATAAAGGATTATTTACAGGTCTTGAAAGATTGATTGGAGATTGACAGAATAAAATCAAAAATTTCTTGGGACTTTTTCATTTTCTCCCTTTTTTTCAATGGAAATCTCTACAATTGTTTTTCCAATGCCTTTCCTTTCATATTTTGAGAGCAAATATCTTTTTTCTTATGTTTCCCAGGTTCACAGATATAGAGGTATTGTCTCAGGGTGGATTATACTCTGAGCCTGCAAATTTTGGACTCGTCGTACTCCATAATTGTGTAAGTCAATTCCCTAAAATAAGTCTCTTTCTATATATTTACACAATCCTATTGGTTCTGTTTCTCTGGGGAACCCTAATACACATCTAAACATATTCTATTTCAGATACATAATAATTTTTAAAAAGTTAAATATAGAAACTTTCTTATTATATGACCTGTTGCTTTGGTCCTTTTCGTTTTATTATTGGTATACATGCCTGTCTATCTATGTTACAAACCCATTTTCATAATTATTACTTTATATAACATGTTTTTAAAGGAGCTGAAAGAATAAAGGAAGGCAGTATATATTTATAGAGTTTGTGTTATTAACTTTGTATTTACGCTTTCTGGTTGCCTTCATTTCATCCTATGAATTTGAATTACCGTCTGGGAATTTTTTCTAAAATTCTGTCTAGCTTTCTAGGTTATTTTCCAATAATACGGTTGATATGTTCTTTTTAGTCCATAGTCCATCAAGACTAGAATATGAAATTCTTCATCAAATTATTTTACTTGAATTATCTCAATAATTGAATAATTTTAATTACTGAATAATATTCCTCTCACTTCAGAAAAAGGGATGATACTTTACTATCTTGAGATAAAAACATTAAATATCAGGAAATTTATCCTAATGTTTTAGCAGGTTTTGGTTTCAACAAATGTGTTGTTAAAAGAATTTCATAGGAAATTTGATACTAACAAATACTATTCTGTATTTACCTAATGGCTTAACCTGCTTTCTTTTTTCAATATTTTATATATAAATTCAATTCTGAAAAACCTTAAAACTAAATTCAGAGTAGTTTATGAGTACTAGCAACACATATAAAAATAAATATTTTAAAACAATTTATCTTTGTTAGATTTTCTGATTCATCGCATTGTATTGTTAAAATATGTTTGGATGTATTTAATGTGAATAATTTGAGTGTTTAATTCAAACACGTGTTGAGATTTTTCAACTTGGTAGTTATAATTTTAGTTAACTAGAATTTTTTAATTAAATAAAATGTTTTATGTAGACATAATTGTTTACTGATTTTAAAGTAATCTTAATATTTCTGATTCTTAATGATATAAATATACTAAAAACCTTCATTCCCCTTTGCACTTAACATTCTCCAAATTTTGTCAACAAGTAAAAATTAAATTCTTTTGGAACCATCAAGAAATTAGATGCCATTTTAGTGATACTGCTATCATTTCAGCGTGAGTCAAGGCAGTGGCATCAAGCTGCATGTGTATAGATATAGATATAGATATAGATATAGATATAGATATAGA
>NC_048222.1:116786934-116798690 GCF_002007445.2 Ailuropoda melanoleuca
AAAAAAAAAAAAAAAAAAAAAAAAAAAAACAAAAAAACAAAAAAAACAAAAATCCTGTCTAACATTGAGAAAAAAACAAAACAAAAAACAAACAACAAACAAACAAAACAACAATAGGCAACCCCAAATTTAAGGACAGTCTATAAAAGACCTTATCAGTATTCCTTAAAACGGTCAAGGTCAAGGTCATCAAAAAGTCTAACAGAATATCTCAGTCTATAAGACCCTACAGAAACATGATGACTGCAGTGAAAAAAATTGTATGTTGGGTGGGATCACAGAACAAATAAAGAGGATTAAATATTACTGAGATAAGTTTTTGAAGTTATCAAAAATTTATCTGCTTATTTTTTCCTCAAGGCTCGATCAAAATATGTCATTTTATTCTTTAGCAGAACATATTGTATTTAAATCAAAATACTTATTTTTTTGCTATTATGATTTTCACAATTCACCCTTGATGCTGACTTTCTTCTTTAATAGTCATATTACAGGGAGAATACTACTTCTCTTGCAATACAAACACTGCACAGCTGAAAGATTTAAAATAAACCAAGCAACTACATATTTCAAACATACCAAAGCAAAAACAGTGCAGAAGAAATTTGGGCCATCATTTCATTCTATTTTGGATCATTCTGAAGTGTTCTTACATTTCTTCATACATTAAAAATCCTTCATTAAAATTTATACATTGATTTGTTGCTGTTTTCAGCAAAGGCATAAAGAAATTTGGGGTACAAGAATAAATGAATTGAAAAATAGGTTCAATGATACGTATGTAAAATCATCTTATACTTTTCTGTGGGATAATTGAGTGAAAGTTGTCACACAGGCATGCATGCAAGCACAACACATATAAATATACACAAGTTTAGACACTCATTATGCCTCAATCTAAAAAATAATCTAATGCTGACTACAAGATTATATGAGTTTGTTTGTTTGCTTGTTTGTGTGTGCATGTGTTTTGGATATCTCCAAATGCTAGGACTTGGGACAATTATAACCTATGGAACCACAAGAATGCATTTACACTCTACCTTGAATTCTATTGTGGAGAGCAAGTGTATCAGTTTTCCTGATCTGCACGTAAAGAAAACTTAAATAATGGAACTTCAATACAGAGGAGTTTGTGGTTAATGTCCAGGAGCAATCCAACAAAAGAGAGAGGGAAATAATAAATTACCAATATCAAAAATGAATGGTGCTGGACACCTCTACAGATCCAGAGACTTTAAAATGACCATAGGAAATATTATGAACACCACCACACATACAAATTCAACCACTTGAATCAAATGAAAGGATTCCTTAAAAAACAGAAACTACCAAAACTCACCCAAAATGAAACAGAAAATCTGAATTATACAATAATTATTAAACATGTTAAATTCATCACTAAAAACCATTATGAGATATAAATGTCTAGACTGAGAGGGTATCACCAGAAAACTCTTACAAACATTTAAGAAAGAAACCAGTAATTCTATGCAGTATCTTCCAGAAATTTGAGCTCTTTTTTATGAACACAGATGCAAAACTTCTCAACAAAGTATTATAAACAAACCCAATCCATTAAAACAAAAATGAATAATATGCTACAAACTTTAACAATATATGAATGGTTCAATATTAAAAATTCACATATGCAACCAACACTATTACTAGCATTAAGAAGAAAAAATATAAAATCATATTAATTTTATGCTTATGTGCATAAAGGGACTTGCACATGAATATTCATAGCGGCTATATTGTTAACAGCCAATTTGAGAAACAATCTCATTGTCCATCAACAGGAAAAAGGGAAGGGAAAAAAAGCATTGGGGAAAAAAAGCATTTATCTGTAGTATACATATATTTATGGTAAAATGTCTCCACAAAACAGTTGTAGAAAGGAACATTTTTAACCTGAGAAAGGGTGTTTGCAGAAAACCTGCAGTTAACATTACACTTGATGGTGAAAGGTTAGATTATTTCATCCTAAATTTGGGAAAAAGGCATTGATATCCTTTCACTACTTATATCCAACACCATACAAGAAGTCCTATCTAGTATAAAAGGGAAGAAAAAGAAATAAAAATTATCCATATAAGGAAGGAAGAAATAAAACTGCTCTTATTTATGGACAACATGATTGTATATTGAGAAAACATTAAGGAATTTAACAAACATTTTTAGAACTAATAAGTGAGCTGAACATCACTTCAGGAAGTTTTACATAAATGAATCAGGGGTGCCTGGTGGTTCAGTTGGTTAAGCGTCTGCCTTCAGCTCAGGTCATGATCCCGGGGTCCTGGAATCGAGTCTCACATCGGGCTCCCTGCTCCTCCATCTGCCTGCCTCTCTCTGAACTCATGCTCTCTCTCTCAAATAAATAAATAAAATCTAAAACAACAACAACAAGAAGAAACAATCATGTAGTATGTTCATGGACTGCAAGACTTCATATAGTCAAGATGTTAATTCTCAAATTGTCCAGTAGATTCAATGAAATTTCAATCCAAATTCTAAAAGGTTTTGTAGACTTTAATAAACTGATCCTGAAATCTATATTGAAGGGCGAAGGAACTAGTTAAAACAATTTTGAAAAAGAAAAATAAAATCACACTATCCAACTTTAAGTGTTACCATAATGCCACAGTAATTAAGATATAAAAATTTTGGCAAAAGAAAAAATAAATAAAATAACACAGATAATGGAACAGAAAAGAGAGTCCTGAAATAGGCCTATACATATATAGCCATTTAATTTTACAAAGCTGAAAACCAAAGCAATAGAAAATGATAATATTTAAATAATACTTAGCTATGAAAAGGAGTAAAGTATTGATACTTGCAATAACAGATGAATCTGAAATTCATTATGCTGAGTAAAAGGAATCATTCTCAATATGTTACATACTATATGATTCTATTTTATGTCATTCTCAATAAATACTGTAATGGAGAACAGATTAGTGGTTGGCATGGGTTAGGCATGAGAAGGGGGTTTAATTATAAAGGGATGCATAAGGGAGATTTGGGGAATAATGCACCTGGTTTGTATCATCACTTTATGGAGGTTACATGAATTTATACATGTGTTAAGTTCACAGTCCTGTATGCAAAAAAAAAAAAAAAGCAACTTTATGCTAATTTTAAAAAACAAAATTCTAAAATAAAAGATTGTTTCAATGGGGGAAGTGGATAGGGCTTAAATATGTAATTGACAATGAGGATATTATTTTTACTATAGTAATTTCTAGAGTACATTTTTGTTATAGTAGTAAACAATAGAGCTTACAAAGCCTATAACAAAACTTAACTTACCCTTGTTTGCACTTCCAACCATGAACTGACAAGCAGCTCAATTTCTTCTTTTACTTGGGGTCATGACAATATACTCTCCTTGGGTACCATTCTTATTTGTCAAGGACAAAAACAAATAAAAAACTTTGCAGAAAACTGATCAGCTAGCCAAGCAGATGAGCATCTAATTTCCTATGCTATATGTGAAGTTGCTTTATATAGATGCAGCAGTAGAAGTCAAACTCTATCACATTACTACCAATTCAATTGTATGTAAAGTACATATGACTGCATTATTTTTTTAATTTACATTTGTTATATAGCTTTTCTTTGGTGGTGTTGAGGGGAGCATTTGGTGTGTTTTTCTACTTTCTATTTTGCTTTTGTTCCTTCAGGATCCCTTTAATTCTCCTTCCTATTCACTCTTGCATGTCTGTACATTATTGTTCCTTTTCTATTTACTGCCTAATCTCCCAGAAGCAATTGATATCTATGACTTCCAACTCAGTTATTGTAATTGTTCAAATGTTTTCCCTTTATATCTGACTTGTTTTCAGTGGGTTTTTTCATGTTGAAAAAGGAATGTGTCTTTCTGGGATGATTTTGTCTAAGCCCCATCTCCCTTCAGAACTTGCACCCACCCCCCTTATCTTTTATCATTCAGTCTCTTCAGATTCCATGCCATCTCGACTCAGGGCTCTGGTATAAGCCATCTACTTGAATATCATGTTTATTTCTCTCCCTATACATAAATTGAGGATTATAGTAATCTCTGTCTCCTGATATGCTGAGATATGGGCTATGTTTAGTTTTATTTGCTCTCCTTGTTGATCTGTATGGTTTTATGGATAATAAGCAGAGAAACTCAGATTTAGTGAATTTTAGAATGACCTAGAAGGCAAAGACATAACATTTTTATTGGAGCAGAATTCTTGTTCATTTTAAGAAGTTTAAAAAATATAAAAATGAAAAGTAAAACCAACTTAAAGATAAATGTTGTGAATATTTTGATGCTTATCAGTATTTTATGGCAAAATGCACAGATGTAAATATATACATATGTAAATATATTTTTCATAGCTTGTATCAGGTCATATAACTTTTGTGTATTTTTGTTGTGAATATTTTGATGCTTATCAGTATTTTATGGCAAAATGCACAGATGTAAATATATACATATGTAAATATATTTTTCATAGCTTGTATCAGGTCATATAACTTTTGTGTATTTTTGTTGTGAATATTTTGATGCTTATCAGTATTTTATGGCAAAATGCACAGATGTAAATATATACATATGTAAATATATTTTTCATAGCTTGTATCAGGTCATATAACTTTTGTGTATTTTTGTTGTGAATATTTTGATGCTTATCAGTATTTTATGGCAAAATGCACAGATGTAAATATATACATATGTAAATATATTTTTCATAGCTTGTATCAGGTCATATAACTTTTGTGTATTTTTGTTGTGAATATTTTGATGCTTATCAGTATTTTATGGCAAAATGCACAGATGTAAATATATACATATGTAAATATATTTTTCATAGCTTGTATCAGGTCATATAACTTTTGTGTATTTTTGTTGTGAATATTTTGATGCTTATCAGTATTTTATGGCAAAATGCACAGATGTAAATATATACATATGTAAATATATTTTTCATAGCTTGTATCAGGTCATATAACTTTTGTGTATTTTTTCTCTTAATGACATATTTTTAGAAAATTCCTATGTTGTAACATTTTCAGCATGCTTTTCCATAGTATTTTATCAAATGTAACCTAGAAATATTATTCATCGTAGATTGCTACACATCAATATATTTATGCACATGATCTAAAAGTAATTTTAATGTTATTATAAGACAAACACAGAATACTACAGTGTATAAAGATTTATTCTCAAGTTCAGTAGGTAATTAATACTGCTTTTCTTAGTAGTCAAAGTAGTTATATTTATTATTAAGAGATGGTTACCTATCTTGTTGGTCATTAACAAGTGATGATTAATTATGGAATGTTTTATTTTACAAAAGACATTTTGAATACCTTTGAAAAATCTAGGGAAAATCCCATAAAATTGCAACAATTAACACTGCTGTGAAATATTAAGATTGGATAAATTCTGCTGAGTTCCTGGGTTCATGATACCATCTGTTCAATCTATTTTTCAAACAATCTGTTCTAATACATTACTAAATATGTCTCCAGAACTCATATCCCACCCTCAGTAAGACATAGATTTCTTAGTGTGAAAACAATTTTGTTACAACTTTATTAACTTAAATTCAGAATATGGCAATTAGCTCAGTCCTGCTAAAATTCATATTCTTATTACCTTTAAGGAGATAGCCAACAGTGTTTATTTTTTACTTTGTTTCTTTTCATTGTTTGAAGAATCATTGTCTGTTATATTTCATCTGCTGTCAATATTCTATTTTTTGCACTAAGCATTAATATCTAAGTCACAGTTCTGCTTTCCAAATTTCATTGGAGAGGATGTTTGGAGAAAAGCTCTGACACTGGTACATTGGAACATGGGACATAGAGTTAGATCATGTTCCTTTTCCCACTTGAATCTGTGCCTGACAGAAATCTTGGGTGGCGTATATCATCCCATCCCTCCATTTTCAGTCACCTTACCCATTCCTGTGGTAAAGGACCTTTACAATGGCTGGTTCACTGACTCGCTGTGTCTCCCACAGGGAGCACACAGGAAAAGCTCTAATCTAAACTGCAGGGGCTTAGAAAATAGTGGGCATAATCCCTGGTAGCACATGTCTCTGTTGGGTCTGGTCCGGATTAATGTAAAAACACATTAAAAACCAGTCTTCTCACAGAATGCAAAATGAGAATGGGGAAAACATCTATTGTTCTATTTCGTTCAGGCAACCATAGCAAAATATCACAGATTGGGTGTCTTAAACAACAGAAATTTATTTCCTCACAGTTCTGAGGCTGGAAGTCCAAGATCAGGGTATCAGCAGGGTTGATTTCTCCTGAGGCCTCTCTCCTTAGCTTATAAATGGCCTCCCTGATGCTGCCTCTAGATTGTTGTAGACGGTTTTCCCTCTGTGTAAACGCACAGAGGTGTCTCTTTGTGTGTCCAAATTTTCTCTTCTTATTAAGTCACCAGTGAAACTGGTTTGGGGACCACCCTAATGGTCTCATTTTAACGGCTCTTTAAAGGTCCCATCTTCAGATACAGTCACATGCTGAGGCACTGATTAGGACTTCAGTACATGAATTTCAGGAAACACAATGCAGTGCATAATATCTATGTATCTATGTATCTATCCCTCCATCCATCTATCATCTACTTAATCATTTCTGTTCTATCCCAACTACGTGTGTTTTGATCTAAAAAGGAACTTTTCCTTTCACCTACCTCCAATCTTTTCCTTGTCTTGCTCTAAGACACTAGATCTTTAAAAATCCCCCTTTTCTTCCTCTTGATTTCCTGTGTCATAGCCTCCTCTTTCCAGTCACTTGGGAACATGAAGATAAGGGAATTTAAAATATATACTGACAATATTATTGTTCTTATGTATCTCCTCTTCTTGAAAATAAAACATCACACATATTAAAACATATAAATTTATATTTATATATGTAATGGTCCTCGTATTTCTAAAATATTTCTGATACCTTCTGAAATAATATAAATAGTGGAAAACAAATATATTAGCAATCTACAAGACATAGTAAACTGCATATATAAATTATAAGTAAGCAAGAAAATGGTATTTTAAAACTTTTTAGTGATTTCAACATTTTTAAAACCCCAACAATTCTTTGCTTTATAATATGAAAAAGCACTTTAGATTATATCAAATAATTATTCAAATCTCAAGAGGAATTACACATTTTCCCCTTGAGTAGATAAATGTTCATCTTAATCTCCTGGGTATGGTTTCCTATAGTAATCTTCACTTTTCCCACATCTCAATGGTATCTTTAAACATAGTTTAAAGTTTTTAATACACTGTGAATTTCAGTAATTGCGTTTGCCTCAAACACTGAATTATATTATGTGAGAATATGTACAAGGAGGATTAAAAATAACAAAGAGGATTTTAAATACATAAAGCTATCAGATCTAACTCTACTTCAGAATTTTCATCTTTATTGTTAAGTTGTTAATATTGTGCAAATGCCTTAATCTGAGTGTTGCTTAATAAGAAAAATATTCTCATCCTGTTAAGGATAAAATTAATTCAGCTTAAATGATAGCAGATTCATTTAAATAAGAATAATTTTGACTATAAACTGAGAGAAAATATAGTTTTAAAATGGGTAAGGTTTTGAATCCAGACTAATATTAAAACAAACCAAAAAGACTTTACCCAAGAAGACACACACAATGATCATTCTATATTGCAGTAATAATTTCTGTGCAAAATGTTTTTAACATCATATTAACAAACATTCCTAAATTTTACATAACATTTTAAATGTTCCTAAACCATAAAAGATGCAAATCATACAGATTACTTATTCTTTACCTATCTATAAAGTACAGAGTTGTCATAATTGGGTAATGAGAACCAAATAAGTTAATCACAGTTTAACAAAAGATAACAGAGTTTTCAGCATCTTATAAACAACCAACAAGGAAACATTTGTACTAAGGTGTGACATATGCTACTCTTTTTGCAACAAAGATGTATATCAATAGATAGCTAATATAGACAGATGATAGCTAGACAGACAGAAAGATAGATAATGGATAGGTAGGTAAATAGGCAGTAGAAAGATAGGTAGGTAACAAATGGTTGGATAGATAAATATGTAAGAAGAAACTGAAGCAATATAGTCTTTGAAAATGTCTTAGGAATTTAGTATTTAGAAATCCTAAATACTTAAATGTGTGCAAGGGATAAGAAGAAACAGCCAGGTGCTGGTAATGTTTTCTTCCCCCATGTTTGGGAATTAGAACTGCTTTCACTGAAAAGTGGAAAGATTAGAATGAGTATACAAAGACAAAAACTGGTCACAACAGCATTTACAGAGACCTTATTTCTCAAGTCCTTAGTTCTGTTAGGAATACTTTTTGCCAAGTAATTGTTCTCCAATAATGTGAGAGTTATTAATTTATAAATGACCATTTTCCCCTAAATTTGTCATTCCTTTTTTCATTGAACTACCGGTAGTTTCCTTAATCACATAGCACTTCCTTCATAGTGAAATAAATAGGTTTATATTTTCTGATGGAATAGCTAGCATCCATAAAAAAGGCAAGGAAGGAATGTCCACCTTTCCTTTGGGGCAATTATATAGATTGTCACCAGCAAGCGTGTGCTCTCCAGGCTTCCTGAAATATTGATTGCTGTAAGGGGTTTTTAACCGATGTGCCATTTTCCCACAAGACAAATTAAAGATCTCAAGAACAAGACTGACCAATCTCTGCATAGGTGCTCTGGAGTCTACTGATGGGAGGTGTCTTATGGCAAAAAGAAAAACTTCAGAGGAGTATAGAGGTCTTCCAAATCTTATTAAAACAGGGACTTTGGCATTCAGTTGGCTTCCTCAACACCATAAATTGGGAAATTCTCTGGTTGCTGCCTCCTCTACTTTCAAGCTAAATCCAACAATTCACACTCCTCTTTATCTCTTTCCCAATCCTGCATTTACTTAATATAACCTACATGCCCAGCATGAGGTTTTTTCCCTCCCCATCACCTCTTAAAACTACTTTTCATTTTCTCTTAAATGTGTGATTTTTTAAAAAAAAGTGTTGTTATAATAAGACTGTATTTTGTTCAAAGCAGTTTTAGGTTCCCAAAAAAATTGAGAGGAAGGTACAGCAGTATCACAATCCCTGCCCCACACATGTACAGCTTCTCCCATTATCAACATCCCTGAGTGGTACATTTGTTACAATTGGTGAACCTACACTGACACATCATAATCACCTAAAGCCCGTAGTTTACACTGATTCACTCTTGGTGTTGTATATGCTAGCTATGGATTTTGTAAGTGTATAATACCATGTATCCATTATTATGATATGAAACAGAGCATTTTTACTGCCGTAAAATCCCCTCTCCTCCACCTATTCATCCTTCTCTTCCCTCTCCCCACCTGCAACTCCTAATCTTCTTTACTGTCTCCATTGTATTTGCCTTTTCCAGAATGTCATAGAGTTGTCATGCTCTTTCACAGAGCAGAAGTTTGTCAGTTTAAGGATGTATAGCTTATCAATTCTATCTTTCATTGATTAAAACTTTAGTGTTGCATCTAAAAAGTTACCACCATACCCAAGGTAAACTAACTTTCCTCTTATGTTATCCTATATTTAGATACGTGATGTGTTTTGAGTTAATTTTTGCGAAGGATATAAGGTCTGTGTCTAGATTTTTTTTTTTTTGAATACAGATGTCCAGTTGCTCCAGCATCATTTGTTGAAGAGATGGTCTTTGCTCCATAGTACTGCCTTTGCTCCTTTATAAAAAATCAGTCAACTGTATTATGCAGGTCTCCTGTGCTATTTTGTTCCACTGATCAATTTCCTGTTTTTCCCCCAATTTCATACTTCCTTAAGTACTGTAGATTATAGAAAGACTTGAAGTCAGGTAGTCATTCTCTACCTTTGTTCTTCAATATATAGTTGGCTATTCTGGGTCTTTGACTCCCCATATGAACTTTAGAATTAGTTCGTCCATATCCACAAAATAACTTGCTGAGATTTTGATTGGGATTGCATTGAAACTATAGGTCATGATAGGAAGAGTGAACATACTGACAATATGGAGTCTTCCTGTACGTGAACATGGGCCATCTTTCCATTTATTTAGTTTTTCTTTTGTATTGTTCACCAGTGCCTTATAGTTTTCCTCATATAGATCTTATATATATTTTGTTAGATTTATAACTATTTCATTTTTTGAATGCTAATGTAAATGGCACTGTGTTTTTAATTTCAAATTCTACTCATTCAATTACCTGTTCTATTTGTTTAACTACTACTCTGTATCTACTTGCTGATGTACAGGAAAGCAATTGACTTTTGTATAGTAATGTCTACTCTCCAACCTTATTATTATTATTTTTTAAAAGATATTATTTATTTATTTGACAGAGAGACAGCCAGCGAGAGAGGGAACACAAGCAGGGGGAGTGGGAGAGGAAGAAGCAGGCTCCCAGTGGAGGAGCCTGATGTGGCGCTCGATCCCATAACGCCGGGATCACGCCCTGAGCTGAAGGCAGACGCTTAATGACTGAGCCACCCAGGCGTCCCCCTCTCCAACCTTATTATAATCACTTATTGGTTTTAGGAATTTTTTGCCAATTATTTCAGATTTTTTACATGGATGACCATGTCATCTACAAAGATAATCTTATTTCTTCATTTCTAATCTATATATCCTTTATTTCCTTTTCTTGTCTTACTGTATTAGCTAGACCTTTCAGAATAATTTTTTTAAAAGAATGGTGAAAGGAGACATCCTTGCCTTGTTCTGACCTTAGTGGGAAATTTTTGGGTTTCTCATTAAGTATGATGTTAGCTATAGGGTTTTTGTAGGTACTCCTAATTCAGTTAAGGATGTTTCGCTCTATTTCAGTTTACTGAGAGGTTTTGTTTGTTTGTTTTGTTTTTTAATAAACGGTGGTTGGATTTTAGCAAATATTTCTTCTGCATCTATTGATACAGTCATGTATTTTGCTTTTTTGGTCCAAAAAAATCATGTGATTTTGCTTTTTTGATTAAATTAATTGGCTTTTGAATTTCTAAACCTGCCAAGTGGGACAAATCCCACTTGGTTGTGGTGTATAATTCTTTTTATACATTGATGGTTCCAATTTGCTAATATTTTGTTGAGAAGTCTTGATCAAGAGAGATACTGATCTGTAGTTTTTTTGCAGTATCTTTGTTTGATTTTGTTATTAGGGTGATGCTGGTCACAAGGAATGAATTAGGAAGTATTCTCTCTACTTCCATCCTCCAAAAAACATTGCATAGAACTGGTAAAATTAATTCTTTAAGTTTTTTTTAAAAGATTTTCTGTATTTATTTGAGAGAGAGAGAGCACAATCAGGGGAAGCAGCAGGCAGAGGGAGAGGGAGAAACAGGCTCCCCACTGAGCAGAGAGCCCAATGTGGGCCTTGAACCCAGGACCCTGGGATCATGACTTGAGCGCAAGGTAGACGCTTAACTGACTGAGCCACCCAGGTGCCCCATTCTTTAAGTTTTGGTATAATTCATCAGTGAACACACCAGGGCCTGGTGTTTCCAGTTTTAGAAAGTTGTTAACACCATACACAAAAATAAACTCCAAAGNACCATACACAAAAATAAACTCCAAAGGGATGAAAGACCTCAATGTGAGACAGGAATCCATCAAAATTCTAGAGGAGAACATAGGCAGCAACCTCTATGGAATCGGCCAGAACAACCTTTTTCACGACACATCTCCAAAGGCAAGAGAAACAAAAGATAAAATGAACTTATG
>NC_048222.1:116798790-116802480 GCF_002007445.2 Ailuropoda melanoleuca
AAAAAAAATAATAATAAATAAATAAAATAAAAAGATTAAAAAAAAAGAAAGTTGTTAAATATTAATTCAATCTCTTCAATAGATACAGGGCTATTCAGATTGTCTATTTTTCTTGTGTGAGTTTTGGCAAATTATGTCTTTGAAGGGATTGGCCTAGGGTGCCTGTGTGGCTCAGTTGGTTAAGCGTCTGCCTTCGACTCAGGTCATGATCCTGGAGTCCCAGGATCAAGTCCCTCATCGGGCTTTCTGCTCAGTGGGGAGTCTGCTTCTCCCCTGACCCTCCCCCTCTCATGTTTTTCCTATCAAATAAGGAAAGAAAATCTTAAAAAAAAAAAAAAGGAATTGGCCCATTTCATCTAGTTGCCAAATTTCTGGGCATGGCATCGTTCATAGTACTTCTTTATTATCTTGTAATATTTATGGGGTCTGTAGTGATGTCCCTTCTTTCATTTCTGATATTAACAATTTGTATCCTCACTTTTTCTCTTAGTTAGCCTGGCTAAAGGCTTATTGATTTATTTTATTTTTTCAAATAAACAGCTTTAGGTTTTGTTAATTTAATCTATTGATTTCCTATTTTAAATCCCATTGATTTCTGTTCTAATTATTAGTATTTCTTTTCTTCTGCTTACTTTGGATTTAACTTGCTGTTTTCTTTCTAGTTTCTTATTATGGAATTTAGATTATTTTAGATCTTTCTTCTTATACATACAGTGCTATAAATTTCCCTATATACTGCTGTAGCTGCATCCCACAAGTTTTGATAAGTTCTTTATTTTGATTTAGGAAAAAAATATTTTTAAATTTCTCTTGAGAATACTTTTTTGACCTATGTATTAAAGGGATAACAGAGAGATATTGCAGGTTCAGTTCCAGACCACTGCAATAAAGCAAATATTGTAATAAAATGAGTCAAATGAAGTTTTTAGTTTCCCAGTGCATACAGAAGTAAGGTTTATACCATATTGTAGTCTATTAAGTGTGCAACAGCATGTCTTAAAAAATATACATACCTTGGGGCGCCTGGGTGGCGCAGTCGTTAAGCGTCTGCCTTTGGCTCAGGGCGTGATCTTGGCATTATGGGATCGAGCCCCACATCAGGCTCCTTCGCTATGAGCCTGCTTCTTCCTCTCCCACTCCCCCTGCTTGTGTTCCCTCTCTCGCTGGCTGTCTCTATCTCTGTCAAATAAATAAATAAAATCTTTAAAAAAATATATATACATACCTTAATTAAAAAATAATTTTTTGCTAAAAAGTGCTAACCACCATCTGAACTTTTAGTGACTTATAATCACTGATCACAGATCACCATAACAAATATAATAATAATGAAAAAGTTTGAAATGTGGTAAAAGTTACCAATATTGGATAGAGGCATATAGTAAGCAAATGCTGTTAGAAAAACAGTACTCAGGGGCGCCTGGGTAGTGCAGTCATTAAGCATTTGCCTTCGGCTCAGGGCGTGATCCTGGCAATCCGGGATCGAGTCCCACATCAGGCTCCTCTGCTGGGAGCCTGCTTCTTCCTCTCCCACTCCCCCTGCTGTGTTCCCTCTCTTGCTGGCTGTCTCTCTGTCACATAAATAAATAAAATCAGAAAAGAAAAGAAAAGAAAAGAAAAGAAAAGAAAAGAAAAGAAAAGAAAAGAAAAGAAAAGAAAAGAAAAGAAAAGAAAACCAGTACCCAAAGACTTGCTTGATGCAGGGTCACCACATACCTTCAATTTATAAAAAAATGCATTATCTATGAAGTACAATAAAATGAAGCAAAATAAAATGAGGTATGTCTGTATTGAGAAGTGTGCTGGTTAGTCTCCACATATTGTGGGATTTTCTGGTTATCTATTTTTGATTTCTGGTTTAATTCCATTTTGATCTAAGAGTAGATATGATAGGATTTCTTTTCTTTTAAATTTGTTAAGGTGTGTTTATGGGCAAGAATGTGGTTGATATTTGTGAATGTGAAGCTTGAAAAGAATGCGCATATTGATGTTGTTGTCAAATTTAGTCTATAGATGTCAGTTACATACAGTTGATTAATGGTATTGTGTTCAACTATGTCCTTAGTAATTTTCTGCCTGCTGGCCTGTCCATTTCTGAGAGAGGGTTCTGGAAGTCTCCAACTATGATAGTGGATTCTTCTATTAATCTCTGTAGTTCTATTAGTTTTGCCTCTCACAGTTTGATGCTCTGTTGTTAAGCATATACACATTAAGAATTATTATGTCTTCTTTGGGAATTGACCTCTTTGTCATTATATAATGTCCTTCTTTAACTGTAATAAATTTCTCTTTAAAATCTGTCTGAAATTAATATAGCTATTTCTGCTTTCTTTTGATACGTATTAGCATAGTGTATTTTCTCCATACATTTACTTCTAATTTGTATGTCTCTTTATATTTAAAATGTTTTTCTTAGGGAGGAGTTAAGATGGCGGAGGAGTAGGGGACCCCTTTTTCAGCCGGTCCCCTGAGTTGAGCTGGATAGGTACCACCAGCCTGAACATCCACAGAATCAGCCTGAGATGCAGGAAGATACATCTGGATCTCTACAAATGAACATCTCCAGCGCTGAGTATTGAGGTACAAAGTGGGGAGCCGTGAAACTGTGCACAGATATCAGAAGATAAACGGAAGTTGGAGGGAGCCGCCATGTCCGGGACCCAGGAAGCGGTAGCCACCTGCACGGGGGAGCAGGCGGACCGTGGACCCACACCCTTGAGACAGCAGACTGAGACCGTGAGCCGGGGGCGTGCACTACCAAGCATCTCACGGAACTCCGGAACTCCAGTGTGCTCACTGGATCCAGACTGAGACCAGGAGCTCTGGGAGTGCACACGGGGCGGCTGGCAGCTGGCGGCTGGCAGGCCACCGGCACCGGGGAGCGGGTGGCCCGCAGACCCGCACCCTCGAGACAGCAGACTAAGACCGTGAGCCGGGAGCGCGCGCCACCAAACATCTCACGGAACTCCGGAACTCCGGTGTGCTCACTGGATCCAGACTGAGACTGGAAGCTCCGAGACCGCGCGCGGGGTGGCTGGCGACTGGCTGCGGGCAGGGTTAGAAACACAAAAGACAGAGACACACCAGCCCTGGAAGTGAGGGCTGGGATGCCAGGTGTGGGGCGCACAGCCCAGGATGCTGCAGGGTTGAGCAGCACCAACAGAAACAGAGTTAAAGTGGCCAGAACATCAGTGGAGAACGGGCCGCAATCCCTCTGTTCTGTGACAGAGGCTGAATTTCAGCCAGTGTTGCTCTGACTCTCAGAAGAGGCACAGCAGACCGCCAGGGAAAGCCGCCAAAGAACAAAAGCCCAGAAATACCAGCTCACAGGGTGCCCATCCCCATACCCCCTCGCAGGGGACACGGAGACTCTACCCAAACAGGGTTTCCTGAGAACCGGCACAGCAGGCCCCTCCCCCAGAAGTCAGGCTGAAAAATCAAGAAGCCCACAACCCAGGGCACCTGAGTGGCACAGTCATTAAGTGCCTGTCTTCGGATTAGGGCGTGATCACAACGTTCCGGAAAGGAGTCCCTCATCGGGCTTCCCCACTGGGAGCCTGCTTCTTCCTCTCCTAATCCCCTGCTTGGGTTCCCTTTCTTGCTGACTGTCTGTCTCTCTCAAATAAATAAATAAAATCTTTAAATAAGAAGCCCAAATCGCTAAGATAGCTATAAAACAAGGGCGCATGG
>NC_048222.1:116802841-116807255 GCF_002007445.2 Ailuropoda melanoleuca
CCTGCTTCTTCCTCTCCCACTCCTCTGCTTGGGTTCCCTTTCTTGCTGACTGTCTCTCTCTCTCTCAAATAAATAAATAAACTCTTTAAGGAAGAAGCCCACATCCCTAAGATCTCTATAAAACAAGGGCGCACGGCCTGGTCCCAGTCAATAATTTGGGCTCTGGACAACCCCGCAAACTCTCCTCATCAGAATGACGAGAAGGAGAAGTTCCCCCCAGCAAAGAAAAGATAATGAGTCTGTGGCCTCTGCCACAGAATTGGCCTCGGCCACAGAATTAATACATACGGATGTATCCCAATTATCAGAAATGGAATTCAGAGCAACAATGGTCAAGATGATGAGTAAACTTGAAAAAAGCATCAGAGAAAGCGTTGCTGAGAATATAGAATCCCTAAGGGCAGAAATGAGAGCGAATCTGACAGAAATTAAAAACTCAGTGGGCCAAATACAGTCAAAACTAGAGGCTCTGACGGCCAGGGTCACTGAGGCAGAGGAACGCATTAGCAAATTGGAGGATGGGTTAGTAGAATAAAAAAAGAAAATAGAAGCTGGTCTTAAAACAATCCACGCCCACGAATGTAGATTACGGGAGATTACTGACTCTATGAAACGATCCAATGTCAGAATCATCGGCATCCCTGAAGGGGTGGAGAAAAACAGAGGTCTAGAAGAGATATTTGAACAAATTGTAGCTGAAAACTTCCCTAATCTAGCAAGTGAAACAAGCATCCGTGTCCAAGAGGCAGAGAGGACCCCATCCAAGCTCAACCAGGACAAACCTACGCCACGGCATGTCATAGTGCAATTCGCAAATATTAGATCCAAGGATACAGTATTGAAAGCGGCCAGGGCAAAGAAATTTCTCACGTACCAAGTCAAAGGTTTTCTCATTACGTCAGACCTGTCTACAGAGACCTGGAATGAGAGAAAGGCTTGGGGGGGCATTTTTAAAGCTCTTTCAGAGAAAAACATGCAGCCAAGGATCCTTTATCCAGCAAAGCTGTCATTCAGAATTGATGGAGAAATAAAGACGTTCCAAAATCGCCAATCATTAACCAATTTCGTAACCACGAAACCAGCCCTACAGGAGATATTAAGGGGGGCTCTATAAAGGTAAAAAGGCCCCAAGAGTGATACAGAGCAGCAAGTCACAACCGATACAAAGACTTTAAAGAGAAANACAAAGACTTTACTGGCAACATGGCATCATTAAAATTCTATCTCTCAGTTCTCAGTGCCAATGTAAATGGTTTAAACTCTCCCATAAAATGCCACAGGGTTGCAGATTCAATAAAAAGACATGACCCACCATTTGCTGTANTTGGGGGGGCATTTTTAAAGCTCTTTCAGAGAAAAACATGCAGCCAAGGATCCTTTATCCAGCAAAGCTGTCATTCAGAATTGATGGAGAAATAAAGACGTTCCAAAATCGCCAATCATTAACCAATTTCGTAACCACGAAACCAGCCCTACAGGAGATATTAAGGGGGGCTCTATAAAGGTAAAAAGGCCCCAAGAGTGATACAGAGCAGCAAGTCACAACCGATACAAAGACTTTAAAGAGAAATGGCATCATTAAAATCATATCTGTCAATAATCTCTATCAATCTAAATGGCTTAAACTCTCCCATAAAACGCCACAGGGTTGCAGATTGGATAAAAAGACATGACCCATCCATTTGCTGTCTACAAGAGACTCATTTTGAACCCAAAGATGCATTCAGACTTAGAGTAAGGGGATGGAGTACCATCTTCCACGCAAATGGACCTCAAAAGAAAGCTGGAGTAGCAATTCTCATATCAGATAGATTGGATTTTAAACGAGAGGGTATGGAGAGAGATAAGAAGGGCACTATATTATTCTTAAAGTATTCAACAAGTGGATATGACAATTATAAATATATATGCCCCCATCAGGGANCCCAACAGGGGAGCAGCAAGATACACAAGCCAACTCTTAACCAAAATAAAGAGACATATAGATAAGAACACAGTAATAGTAGGGGACCTCAACACCCCACTATCAGAAATAGACAGAACACCCTGGCAAAAACTAAGCAAAGAATCAAAGGCTTTGAATGCCATACTCGACGAGTTGGACCTCATAGATATATATAGAACACTACACCCCAGAACCAAAGAATACTCATTCTATTCAAATGCCCATGGAACATTCTCAAGAATAGATCATGCTCTGGGACACAAAACAGGTCTCAGCCAATACCAAAAGATTGAAATTATCCCATGCATATTCTCAGACCACAACGCTCTGAAATTGGAACTGAACCACGAGGGAAAATCTGGAAGAAACTCAAACACTTGGAGACGAAGAACCATCATGCTCAAGAATGACTCGATAAACCAGGAAATCAAAAATCAATTTAAACAATTTATGGAGACCAACGAGAATGAAAACACAACGGTCCACAACCTATGGGATACTGCAAAGGCAGTCCTAAGGGGGAAATACATAGCCATCCAAGCCTCACTCAAAAGAATAGAAAAATCTAAAATGCAGTTTCTATATTCTCACCTCAAGAAACTGGAACAGCAACAGAGGGACAGGCCTAACCCACTGACAAGGAAGGAGTTGACCAAGATTAGAGCAGAAATCAATGAATTAGAGACCAGAACCACAGTAGAGCAGATCAACAGGACTAGAAGCTGGTTCTTTGAGAGAATCCATAAAATTGATAGACCACTGGCAAAACTTGTCCAAAAACAAAGAGAAAGGACTGAGATTATTAAAATTATGACTGAAAAGGGAGAGGTCACGACCAGCACCATTGAAATTGCAAGGATTATTAGAAACTTTTATCAACAGCTATATGCCAAAAAACTAAACAATCTGGAAGAGATGGAGGCCTTCCTGGAAACCTATAAACTACCAAGACTGAAACAGGAAGAAATAGATTTCTTAAACAGGCCAATTAATTATAAAGAGATTGAGTCAGGGATAAACAACCTTCCAAATAACAAAACTCCAGGCCTGGTCGGTTTTCTTGGGGAATTCTACCAANATGACTGAAAAGGGAGAGGTCACGACCAGCACCATTGAAATTGCAAGGATTATTAGAAACTTTTATCAACAGCTATATGCCAAAAAACTAAACAATCTGGAAGAGATGGAGGCCTTCCTGGAAACCTATAAACTACCAAGACTGAAACAGGAAGAAATAGATTTCTTAAATAGGCCAATTAACTATGAAGAAATTGAGTCAGTGATAAACAACCTTCCAAATAATAAAACTCCAGGCCCAGACGGTTTTCCTGGGGAATTCTACCAAACATTCATAGAAGAAATAATACCTATTCTCCTAAAGCTATTTCAAAAAATAGAAACGGGGGGCCTGGGTGGCACAGCCGTTAAGCGTCTGCCTTCGGCTAAGGGCCCCAAACCAGGCAAAGACCCCCTCAAAAAGGAGAATTACAGACCGATTTCTCTAATGAATATGGATGCCAAAATCCTCAACAAGATCCTTGCTAATAGAATCCAACAGTACATTAAAAGGATTATCCATCATGACCAAGTGAGATTCATATCTGGGATGCAAGCATGGTTCAACACTCGCAAATCAATCAATGTGATACATCATATCAACAAGAAAAGACTCAAGAACCATATGATCCTCTCAATTGATGCAGAAAAAGCATTTGACAAAATACAGCATCCTTTCCTGATTAAAACCCTTCAGAGTGTAGGAATAGAGGGTACATTTCTCAATCTCATAAAAGCCATCTATGAAAAGCCTACTGCAAGCATTATTCTCAATGGGGAAAAGCTGGAAGCCTTTCCCTTAAGATCTGGAAAACGACAAGGATGCCCACTCTCACCACTATTATTCATCATAGTACTAGAAGACCTTGCAACTGCAATCAGACAGCAAAAAGGGATCAAAGGTATCCAAATCGGCAAAGAAGAAGTCAAACTGTCTCTCTTTGCAGATGACATGATACTCTATATGGAAAACCCAAAGGAATCCACTCCCAAACTATTAGAAGTTATAGAACAATTCAGTAAGGTGGCAGGATACAAAATCAATGCCCAGAAATCAGTTGCATTTCTATACACGAANGTTGCATTTCTATACACGAATAACAAGACTGAAGAAAGAGAAATTAGGGAATCCATCCCATTTACAATAGCTCCAAAAACCATACGTTAACTTGGCATTAACTTAACCAGAGACGTAAAGGACCTATATGCTAGAAACTATAGATCACTTTTGAAAGATATTGAGGAAGACATAAAAAGATGGAAAAATATTCCATGCTCATGGATTGGAAGAATTAACATAGTTAAAATGTCCATACTACCCAGAGCAATCTACACTTTCAATGCTATCCCGATCAAAATACCGAGGACATTTTTCAAAGAACTGGAACAAATAGTCCTTAAATTTGTATGGAA
>NC_048222.1:116807600-116869511 GCF_002007445.2 Ailuropoda melanoleuca
TAAGAAGCTGTGGTCCATATATACAATGGAATATTACTCAGCTATCAGAAAGAACGAATTCTCAACATTTGCTACAACATGGACGGCACTGGAGGAGATAATGCTAAGTGAAGTAGGTCAAGCAGAGAAAAACAATTTTCATATGATTTGTCTCATCTATGGAACATAAGTACTAGGATGATCGGTAGGGGAAGAAAGGAATAAAGAAAGGGGGCGGTGATCAGAGGGGGGAGTGAAACATGAGAGACTGTGGACTATGAGAAACAAACTGAGGACTTTGGAGGGGAGAGGGGTGGGGGAATGGAATAGGCTGGTGATGGGTAGTAAGGAGGGCACGTATTGCATGGTGCACTGGGTGTTATTGCACAACTAATGAAGCATCGAACTTTACATCGGAATCCGGGGATGTACTGTATGGTGACTAACATAATATAATTAAAAAATCATTAAAAAAATGTTTTTCTTGTTGACTTCATGAAATTGGATCTTGTTTTTGGTTCACTCTGAGAATCTTTACCATTTAAATGGTGCATTTAGACCATTGGTTTTCAGTGATATTGATATAGTTGGGCTCATATCTTCCATATGTGTTACTGTTTTCTATTTGATGCTTCTATACTTTGTTTCTATTCTTATCTTCTACTCTTTTTCTGCCTTTTGTGGTTTTAAATTATCATTTTATAGAATTTAATTTTTTCTCGTTTCTTAGCATATAGCATATATTTTTTTCTGTTTGTCCTAGGGTTTGCAATAGATATTTACAGCTAATTTAGGTCCACTTTCAAATGACTGTATACCACTTCATCAGTAGTGTGAGTACCTTATTACAAAATAAGCCTAATTCCTTCTTTTTGTTCTTTGTATAATTGCTGTTATTCTTTTTACTTATAAATAAGCATACAGAAGCATATATGATATATACATAAGCATACACACTGGAATACATTGTTGATGTTATTATTTTGAAAAATTTATCTGTTGGATCAACTAAGAATAAGAAAAGTTTTTATTTTATTCTCACTTATTCTTTTTCGAAGCTCTTCCTTTATGTAGATCTGAGTTTCTGACCTATGTTATTTTCATTGTCTCTAAAAAACTTTTTTAGAGACAATACCTCGACACTTTGTTTAGATTTGAATTATCTTTCCATAATTAAGTTAATTTAGGCACACTGGTTTGTATCTCATAGAAAAGGGTTATCTTTAGGTTACATATAGGAATGAGTATAATTTGCAAATATTACAAAGATGATTCCCAATCTCAGCTAACCTCTCTCCCAAATTGCAAACACTCATTTAGTCTTCAATGAAAATAAAGACCAAAAGCAAATGCTTAAGCCTATTACTATGTGAGATTCTAGTGGCTAAGTAATCTCTGAAAGAGCAGTAAGCCATGATTATTGGAAAGTTCAGAATATTAGCAAAGCCTTAACTGCAAAGCATTTAACAGAGGGCCACAAATTTTGTTTTCCTAACAGGAGCTAGAAATTATAGATATCATGTAGTAATGCATGGAACTGGCATTACCTAGTATGAGTGCTGCAGAGAAACTCCAGGTCACCTCTTCCTGATCTATTATTTTTCATAAGCTTCTACTATCATAGCATGGTCCTGCTCTCTACCTGTATAGGCACTCACTAGGGAATACTGGCCTCCTTCCTTCTGTAATCTGTTGAAAGGTTCCATGACCAACCTGCAGCCAGTGGCTCCAAATGGGTATCTCAGGAACAGACATCCACCCTAGTTGTTAAACTTCTTTAAAGTAGGCAATCCAACCTTGGTTTTCCTAACCATGTATTTTTGTGCAAACAAATCAGAATCCATGGCTTTCAAATTAGCCAAAATCTGACCTGAGAAAACTTCCTGAAATTCAAAAGCATCAATACCAGTTAATCCTGCCTTCTCCAAAACTTCTGGAATAGCATATGTTGCCTGAGTAAAAGTTGATCTTTTGGATCCTGAGATACTTACACAAAATCCCTCAAAAATGTCCTCCATTTATAACCCGTGGCCAGAGCTTTTTCCTCTGCCATAATCAGCACTGCTGATTCACCATCGGTCAGGAAAGAATAATTTGCAGCTGTTGCTGTACCACAGGGCTTGATGAATGCGGGTTTTTGTTTGGCCATCTGCTCCACGGAGAAAGGATGAACGCAATTATCTTTGGTAACTGTATTTCTTCTTGGTACTCTTTAGGATACAACTTGGGAAAGGAGTCCTTCATCCTGGGTCCTTATGTTCAGGCTGTGGAAACTAAGTACATACTCATCCTATTTCAGTCAGAAAAAGCAAAGGCAGTGACCAGTTGGTCTGCAGAGTGCCCATCGTCTCACCAGAGGGTGCTCAAGTGATAAGAAATCCAATCCAAATGTAGAGGTTAAAGATAGTGGCTGACCCAGAGTCTTGGTCTTATTGAGATCAAGTATCATTTTCCTTATTTTCCTTGAATGACGAATAGCAATGTCCAACATTAACTCTACACCACCTCCCACAATTGCATCAAAATGGCCAGAAACAAACCAGCCAACACCACCTGTAGTCCTGACTTGGTTGGCAGAGATGCAAGCTAATATGAGCAGGATTCTTGTCAGAGAAGCCAGCTCCAAGCGCAGTCTCTCTACCACATTGCTTGTTTTCACTTCCTGTATAATCGTGCGAAAGATGATATAATCAACAACTTCATTTGGAACACTGGTCTGATGCATCAAACCTGAAAGTGCTGTTCTAGCCAAATCATGCAGTGCCACATCTTTATATGAAGTGCCTGATAGCAAAGGAGTGCAAACACCACCCACCACCACAATATTCCTTATGCGTATCGGGGTTCAACCACAGTCTTCTTCGAGTCTCCCAGCTCATAGCTGGGAGGAACAGTTCAGTGTTCTTGCTGAAAATGTGAGGACTTTTTTTTTTTTTTTTTTTTTTTTTTTTTTTGGTAGCAGGAAGATTTTTAAATGTGTACATCAAGATGGAAATTATCCTGAAATCCCCTCACCTTAGTTTCCGCCATTCAGGCTCCTGCCCAGGTAAAGGTCCAGAACGGAGTGGCAGGACTCAAAAGGACCAAGAGCCGGTGGGCCTAAAAAGGACCCCTCCCACCAGCCAGCGTCTTCTCAGGCTTCCGGGTCCTGGAGGGCTGTCCGTTCACTGCCTGACTAAAAACCCAGCATCTCTTCACGGGCTCCCTTCCTTCCACTGGAGAGAGTCCTTTACACCGCGTTCGCCTGAAATGAAGAGCAGGAGGAAGCGTCCCCGCGACAGCGCAGCTTCACGGGTTTTCGTCAGGAAGTGCACAGGAGCCTGGCTGAAGTGTGTGGCACGAGAAGAAAAGTCCTTTGCGGGGAGCCTCAACTGGAAGCGTTTACACTTCCGTCCCCTTTGGGTGGAACTGGTGGCCTGCAGCGCAGTTAGCAAGCAGCCCCAGCCACTTCACTGTCTCCAGGATGCTCCTCTGCTCAGGGGAGGCTAGCTGAGGGCACCCCGGAGTCCTGGCCAGAACGCCTGTGGAGACCCAGGCGACCCCCAAACCCCTCCCGTGTAAAGAACTGTTTTTAACATTTCTTGCAAGACGAATGTCCTGGCCACAAATTCCATCAGTTTTTGTTTGTGTGAGGAAGTGTTTATTTTCTCCTTCACTTTTGAAGGATAATTTCGTAGGGTACAGAATTCTAGCTTGGTGGGTTTTGTTTTTTTTTTTTCTCTAAACATTTAAACATTTCACTCTATTCTGTTCTTGCTTGCATGGTTTCTAAGAGGTTGGATGTAATTTTTATCTTTGTTCCTCTGTAGGTAATGTGCTTTTTTTGTTTCCTAGGACTTCTTTCAGGATTATTTTCTTCACCTTTCATTTTCCGTAGTTTGATTATGATATGCCTGGGTGTGGGTGTTTTGTTTTGGTTTTGGGGTTTTTGTGGCATTTATCCTACTTCATTTTCTCTGAGATTTGTGGATCTGTGGGTTGGTGTCTGACATTAATTTAGGGAGATTTTCAGTCATTGTTGTTTCTTCTGTTCCTTTTTTTCTTAAGTTTTAGTTAGCAAGTTTCCTGGAGTATTTAAAAATGGTTCCTCCCTTCCTCCCCCAGCAACTCCCACCCCTAAAGGAGACCAAGGGAATTTTTCTCTGGTATTTACTGTGAGAACCTGGTAGAGTTCCCTGAAGTAAATCTTACCAGAGTTGTGGAGACCCTTCTAATGACTGGGCTCCCTAGGAGCTTGTAACTCTCAGACTTGTCCACACTGAGCCTCCAGCAATTCTTCAGTTATAGTTCCGAAGTTTCCTACCCTCCCTTCCCACTCAGGTTCTCATGGTGGTTTCATCTTGGTATCTCAGCTCAGGTTACCTGAGATTCCTTGTGTTCTGTCTCTCCAGTCTTGGGGGCAGTGGTTTACCCTGTGCCCTCCTCTCTTTTAGGGATCCAAGAAGAGTTGATTTTTCAGTTTGTTTAGCTTTTTTACTTCTTGTTAGGACAGCATGACAACTTTTAAGATTCTTATTTGCAGAACCAGAAACTGGACCTAAATATGTCAGTTTAACATATAATTGCTCGCTCATGATTTAATGTTTATATAACAAGATCTACATTCCTCCCTTGCTAGAGATATTGCAGTGCTGCACCAGTATTTCCTAAGCCAGGAGTCTAAAGTCATTCTGGACACTCAGTCCTCCTATTTCCTCTCTCATAAGAGAACAGAAAACACTAGGAGAAACTGTTTTTTAGGAGTTTTTTTTCTCTGCATCCAGTTGTGAAACAATGACCTTTACACTTTTCTCCATTATTTGTCTGTTTAGAAACTGAGTATATTTTAAATATCTCTTGTTCCCAGAAGCTTGCTGGTAAATAGCTCAACATTGTGTGTATGTGTCTTTGTGTGTGTGTGTGTGTGTGTGTGTGTGTGTGGTGTGGAGTGGAGAGGAGCACAGAGCAGGAAGGTTAAGTTATTCTTGTATTATGAATCTTTACACTTTGTTCCCAGCTCTCAACCCCTTGCTACTCCTAAAATTACGGATCAGATTGATAACAATTCTTTTCATCTCTTGTCTCCAAACAACTCAGAAATAGACTTTTTAAATATTGAAAGGTTAGACTTCTTTCTCACTGAGGGCAAGACAAAGGAGAGAAGAGAGAAATTTTGAGAATGTTTGTGAAGTCAAACCTAATGATTCTGTGATTTCACAAGGGTCAAACCTATAGTCTCCATGAAACTCAGAACAGTGTCAACAGGCTTCTGTCCTGGTCCATACTCTGTTGTCCCAAAATGTACTAAAAACTGGTTAGTATCAAATACCAATTACTGAAGAATGTTTGTTAAAAAATAGGTACATAATTTAGTCTGTCTGCTTATAAAAATGTCATGATGGTGGTGAATAGGTATAATGTCACTATATATTACTAGAACAATCATTTAATTTTTATGTTGTAGAATATATTTCTTGTTTTTTTTGTGAAAGTTTAATTTTTAACACAATTTTATTTGCATATCTTTTTGTCTCTTCTTCTAGAGAAATTAAACATTAGTGTTTCTGCCTTATTGATTTGCAAAAAATAGTGCTAGCCAGTAGCTCTGCACACTCACCAGTGTGCTATGTCCATTATTTTACTGGACTTCAGGGACCATTTTATGCCTTTATCACCCTGTGCTGTTATTCAGCAAAATGCTATGACAGTATTTGTATAGCACACAGAGACCTAAAGGACCCTGTGTGGTGTTTTTCACTCTGATTGATTTTGGGTATATAACTGCTCTCCAATGGATAAAAAGCAAGAAAGTAATTTTGCTTAAACCAAATAGCTCTCAATGAAAGTGATCATTGTCTTTTCTTATAGGAAAAGAAAGGAGGTCCAGGGGATTTTTCAGTGATGTCTATTCACTTAATCCCTTACCAAATAAGCTTATAAAAATCAAGGAACTGATTCTTCTCACTCCCAGTACACACATTTTATTTAAACACATGTCAATAAGCCACTCACCCGGAAAAAAACAATGTGAACGTTAAGTATAGAAAGATGTATATATGTGATCTTTGTCTAGATGCATATGGTCGTATTTTAGAAAATAGAAATCATACTGCATATTTAAGTTTTATATTATAATTTCATTATACATTACACATTATAACTTCACTGAGCTAAATATTGGAAACGTTTTCATGTTTTCCTTAAAATGCCTGCTATAATAGAGCTTTAATATGGAGTTGTATTGAAGTTTATTAAGCTAAGCTATTGTTGAACTATATGCTATTTCTAAATTCTCATAATCACAACAGTGTTTCAGTAAATGTCCTTTTATGTAAGTATATTACTAACTTCTTAAGAATGAAGTTATAGAAGAGAGATTTCTGAAAATGAATCATTTTATATTTTTTGGCACAGTCCCCAGTCTTGGTATTAGTATTATAGTTGATAAATAATTTTCTTTTCAAAGGACAACTATAACAATGATGTTTTCATTTGAATTATTTTTATTAAATGAAAATAAAATAAATTTAGTATGGTTAAGTGTTATATTTTTTTATCCTTCTAAATTTTATATACTCATTACCTTTCCCCAGTTTCAACTGGAGCATTCATTTTTTTTATATAACTTCAAATTCTTTTCATAGTCTGCTAGATATGGGGCAAATAGTCTCCCTCATATTCCTTTTGTTTTTTATGTTTCTGTTAAGTTTATCTTCACATTGAAAACTTCACATACTGATTTCTATCAACTATTTTTTGATAGTACATTTTTATTTGCATTCAAATTTGAAAGCCTCTTTCTGTCCCAAGACCAGGTACATGCATATTGTAATTTATATTTTCTATTAACTTAACATTTATTTCTTTTATTTTTAATTTTTGCTCCTTTAAAATGTTTGAAATGTACACTGCTGTATGTTGTAAGGTAAAGCTTATTTTTCTGTTTTTTCTATCTCATAATTTTAAAGGCCCCCTTGATCAAGTTTTATTTATAAATATACATTTACTTTTTTTCTACTAAGTTTATGTTTTCAAATTATTTTATAAAATTTCATTGGATTTTTAATGGAATATTGTTAAATATTTACATGAATTTGGTAATTATTATCTTTAAATGTCTGGTTTTTTTATATTGTCAAATCTTTTATATTTCAGTAAAATTTATATAAGAATTTTCTAGCTTTTTTGTTTTTCAAAGTTATCTGTATTTTTAAATCCAGAATAGAATCTGTAATTTCCATTTATTTTAATATGCTATATTATTTTCCACTTATTTTGATATAGAATATTATTTTTCCTCATTTGTCATTGCTGCCATTAATTATATGAAGCCATTTTTTTAATTGTTACCCAGTCATGTTTTCCTGCAGTAAACTAAACTTGATCAACCTTAAAAAGATATATGATATGGATTTAATTTTTTATAAGAGTCCTACTTCAGTATTGATAAATTTGCTTAAGCTGTGGATTTCATATTATGATAATATTTTCCAGGTTTGGTATCAATTGTGAACGTAAGATGAGAAGCTTTTTGTTTTTTCTAAGTTGTGTTTATGAAATGGTGATTAAATGTTTCTTCAAATGCTGAAGTACTGTGTTTTGGAGCTCCTGGGTGGCTCAGTGAGTTAAGCGGCTGCCTTCGGCTCAGGTCATGATCCCGCGGTCCTGGGATGATGCCCCACATCAGGCTCCCCGCTCAGCAGAGGAGTCTGCTGCTTCTTCTCCCCCTCCCCCTCCCTCTCCCCTTCTCCCTGCTTGTGCTCTCTCTCACTCACCCTCTCTCTCAAACAAATAAATCTTAAAAAAATTGTTGAAGTGGTATTTTTTAAATTGGCTGATAATCTTCACCTTTAATTGTAATATTTCTGAAAACTTACTTTAATTTTATTTTTTCTTATTCTGTTTATTTTTGGATTTCTCCTTGAGACAATATTTTATATAAAACAATCTCTTTTCAGCATTTATTAGGATATAATATTATACTTATATATATTATATAATTAGTATATAATTATGCAGAAAACTTATCCATAATTGAAACTACTTATGGTTCTGCACGGTACCTGTCAGGCCCCTTCGGGTTCTAGAGGCAACAAACCCACATCTGGTAATACTCCTTCAGCCCATATAGCAGGAGAAAGACAGCTAACTTTGAGTGGAGTTTGGATCAGCAAAGTGTTGTTTTCTTTATTATGCTGCACAGAGATTTTTATATTTCACTGGCCTGAAATTTCAAACAAACATAACTTAATTTTTTTTTTTAAGGTTTTATTTGTCAGAGAGCAAAAGAGTGCTTACAAGCAGGGCGAGCAGCAGGCAGAGGGAGAAGCAGGCTCCCTGCTGAGTAAGGAGCCTGATTCTGGACTAAACAGAATTTAATTTTTAAAATGAACTCTATAGCTCATCTCTCTTTTTTTTAAATTAATTTTACTCTCATTTTTTATTACTTTGTTGTCATTAAATTCATTAATTCGTTTTCTAGCTTACTGAGTCTAATACTCAGTTTTTTCATGCTTTATATAGTAATAGAATATTTTATGTTAATGTTCCTCTGCTTGCAAAGTATGTTATATGCAATATGTTTTGAAATTAATATTCATATTAATATTTTCAAAATAGTCCTTGTCTTTGACCTGAGTATTTCAAGGAAGTGTTTTTGTGTTTTTTAATTTAAATCTTCAAGCAAAATTCTTCTTAAATTGATCTATAGGTTTAATGTGATCATAAATTTAAATAGGAGCTTTTTATTTTTTAAATATAAGTAAGCTGACTTTACAATGCTTAATCTTCCAAGGACAGCTTCTTCAAAGATGGTGTGTTCAGATTCTCTAAAAAGCAGACACAAACAAATGTTTGGATCTGCAAGAGACTTATTGGAGGGAAAGGCCTTTTTTTAATGATTTTATTTTAAGTAATTTCTTCACTCAAACTTATAACCCCAAATCAAAAATCACATCCTCTACCTACTAAGCCAGCCAGGCACCCAGGAGGGAAATGACTTTAAATGTTGAAGGGAAACAAGCTAGTGACACGGGGGAGAACCTTTAGTCTGTGATGCAGGTCTGACATTGTAAAAGAAGGTGAGGTAAGTAAAAGTGAGAAAATGAAACTCAGATTGTAACATAGTTTTGTTAACATTTTGGACAAAATAAGGAGTCCTCAAGCCGCAGTCACCCATTGGAAGAATTCTGCATCTTGCAGGAATGGGCCTTCATTGGTCCTATTACCATGCTCAGTCATCATTCACTGGACATTGGCTAAGGAAGTGTGGCCTCAGTGAGTATATGATTACATCTCCCAAAGGTGGCTGCTGGGACCTTTTCATGACCACCATACTCCATCATGCTTTTAGTTGCACAGATCTAGTTTTTTATGTAGATTTATGCAGCAGTTCCTTGGTTTCCATGACCTTTCTTTCTAAAAAGAAACAGAACAGGGAGGGTAGCCAAACAAACCATATCCTTTTTTGCTACACTTAATTTCTGGGTTGCAACTGGTATTTATTCTCTTCCTCCTACACTGTTTACCCAAAATTCTCTTCCTCAGACATGACCTTGTTTGATTTGGGTAGCTTGCTTGGTACTCTGACCCAAACATTCATTTGTGATGTCTGACCCCTTGGTAATCATGCCTTTTTTCCGACCAAGGTTGTTGTCTCCATTTATAGTTACAATGGGTCAGTGAGTACAGGAAATACTAGAATGGATCTCCTGGGTTCTATACATTTTCCTTCCTGCTGTCATTGTGTTAAGGCACCCGTGATGATGATTTTTCTTCTCATTTATAGATCCATGGACACAAAAAGTCCAAGAGATCTTTGCAATATTCCATTGTAAGAGTGTGCCCTTCTTAGGAACCATGACCTTCAGTCCTCCAAGGCCCATGGTTGTGGGAACAGGAAGCACAAAATCCCCCAACAGGTAATTAGGAATGCTGGTAAGTAGGGCCTCCTCTGCTGCTACCCCTTGTTTTCTCAACCTATACATCATTGTTTTTAAAGATGAAACACCATATAAATGTCCTTAATTTAACATATATATTGCTTTCTAAAGAATGGCATCCTATTCTTTAGAATGCTCCTTTTAAGATGAACTTCAGTTGTGCCTTTAGAAGGTTCTTCTTATATTAAGCTGGCTGCTTCTGGATGGTGCAGTATGTACTATGTAGCTGACACTTCAGACACTGGTCCACTCCCACACGTTGTTTGATATGAAGTGGATCACTTGATCATATTCTACATGGTATGGGATTTCATCCAATAGAAGTAGATGACACATTCCCCAAGACCCTGGATAATCCCTTTGAATGACACTTTACTGAAAAGAAAGGTAAATGCTTATTCAGAAAAGGAATCCATACTTCTGAAGACAAACCACAGAGACTTCCAGGATGAAAAGAAATCAAAGTGGTCAGCTTGCCATCAAGAGGCCATTGGTCCCCTTGAGGAATAGTGTATATTGGAGGCTTGGCATTGGTCTCTTTCTAACAAGTTGGGCATTCAAAGTTACCAGTAGCTAGATTCACATTGATAACGGAGAGTTCATGCTGCTGGTCCCATATGTCACTGTGTCACTGTGTACTATCTTCTCATGCCCACTCCACCAGTTTAATAGAGGCCAGGGATAAAGACTGGCTATCAGCAACTGTCTTACGTAATTTTGTCTACGTAATTGTTCAGTGCCTCTTCTCTGGTAAGCATTAACCTATAATACAAAAATTTTCATTCTTTGTGCCCTCTCCTATATATTCAACCACATTACTCTTGTCCAGACTTCTATATATATTCTTACATCAAGTCACTTTTCTTTTCATATGAAGTGTATAAACAGATGCATTGTTTGCAGCTCTGATTACTTTCCCTCTTTACTGTCATTCAGGGTCTTGCTGAAGTGGCACTAAAGTAGAGCTGACGCCAGTTTTCATCTTTTACCCATATTCTGAGATGGACAACCCATAAACCAAGTTCATAGCTTTTCCTCCTCCTTCAACTGATTGAATGGGACCTCCTGATCTTTAATACAGCCAAAAGCACAAACTTAGAAAGAGTCACTGATGCAATTGTGCTGAATGACAGGAGAGTCCGAGATATCTGATCACATAGCTTACTTGTGCGTGCCCTCTTTTCTTATGGAGGCTCAATCCAGATGCACCTTTTTTATATTATGGTGGTCAGTTGCTGGGCCTGATCAAACTTATGATTTTCTATCAAGTCTTACAAAACTGAGCTCAAAATGGGCAATTTTGTACACATTGTCGCTTACAAGACCATAATTAAACATTCTATCTCTACCAGGGCTAGTCCTTAAAAGGCATATAATTTTCTGGTGCTGATGGGTGGCCTTTTCCTGTGAAGGGTTATATTATGATATTCTAGTTGGGATTTGCTATAAGCTCTGCATTGCATATTTTCCCATCACAGATAATGCAAACACCAAAGAATCTGCTGAATGGTATGACACAACCAGCAGGGTCTTGCACTACAGCCTGGATCTTCTGCCTCCTTCATGGGCCTCATTCAAAGTTGGCTGGTGCCTGTACCTACTGTATGGACTAGGGCAAGATCATTATGCCAAGGAACGTAAGGCATAATAATATGTCTTTTGAATTTTTTTTTATTTTCAGTTTTTATTTAAATCCAGTTAGTTAACATACAGTGTGATATTTAGTTTCAGGTGTACAATACAATGATTTGACATTTCCATACAACACCTGGTGCTCATCAGAACAAGTATACTCTTTTATCTCCATCACCTATTTCACCCATTCCCCCACCCCCTCCCCTCTTGTAACCGTCAGTTTGTTCTCTATTGTTAAGGGTCTGTTTCGTGGTTTCTCTCTTTCTTTTTTCCCTCTTTGCCTGTGTGTTTTGTTTCTTAAATTCCTCGTGTGAGTGGAATCAAATGTCCAACAGACACATGAAAAGATGCTCAACATCACTCATCATCAGGGAAATATAAATCAAAATTACAATGAAATATCACTTCACACCTCTCAGAATGGCTTAAATTAAAAGCAAGAAACAACAGGTATGGAGATTCCTCAAAAAGTTAAAAATAGAACTACCCCACAATATACCAATTACACTACTGGGTATTTACCCAAAGAATACAAAGGTACTAATTCAAAGGGATACATGCACCCTGATGTTTATACAACAGCATTATCTACAATAGCCGAATTATGGACATAGCCCAAGTGCCCATTGATTGATTACTCAGCCATAAAAATGAATGAAATCTTCCCATTTGTAACAATATGGACAGAGCTAGAGAGTATTATGTTGAGTGAAATAAGTCAGAGAAAGACAAATTCCATATGATTTCATTCATGTGGAATTTAGTATGTCTTTTAGTTTGGAGAGGATGTCATAGGACATCCCTAACCCCTGGTCTCCCCAAAGTTGAAGGCTCTCAAATCTTCATAGGATGATTATCTCATATGCTCTGGATCTCATTTGTTTTATCAAACTTCTAGTATACCAAGTTATCTCTTGCTTATATTCTCTAGTCAAAGTGATTCTATTGGCGTAATCTATCATTATAATCTTAGGTGTCCAAGTTGTCAAGACTATTTCAGGCTGTGTTTTTAGGCTCTGTCATGACAGAAAGCTTGAGAGCTAACAGAGCTCTAATGCGAAGCTGAGTAGATATTGTTGCCTGCCCCGCATGATTGTGAACTGATCTTCTTTCTAATCTAAATAGAGATCAGTCAAATCAATGGTCAAATATTATCTACTTGAGGCTTTTTCATTGTTCTGTAACAATGATATCATGCCTAACACAGCATCTGTTATTAAGCTGCTACTTTGTTATACTGAAAGTAGTCTAAAATTATTCTCCAGGATACACCCAGTGTCTTCAGAGTGTACCCTGGAGAATTGAATAGAGATAAAGTAGAGACAATCTGCCACCCCTGCACCTCTTACACTTTAGTGGTGTTATGGGTTGGATTATGTTCCCACAAATCCATATTTTGAAGTCCAGTCTCCAAGTACCTCAGAATGTAACTGTATTTGGATATGGATTTAAAGATATGATTAAGATAAAATTATAGGGTAGGCCCTAATCCAATATGACTGTTGTTCTTATAGAAAGAGGAGATTAGGATACAGTCATGTGTGTACAGATGAAAGACCATGTGAGGACATAGAAAGAAGATGGCCATCTGCAGGCCAGGGAGAGAGGTCTCAAGAGAAACCAAACCAGCTGACATCTTGAATTCGGGCTTTTAGCCTCCAAAACTGTGAAACAATACATTTCTGTTGTTGAATCCACACACTCAGTGGTATTGTTATGGTATCTCTAGCAAATTAATAAAAGTGGTGATATTAATCTACCATTAACTCTGTCCATGCAATATTTTACATGATTTACTATTTTGGCTACAGAGAGTAGTTTCAGAGGTTTCTATTTGGTCCTCCTCAGTAAGATAGCTTTTAACCCATAGACCGGTGTGCCAATGTGGTATTTAAGTGAATTGCCAAGTACTGTCAATTCCAACTATGTATTCATTGACTGGAGAAATAACTGGTAGGTGAATGCTTGGACCCACCTACCAACAGTCTCGGGATAAATGTTTTGGGGATCTAGGTATCAATGCCATCTCAAAACTTATGTACAATAATCTGAAATGCTTACATATTATGCTTTTGCTGGAGTACAGTCACTTGAATGATCATAGGTTCCCTTTGAAGGAAGAACTAGTTATTAGATTTTATATTTGTTATATTACCGTGGATGTCTTCCTCCCAGGGACACAGATACCTCTTCAGTTCACGGGTTCTGAGTCTACAGCCTAAGAACTGAATGAGAGATCCTAGCTTTATATTGATGTGGCTGCTTTTAATCTACTGCTCCTATGTTCTTTCTTCTTACTAGATTCTTGCTGGCTGCATGCTTATTTGATGGTGGGGACTCCATTCATGCTTTATCAACCATTTTCATGACTCTCTGTGAGCAAGCTTATCTGTCTTTATGGTGATTGTGGCCTGCTAGTTTCCCAGGCTCTCATTAACCAGGCTTCTATTATTTGGTGACCTTGTCATTCTTATGAATATTAATAATTCCACCTGTGTGAATTTCTCTTTGCCTGTCATCTCTGGTCTTCAGAGGAATTCTACTACTGACCTTCTTAATAGTGCTGGAGAATTTTGCATTTGGACCTCCTGTGGAATCTAACTGTCCAGTGGCTGATCCGGGCTTACATGGTATTTCCACGTTTGCATTCCCACTTCCCTCAGCCTCTTTATTCTTTTCATTTCGTTCACTTGAGACATCTTTTTTCTAGGCTTCTAAAGACCACTCTGGTAGAGTTTTCCTCATTCACAGGTATACTTTCTAGATGTCCCAAAAAAATGTGAGTACCCCCAAATCAATGAATTTTTGCTTAATCCAGTCCTACATTTGGCCCCTCTTGATACAATGTTCTTAAAATTCAATTCGTTCATGTTTCCCAGGTTTGATCAGGAACATGCTAGCTAATCTTTGTAGCTTTTTTTGGTAAATAATGTTAATCCTGCATCATCAGACCCAGCTTGTCCTGAGCAGTACTATGATGGGATTTAACCCTAGTTGTTGGCTTGGCAGTCAGGAGATGAGGTGATAAATCTTCAGGAAGTAACCTGGTGACTTAATGGGGAGAGGTTTTGCAGGGTCTACCAACCCTGGACGTGTTCTAGGTCTTACTAAGGAGGAATGTATCACCTTTACAAGTTCTGAGGCTCAGAGGGAATCTTAAGAACAAAATATCCTTAGAGCATCCCTATAGATTACCTCATTTCATGTTTCAGGATCCCAATAATTCCCAACCACAGCCCTGATCACAGCATGACTGATGTGTTTTGGCTGAACATTTAAACTTCATGTGTGAATGTCTCTGGAATTCTGTGTCTCTAACTTTCAGTTCCTCAGTCTTTTGTTCTTCTGTGTGTGCTTTTACTACTGGAGTTATGAGGACTCATATGTACGTTATAACTATTAATGTATCTTACTAGGCATCAGTTCAACATTAAGAGTAACCAGTGAATTCCACTGTCCTTATAATCACAGCACCCCCCGTATCTTTCAAAATACCTGAAATATTGCACCTGAAAGGGCATTTCCCTATTTTAAGATGTTTTCTCAGGTCACCCTGGGACATGTTAGTTAATTCTTTAGCAATTTAGCAATCACCTTTTACTAGGGACACTCAGTGGCTATATACTTCTCAGAATGGCATCTTCTTGCCTGCCCATGGTAAGTAAGCCAGTCCCAAATCCCTATTCTGTTGTCTGTTTTCTTAGATAATTCTTGGATTTTCTGAGAAGCAGAAAACCAAGATGAGACTACATCTGCAAGAGGCATGCATATATATATATATATATATATATATATATATATATATATATGGAAATGACTGTGAAGGAAACCAAAGGAGACAGGGAGAACCTTCAGATACAATTTAGGCTTTCTATCATTGAGGGTAAGAGAGAGGGAAGGGAACTGGGTAGGAGGAGATGCAGACTGCATATGGACAAGTCTCATGTCTCACAGGAATAGACTGCATTAGGATCACAGCTGTGCCTATTCATTGGTGGGGAGAAGCCTTTGGAAAGGGTGACCATAGTGTAAAAGTGGTGATAAAAAGGCAGCAGGTGGAGCCACCAGTCAGTTCTGCTCTCTGTGGCAGTAGCTATGACAGGCATATCTTCATGGTTTCCATAGATGCTGTCTAATATAGTCAATGAAAATTTATTTAAATTAGAGTGTCCCCATTCTTCCAGAGCCTTTAATTCTCTCCAATTAAAGACATTTTGGGGAGGCCCTGCTAGGCTTTTCTCTACATACTTTCTGCTTTCTTTTGAAACAAGTTTGAGGTTTCTCTTTATGGTCTTTTAAAATCTTGACTTAACAGGGCAAACTTCCTAGGAGCTTGGGGTAGGAAGTGCTGGCCTTTTCTGATTTTTACATTTATATGGATACAGGCTTTTTTCTTCTTATTTTCTTTGATCATCTAGTTCTGGCTTTGGAAAGAAAGTTAGAGGTCATGCTCATGTTTTCATCTTCCTCAGAAGTTCCCCTGACTCCTGTTGAATCCACCAGCTTATTCAATCTATGTGTCTAACTGGATGATGGATCTTGTTCTTGTCCACATCCTTCTAAATGTAAATGAATGAGGTCTTTGAACTGAGAAATTGATTTATTTTAGGTATCTGCTTGGCAATAGGTAAAATGGTTGAATAGATAAATGAACAACACGCGTTAAATTGAACATTGTTTTGTGCAAAGATATAAGTGTGGATTCTACTAAATCCAGTAGAGCCATCCTTCCGTGTTTTTCACAATTATGTGGGTTTTTTAAAAGATTTTATTTAGGTATTTGAGAGAAAGAGAGGGAGATAGTGAGAGGGGAAAGGGAGAAGCAGGATTCCCACTGAGCAGGGAGCCAGACGTGGGGCTCAATCCCGGGACCCTGGGATCATGACCTCAGCCAAAGGCAGACATTTAATTGACTGAGCCACCCAGGTGCCCCAACAATTAGGTGTTTTTTAAGATTACTTGTGCATATGTGGATTAATTAATTAAGTTTGGAGTTATCTTTTTAGAAAGTTAATACAATCAAATTAAATTCTTAGAGTATTAATTCATTTTTTATGAAGTACATTGTATAACCCTGCATTAGAAAGATCCAAAAGAAGGACACAGAGAAGTCATTTTATCCTGAAGCCATTGGAATTGAAATAATCACAAAAAAGTATGAATTTTTTAAAAATGATTATGCATATTTTTGTAATGATAATTAGGTTAATGCATGTTAATATTTTCAAGTAAATATTTTTTCAAATATTTTCACTGGCAAATATTTTCAAGTAAAACCAAAGAATTTTTATTAAAAATGGATCTATAGATTGGTGTTCTCCCCATATTTATAATCCAATGTGGTATCAGTGATTGCTAGTTTTCTTTTAATTAAGTAAGGTGAGAAATGAAAGAGAAGAAATAAAACAAAACCAAAAATTTAAAAAAATTATTAAATTTCATTATTAAATTTCATTCAATTATCATTAAATTTGAATACATGTTTTTAAAAATTTTATTATTTCTCCCAATATTTAGAGTTGTATTAACCATAGCTAATTAACAGCATTTTAAAATTAATTTACTGAGTCTTTCCAAAGCATTAGACATACTTTTCATGTAAATACACACACACACACACACACACACACACACACACACACACACACAGTTTCTTTGGCACATAGATATCAGCAAATTATGTAACACTTAATTAGATCACCTAATACCTTTCACAGTTTTAACTGGCGTGAGTTAGTTGAGAATAACCTCAATGGACTTTTGGTAGGCACTCAACTCATGGTAACTACAAGTGCCGAGATCTCTAAGTAAGTAACTTAATAGTCATTAGTGTTCCAGTGACATATTTATTAGTAAATATATTGCAGAGAGAATGAAGGAAATAGGTTAGAATCCAGCAAGTTGCTTAATTAGAAGGTGATTAGGGAAACTTCTACTGAACATGCAATTTCTACATTTTCAGGGTTTTATATTTGTGGTTTATTTATAAGCAATACGACAACGTGCTATATCAACATTCTCTGCAAGGAAAAAATGTATAGTAGTGTCTAGAAACACTTAAAGAAATAAGCTATTTAATTTCCATATATTTGATAGTGAAATTATGTAACCATTAAATACAGTTTGCTGGGGACCTTCAATTATATAATGGTACTTAATGGTTACATAATTATTCTTAATGACAAAAGAGATGAAGAAACATAGATGAAAGTAAGTGATATTTTAAGAAATTATTCATATGCATTTAGTAATAGATTTAGAAATTTAAGGTATCTCATTAATTAATAATAATTATCTGCCTAGAAGATTAATTTAAAAATTAACATAAAACATTACAGTAGAGAGTAAGTTGACCCTTGAACGGCATGGATTTGAACTGCATGGTCCACTTGTACAGGGATTTTTTTCCATAAATACAATTATAGTACTATAAATATATTTTCTTTGTTATGATTTTCTTAGTAATGTTTTCTCTAGCTACTTTATTGTAAGAATACTGTATAAAATACATATACTAAAATATGTTTTAATCAACTGCATTGTTCAAGGGTCAACTGTACTTGAATTTTGCATATGCTATTTAAAAATTGGTTTTGCATTTGTTAAAAATACTGTCCTGTTTGTCCGTTATATCTTCCTATGTTTAATCTCATATCCTTCTGTGTTCAAACAGGTCTATTATCATAGCTCCAGTTCAGATTCTCAATATTAACAGCTTTTTTAATAATCAAGTAGCAAATAGACTATCCTACAGAATGGAAATAATTTTTGTTCCTTTCTAAATAATCTGACCTGCATAATCAAATTCTTGATTGCAGCGGGTTTTTTTCAGGGAGATTTTCCCCTGTGGACTTCCTGCAGTAACTTGGATAAATGAGACATTTATTTATTTATGAGATTTATTTATTTATTTGAGAGAGAGTGTGAGAGTGCAAGTGGTGGGAGGGTCTGAGGGAATAAATCTCCAGCAGATGCCACGCTGAACATGAAGCCTGATATGGGGCTCGATCTCACGACCCGTGAGATCATAACCTGAGCTGAAATCAAGAGCCAGATGCTCAACTGACTGAGCCACCCAGGCACCCATGAGAAGTTTATTTTTTCAAACATGGAAAAACAGGTTTCCTGTGTATTTTTCCTTTATGAAATAAATGCTTATGAATTACTAAAGAACTATTTCATTGACATTTGAACTTTAAATTATTTCTAAATATCATTTATATTCATTAAATTTACCCATATAACTACTTTGGTTTCCACAAGTACTTGTGATTATAATTCTGCTTAGTACTCCCATGTGAAACAACATACATATTTTAATAATTAAAACTTTAACTGCAATCTTTTTATGGGTTTATATAGTCATGAAAATAATTTTTCAAATGCACCATGCTTCAGTGTTTATGACCAATATAACTCTAAAATGAACAGAAAAATAAACTAGGAAGTAAAATAGTAAATAAACTTCATTATCCACTTTCATCACAACTTTATTGCCTTTATGGCTATTTTTTTACCCCTAAAATGAGGATGTTCAATACACTGGGCATAAGCAAAACTACTAAAATTATTCCATGTGATACCAGAGTGCTCTTTTTTGGACCTATGCTACTGATCTACCAAGAGTTTTAGAACAGCTGCTTCAATTTCATGATGATGCTATTGGAGATGCTTCACCTGTGCCTCTCACTTTCTCCTTGCACTATCTTCCTTGTAGAGTAACAAGCCATTAACAGTGGGTATAGAAAGCTGTGTTCACCTTATGAAATTATTTCTAAACTAGGTTTTCAAAAATCCTAAAAGCACCCTTTCTTTTTTAAGAAATTTTGGTTTCTTTCTTTCCTTCTTCCCTTTCTCCTTTCCTTCCTTCTTTCCCTCCTGTCTCTCTTTTCTCTTCCCTTCCTCTTCCCCTTCCCTTCCCTTCCCATCCCTTCCCTTTCCCCTTCCCTCTTTCTTTCTTTCTTTCTTTCTTTCTTTCTTTCTTTCTTTCTTTCTTTCTTCTTTCTTTCTTTCTTTCTTTCTTTCTTTCTTTCTTTCTTCTTCTTTCCTCTTTCTCTCTTNTCTTTCTTTCTTTCTTTCTTTCTTTCTTTCTTCTTTCTTTCTTTCTTTCTTTCTTTCTTTCTTTCTTCTTCTTTCCTCTTTCTCTCTTTCTTTCTTTCTTTCCTTCCTTTCTTTTCTTTCTTTGCCTCTTTTTTCTCTCTTTTTCTTAACATGTTTCTGAATACCTCTTTTCTGAAAGGTATAAAAATGTAACACCTGCAAATCACATAGAGGAGGCAGTAAAAATTTAACATTTCAAAACCATGGCTCTGGGTATGGTGTTTTATGACTTTGAGGTACTACATGGCTACTGAGTTCAGAGTATTTTCACATGAAAAGACAAGAAACCCCATAGAGAGAATATTTGTAATTATGTCCTCTATAAATGACATTCAAAAGCTACTTTCTTAGAATATTTTCTGGGCAAAATAAATAATTTTTAACAACGCAGCATGTTCGTCACTCACTCAGATATGAAAAGCGGATTATACAGATTTTTCCAAGTTGAAGTACAAGCAAATGTTTTGTTAAGAGAATAAATAGCCACAAAGTACATTAAACGTGGGATAAAACTCTTTAGACATATAGTTGAGAACAAAGGGGAAGTGATCAACTGATGCCCAAAATATGTGTTTTCATTTGTTCTCCTTCAGTACACCCTTGTACTCAACCATTGTGAACCTGCTATTTACAGCATGCTTTGGAGACTACCATCTTACCTTCCCCTGGTCATTGTTCTTTCCAATGTGAGTAAACTGTAGGGGCCAAGGAGACATGCTTACCTGGAACCTACTGTTCGCCAACCCCCTCCTTCACTATGGAACCTAGACCTGGAACCATCTCTAGTATCTCCATAGTCCTTTTCCCCAAGGCTACACAGAGATGACTTTACTGCTAATGTGCTCACCACTAGACCATAATATTGGACCTGGGCTTTTGTTACTGACTAAGGGGCTGTGAATGGAGCTTGGATTTGAGGGCTAAGATGTTCCTTTTAGTGAGGGAAGGGGGAAGGGATTGGGATACACTGAGTGCCTACATTTGTACTTTTGACTTGGCCCTACAAATGCAGATGTCATAGGTGGGAGGTGTCATTAGTAAGGGAGATTACCCTTACTAATTTTGTGAACTTCTTGAAGGACAAAAACCAAACAAAACAAAATCCTTCATTATCTTTATTTTACAAGACCTAGGTTTTTTTTTTTTTTTAATGTTTCAAAAGTGGGCTTTCTACATGAAAAACTAGCAAACTTACCATTCTTGGGCAAGATCTGTCCTGTAGACTTTTTGTGTTAGGTCTGCATAGTATTTAAACTTTATTTTGAATAAATATTTATTATTTTGGAAATTATACACTATAATCTGGCTTCTCAGGAAAAAAAAGTCTGAAAACACTAGGCCTAGCCACATTCCCAAATGGTATCTACAAAGGACTTTTTTTTCTCACCCCCAATGGATCTTGTTTTGTATGTGCAGTTTGCCATGGTCCAAAGAGTCCCATTTTTCTCTTAACAACAATTTCAATGTTGTCAGTCACCTGTCTGGCCCCTACAGGCATTTGAATATGTCACATCTGCAGTAAACATGCATGAAATGAATGAGTAATTAAAACATATAGGATAATATTAAGTCAGTATTAATTATTATAATTTAATAAATTGTTTAATTTAATTTAAATTCATAGGCCAGTATTAAAATTCTGACCATCTTAGAATTGCTATTAAAGCTCTCCTGTGAAGAGGGATTGATTTTCACAAATGAACTTGCAGTAACTCTATCTATGAAGTTTAATCTAATTCTTAAATTTTGTGACAAATTGTCCATAGACTCATTAGTCTTAACTCCTGAATGTTGAATATTCCTCTTTGAGGTTTCTAATCAGATAACTTCGGAGAGAGAAACCTTTGAAAATGTCTGCTTTGTATCTGAAATTAATTCCCTCTAGTTTGAATTTCCTAGTTCTCTAAAAGGGAACTTTATGGAATGATGTCATAAGTATGTTTTTACTTTTCAAAATATCACTTTACCTCATTGAACTACAAATTTTATTGTTAATATCTTTCTTATCAGCCCCAAATGCTAGATAGTTTATGACAGAGCCATATGCTAGATACTTTGTTATGTATGTCTTTATATTTCGTTTTTCAATCAAGGTACCTTTGGATGCATTATGTGATATCCTTTATTACAAATGAAATAGTCTCCTTTTATATCACATCTTTTATTTGAAGAAGTAGTTTTCTAATAATGCAATAAAATATATAATTGTTCACTAAGGATGGCATTTGTATCATAGTTGTGACTACAGATAGGAAAGGAAGTAATGCAAAGGGGAGATATTTCAAAATAAATAATAAAGTCACTTTGTTTTGTGTGTGGTAAGATAAAATCAAAGAGGATGCCTTGTTTTCACAACTGGAGTTAAGCCACTTTTCCATTACGAACTCCTCCTTCCCTTCCCAACGCCATCAAATAAGTCTTACAAATATACCACTGAATTCAGAGAAAAAAATTATATTCTAGTTGAATTATAATCAGAGGACATAGACTAAATTCAAGTAAGAGCTTATATCTAAATATAGACTTTATTCAGATATTTTGTAAAACCTCAGTTCTGCATCACCAGTGGTTGGATTCTACAATATTAGATTTGAAAGCTATTTATTGGTTATATATGGTAATATTTCATGCAACTCCCTTCTGTACTCTAGGTATGGAAAATTTGCTTAATGTGGAGAATCTTAAAAATCTTTTTGCCCCTCCCCACCTTATGTATTTCCATTGTCTGTCTAACGGTAGCGTTACCCTCCTGCCTGGACAGCTATAGCAGAGACCTGTACTAACAGCATGTTTTCTTGGTTGGGATCTTCATGCTGCATTGAAGCCACAGTCTGTCAGTGGGTCTCCCAAAAGATTCGAGGATGTTATTGATCTGGATTGCCTTCATGTTATCTTTCAATTCTTGATTTGACTTGACTTTTTAGTGAATCAGTTTAAAGCTTACTGCGGAGGCATGAGAATTCAGTGACAGCTTTCAGTGCTGTACCCCTTATGAAGAGATTTGGCTGCATGTAAGATACGGTTTAGTTGTCAGTCCTTAACACACAGCTGACATCTTAAAATGATCCATAATCTGCTACAGGATTACTCATGTGAGAGCTGCTACATGGACTGTACAGCCTGTTGGGATGTCAGTGTCAGTATGGTGCTCTGTACGTAGGTATCTAACAATAAGTGGCCTCGTGATTTAGGGGACAAGGCCCAGAAAAATAACACATTCAGAGAGCAAAACTACTGAAAAAAATCAGGCTAAAACTAATAACATAACCATCTGCAGATGTGCCTTTTCCAGAGAGATAGTTTATGAATATATTGCGTGAATTACTTAATCAGTTACCATTGTAGGTTAAATTTGGAATAGAGTGGAAGATGTAATCTAATTACAGTTTGTGGGTACGAATTAAAGATGTGTGGATATACTGTTATAAATGTGTGGTGGGTTATATGAAACTTATTTTTGTGTTGTTTCCTAGGAAAACTCTAAGAGATATAAAACATTTCCAGAGGTTCCAATGGCTAGCTATTTAAACCCAACATAACACTATTCTGAATTAGTTCGAGTAGTGGAAGGATAGAAATTAATATGTAGCTTGGAAGATATTGGGACTTACTACGGGCAATGTGCAGTCTTTGGTATCATCCAGGGGGTAACTAGGGATGCTACTAAGTCTCAGAGGTGCTGAGGCTCCAGCAAAATTTTTGAATGTCTCTATCTGTAAATAAACATTAGAGTTAAAAACTGTTTTGCAAAATTCATAGGACTATGTGAGCTATTGTGATCTGTTATTGAAGATTTAGAAGAATGGCAGGAGAGAAGGAAAAAAATGGTAGGAGAAGAGGTTCTTAGTTTTTTTTTTTTTAAGATTTATTTGTTTTATTTTAGAGAGAGAGAGCATGAACAGGAGGGGCAGAGAGAGAGGGAGAAAGAAAGTCAAGCAGACTCTTCTGCGCTGTGCTGAGCATAGAGACCGGTGTGGGGCTCAATCTTACGACCCTGGATCATGACCTGAGTTGAAACCAAGAGTCAGACACTTAACCAACTTCGCCACCCAGGTGCCGCAAGAGAAGAGGTTCTTATGTATTTATCACCCAACTAGTACAGATGAAGAGTCTTTGTAGTGCCTATGCACCATCTTTTCTCTATTGTCAACAGTGCCATAACTGGTTAATTTCATATCTCTCAGCAAGAAATAACGGCAACAGTGTTGTTACCAATCATAACATCATGATTCTTCAGGACCTATTGTATTTAAATAGTAGATTTGCTAATGTTACTTATGTCATTACTCATTTTTGTCTCCCCAGAAGATATGCTCAAGTCCTAACCCTTGATGAATGTGACCTTATTCAGAAATAGAGTCTTTGTAAATATACAAGTTAAAATGAGGTCACTCTGGATTAAGGTGAGCCCTAATTTAACGACTCATGTCCTTATAAGAAGAGGGAAATTTGGCCAAAGACACAGAAGACACAGGGAAAAAAGACCACATTAAAATGGAAGCAGAGATTGGAGTGGTGTGTCTACAAACCAAGGAATGCCATGGAGCCAGCAGCAACATGAAGCTAGGAAAGAGACTTGGGCTAATCCAACTTCTGAGGCTCCAGAAGGAATCAGCCCTGTTACTACCTTAATTTGGAACTTCTGACCTCCAGAAGGATGAGAAAATAAAATCCCGTTGTTTTAAGCCACACACTTTGTGGTAATTTTTTATGACAGCCCTAGGAAATTAATACACTGGTGATATTAATTCATCTAACATGTCACCTGTGAGCACTGGCTTTCAATGACCCTCTTAAAGATTGCTCCTGAGACTTGTTAATGATGACTACAAATGTAAGTCTTACCCAGAGGATGCAGGACACAGTAAATAACTTATTTTTGGTCATGTTAAATTTACTATTTGGAATTTTATAGCATAAATATAGAACAACACATCTTCCAACCATGTCTTCTCTTGAACTCATAATCATTGCATCCCTGTAAGATGATCTCTTTTAATATTGATGGCACCCTTGACTTTCTTTAGTGAGGAGGATAGGCAAAGGACCTATCAGCGAAGTATGAAGGGAAGTCCAAATTGCAAAAGGAATGCCATTTTCTTTTTGAGCATGGCTTAAGACTAATTCAAGAGAACACAATATCAACACATCAGTTTGAGGCAATTGAGGATATCGGCTGGAAGAACCTTTTAGTGTTGTAGAGTAGCAATTACAAGAGCCCTTGCAGAAGATACACTCTCAGGGCACAGAATCTGCAGAAGTTATGGGATGAATACTCCAAGTGCCCACAATAGAGGCTGCAAAAGATAAAAGATGTGGGGTTTTTTTTTAACTTCTTTCTTTTTTTTTTTTAGAGATTGTATTTATTTATTTGACAGAGATAGAGACAGCCAGCGAGAGAGGGACAAGCAGGGGGAGTGGGAGAGGAAGAAGCAGGCTTACAGCGGAGGAGCCCAACATGGGGCTCGATCCCAGAATGCCGGGATCACGCCCTGAACCGAAGGCAGACGCCCAATGACTGAGCCACCCAGGTGCCCCAAAAGATGTGGTTATCCACAGGTGCTATTAACTGAAAGTGACCCATGTCTTTGTTAAGTAGCAAGAACCTTACACTCATGATCTAAGGGAAGTAGTGAAAGTATATTGTAGGAAATGTTTGGTTTGTTGTGAATATTACCTAGCATTCATTTATTCTTTTCTTCATCCTAGCAGATAGCATGCAGTTCAAATGTCTAAGTGGAGACTGTACTTTCAGCTCTAGAGTTGCAACTTTTTGGTCTAAGGATAACCAACCCCAAGAAATTGGTTCTGTCATGCAATGCAATACAATTTTAGCCAACTGTATAAAAGTACTCTCTTGCCAAATGTAAACAAGGCCCTGGTTGTTACTGGTAACCATCCTGGAACCTTAAAGAAAAACTCCTTTATGAAAAAAATTGACAATTTGGGAAGCAGAAGTGGTAGTTAAATGATGAAGTTGGACTTCTGAATGAATCAGTATAAAGCCAGCACTAGTTCTGTCTTTCCATCTCCCTATTTATTCCAAGCTTGGTTTGGGTAGTACACGTTTATCTAATTGAGAACCCCATGGGGGGAATTGGAGAAGGGTATCATTAGGGGAACGGTGACCATTTAAAATATTATTACTGTTATTTGGGTTAAGGGTTTGGACTATATAATGGAAACTGTGGTATTGTAGAAATTAAATTAGACCTAATATATTATAAAAACTTGGTGCTTTAAAATGATCCATAATCTGTTACAGGATTATTCACGTGAAAGCTCCTACATGGTAAGGGTACAGCCTGTTGGGGTGTCCATGTTAATACTCTACACTGTGTATAGGTATCTAACAATAAGTTTATTATGATTTAGGGAACAAGGTCTAAAAAATGACACTTTCAGAGAGCAAAACTATGATAAAAAATTAGACTAAACAAATGGTAGAACCATCTGCCACCAAAAACAATAGTGCCTGCATCTGTTGTGTCAGTCACTGTCTAAGACATTTCCATTATTTTATCTTAATTATCACTCTCTGAAATACTACCTGGGAAGGCATTTTACAAATGAGGGATCTGAGACTCACTGAGTTTAAGCAAGTTGCAAAAGTCATGTACCTAATAACAGAGAGAGCTCAAATTCAATCCCGAATCCGTTTGGTTTCTAAAGACCATGTTCTTTCCATCATAGAATGTTTTGAAGAAACACAAAAATTAGCTTTGAAAATACGGCTAGTCATATCAAGCACTATATTTTGTGTTTTAATCATCATATTTTTTAAATAATTTTTTATTATGTTATGTTAGTCACTGTACAGTATATCCTTAGTTTTTGATGTAGTGTTCCATGATTCATTATTTGCGTATAACACCCAGTGCACCATGCAATATGTGCCCTCCTTAATACCCATCACCGGCCTATCCCAGTCCCCCGCTCCCCTCCCCTCTGAAGTGAACCATGAGAGACTATGGACTCTGGGAAATAATCATCATATTTTTTATCACCAACCTCATAATCTTCAGGGCACATATACTGAGCACCAGTTGAGAGCAGTTAATTATTTATCTGATTGTTTCTTGATATTTCTCCTCTCAAACAAAGGGTTGGAAAAGAACTAACGCAAACATCTGGTACCCTCAAAATCAAGTTGAATGTTCCAGTATCATTTATTAAAATATGGATTTTCTGAATTACACAGAAATTAGGGGCTGAAATAATTAAACTCTAAATTAGTATTTTCTACTGAATTTATAAAATGTACCAGTGTTTTGGGTCATTTTTGGTAAAATGCTACGTGTGTGTGTGTGTATGTGTGTGTGTAAGTGTGAGACAGGAAGACAGGTATAGAGACAGAAACAGAGATTGGCTTAACCAAAGAATTGTCTTATGCAGCAGAGAGCAGCTAGCACATGTGCCATATTGGCTTCTTGATATTCTTGCAGTGGTTGCTAAACCACCCATATCTTCCAGCCCTAAGGTCAGTCACAGTATTTTCGCTTTAACAGATGACATTGCCTCTATGTCCTGGGACATGAGACTCAAGGATTAAAGAGATGTGACTGTTACTCTAGGACCTAGTCCACCCCCATGCACCCCCAGTTTTTCCAGATTCAGAAAGTGTTGGTTGATTTCTTCTCTATGAACTGTCTTCATATAGCACATAAATTTCTATAGAAATTCACTCCCCCCGGTGAGCACCCTGTTTCCTCTCTTTATCTAGAGCAGGAGCTTGTAAACTCTTTTCCTAAAGAGCCAGATGTTAAATATATTAGGCTTTATGGGCCAGATGTTTTCTTTCATGACTATTCAACTATGCCATTGTAGTGTGAAAGCAGCCATAGAAAATATGAATGGATGCGGCTGTGTTCTACTAAAACTTTATTTATAAGAGCAGGTGGTCAGTGAAGTTGGCCCATGAGTTGTAGTTTTAGGGTATCACTATATTTTTTGTCTCTTTTACCATAAATATATTCAGCTTTGACTTACCTTGAAATAAAATTTTAGGATTAAAAAAACCAAAGAAAGCAAATTGTTCTGACATAAAATATTCAGGAAAAAAATTATTCAGAAATATATGTATTTTTCGTCTATTGACTAATTATTCAAACCGGCTTGCAAGCACTATCCTCATATTCCTTTTACCCCTTCACTTTATGCACAGAGAATAACACACACACACACACACACACACACACACACACACACACACACCAATCTGAAATGGAACTAAACTCAACCAGTTTAGTTCACAACCATCCCTGCAACGACATAATACTCATTTTATGTCACAGTGTCCTTTTTTCTATCATTTCTACTTCCTGAGATGCCCACCTAGACTTTATCTGCATAAATGTCGCTCATACTTCAACAATTAAACGTGTAGAGTTAAAATGAGCACGAGTATTGTTTTCCTGAGTACCGTAATCCTTGATGATATTTATCTTAATATGGCATTTATTGTCTGTGACAAATAATTTATTATGTGTATGTGTGTTTCTCTTTCTTTTTTTATTATTTTTTAAAGATTTTATTTATTTATTTGGCACAGAGAGAGGCAGTGAGAGAGCGAACACAAGCAGGGGGAGTGGGAGAGGGAGAAGCAGGCTTCCCGCTGATCAGGGAGCCTGATGCAGGGCTTGATCCCAGAACACTGGGATCATGACTTGAGCTGAAGGCAGACACTTAATGACTGAGCCACCCAGGTGCCCCTGTGTGTTTCTGTTTTAATGCTCGTCTAGGATGTGAGGATTCAAGAGTGAATAAGTCCTAAATTCCTGCTCATATGGAGTTTATACTCTGGTAGAAGGAGGCAGGCATTTGATCAGTTTTTTCCTTATGCTTTCATACTTTTATTAAACAATATTGCACGGTTTAGCATTCCTTCTCATTAAAATTATAATGTATATGAAGATAGAAACATGTTCTATCTTATACACATCTCACAATAACTATTTGGTGTTTTTATTGTCAACACTCAAAAACAAAATGATGAATAAAATTAAAAGGTGAAATTTCTTTTTTAAGTTAACTTTATTTAGATTTTTTATTTTTTTATTTTTTATTGTGTTCAGTTAGCATATAGTACATCATAAGTTTTTGTTGTAGTGTTCACCGTTTCATTATTTGCATATAACACCTAGTGCCCATCACAACGTGCCCTCCTTAATACCCATCACCCAGTTACCCCATTCCCCCCACCCACCTCCCTTCTGTAACCCTCAGTTTGTTTCCTGGAGTCCAGGGTCTCTCATGGTTTGTCTCCCTCTCTGATTTCTTCCCATTCCATTCTCCCTCCCTTCCTCTGTGGTCCTTCTCTCTATTCCTTATGTTCCATGTATGAGTGAAACCATATGGTAATTGTCTTTCTCTGCTTGACTTATTTCACTTAGCATAATCCCCTCCAGTTCCATCCATGTCGATGCAAACGGTGGGTATCTATCCTTTCTGATGGCTGAGTAATATTCCATTGTTTATATGGACCACATCTTCTTTACCCATTTGTCTGTTGAAGGACATCTCATTTCCTTCCACAGTTTGGCTATTGTGGACATTGCTGCTATGAATATTGGGATGCATGTGTCCCATCTTTTTACTACATCTGTTATCTTTGAGGTAAATACGTAATAGTGCAATCACTGGGTTGTAGAGTAGCTCTATTTTTAACATCTGAGGAACCACCATACTGTTTTCCAGAGTAGCTGTAACAGCTTGCATTCCCACCAATGTTGTAAGAGTGTTTCCCTTTCTCCACATCCTCATTATTATAATTTGCCACATTTTCCTAACTGTTTTGTTTGTAAGAATACCATGGGTTTTACAACTGCGAGTTACTCCTTTAGTTTCCCCAAAAGTTAGGGTTTCAGTGAAGAGTAAACCACATTGACCCTGACGTAAGGGAGCAGTGGTGTAGGCTGAGTGAAGGATCAGTAAGCTTAGAGAAAAGGCGTGTGGGCTGACTGAAAAGAGACTACAGCTCTCTCTTTTACCTTGCTGGTTTTCTGATAGTGGGGGGGGTTAGACTTTCTGTGATGAAACTATTGCTAAATTATATGAGAGAGAGAGAAAGAGAGAAGGTGGAGAATCATATGACAAAAACATTTTTTTCTTGATTTCTTGTCTCCATACATGTGACATAAGTATTCAAAGGGAAAATATGTAACTATAGACCTAATGTGGGTCACTTAACAAAAGGATTCACTACCTCTTCTCTTTATACCTCAGTTGTCTAATTGTGAAATTAGATTTTCATTTTCTAAATCAAGTGAAAAAATGTGTCAGAATTACATATAGTTTGGAAAGGGCTTAATTCTAAATTACATGAATTGAATATTGTTATGAAGGTGTATTTCTCACTTTGTCTTATGATTATTTTGACGTAAGTCTACTGCCTAATTTGCCTTCAACATAATGATGATGGCGTGAGCCAAGTATTTAATTAAGACCTGTCTTCTGATAACTAATGGTTGAATTTGACACCTTTTTGCTATATCCTAACATTGAGATTTTGTGAAGGTTTTGGCTGAGATCCAATTATCACAGCTGTTCTCGTATGATCACTACTTTGAGAAAACTGTTTTTCCCACCTCTAAATGCTTATTTTTAAATGTAATTTTGATGTGAGAACTTCTTTTATCCTTTCCTACACATAAATACTTTCCTTTTGGGGAAATTCTTAACATTGGCTACTAACTGCTATTCATAACTATTGCTCATCTGTGATATCATTATTAAGTAAGTCACCAGAAACTGTCCAAATTCAAGTGTTACAGGGAGGGTAGTATTGTTAGATTAAAATAGAGATGCTTCTAAACCAAAGGAACAACACATATAATGAATATATGATAAAATGATTAAGTTGGTATAAACATATTAAATTCATGTCTTAATAGCATTGTATTCTTTTATACAAAAGATACACAGCCACTCTGGAAAACAGTGTGGAGGTCCCTTAAAAAGTTAAAAGTTGAACTACCCTGTGACCCAGCCATTGCACTACTGGGTATTTACCCCAAAGATACAGACGTAGTGAAGAGAAGGGCCATATGCACCCCAATGTTCATAGCAGCATTGTCCACAATAACTAAATCATGGAAGGAGCCAAGATGCCCTTCAACAGATGACTGGATTAAGAAGCTGTGGTCCATATATACAATGGAATATTACTCAGCTATCAAAAAGAATGAGTTCTCAACATTTGCTGCAACATGGATGACACTGGAGGAGATAATGCTAAGTGAAATAAGTCAAGCAGAGAAAGACAATTATCATATGATTTCTCTCATCAATGGAACATAAGAACTAGGAAGATCGGTAGGGGAAGAAAGGGATAAAGAAAGGGGGTAATCAGAAGGGGGAATGAAGCATGAGAGATATGGACTATGAGAAACAAACTGAGGGCTTCAGAGGGGAGGGGAGTGGGGGAATGGGATAGACTGGTGATGAGTAGTAAGGAGGGCACGTATTGCATGGTGCACTGGGTGTTATACGCAACTAATGAATCATCGAACTTTACATAAGAAACCAGAGATGTACTGTATGGTGACTAGCATAATATAATAAAAAAAACATTAAAAAAAAAGAAAAGATACAAACTTCATATTGGAATAAGAAGGCAAGCCTGCATTATCCTGAATGTGTATTTTCTTTTTAAAATGAGTAGTTAACATTTATTTATATGTTAAAAAGGAAATGCTCCTTCTCCCTAGTGTCTTTAGCTATACTTTCTAATTCCAGATACTGGGATTATTCAGAAGTAGGACACATAGAATGAGATTTTAAGGTCCTAGAGTGGAAGCATGAACAAAATAGGTTTCTTTTGGAGTCGTACTTAAGAACAATGGAATAAATCCCGGGTTTAAGTTTGACATTGCACAACTAATTTAAATATACCTTTCCATTGGGACGAGTGTAGTTTTACATTAGATTAAATATACTTACAGGCCTCTGGGTGGCTCAGTCAGTTAAGCCTCTGCCTTTGGCTCAGGTCATGATCCCAGGATTCTGGGATTGAGCCTCCCCTCACCACCAATGGAGTTCCCAGTGGGGAGCCTGCTGCTCCCTCTCCTTCTGTCTCTCCCCCCTGCTCATGTGCATGCTCTCTCTCTCAAATAAATAAATAAAATCTTTAAATATACTTGTAATTGTTGTGATCACTGTTTTTGGGATTGTGATTATGTAAGCTCTATAAACTCCAAGAAAAATTTGGGTTCTGAATTATATGCAGTTGAATTTTGTATTCTGACTCTGCTAAGTTCACCTCTGTATAATGAGCCACAGTGCTCATAGAAGGAATGCTGTAACAGAATTGCAAATATGACAGTATCACCAAAATTTCTCATTTGATCCATTATATCTCACTTTGCCTTGGACTGCACTAATTTTGAGTCTTGACTAAGTCTGTCTCCTCTTCTGCTTAGGCAGTCCTAGTTGGAATATCAATTTTCTTTATTTCAGTTCTCTCAACTTTCAACTTTGTTCCCTCCAATTTGAATGATATCTGATTTTACCAGTCCTGGGTAGAAGTAGGTATCACTTTACATAGAACCACCATCAGCTATCACGACAATTGTGTCAAAGTCCATGTTTGTAGTTTTGAGGTACAATATTATCAACCTTACAGAGAGCTAATAGTAACATATAACTAACTGTGAACTTGAAGGGTGTATAAATGGTTTTTTAGGAAGTGTGCCCTAAGTGGTAATATCACCCTATCTTGGGTACCATATAATCTTTTCCTTTTCTGATGATTCAATTAATATACTTCCCTGAAACAAACATGTATCCCAACTTTGATACCTTTTGTAGCCAGTTATCTAAAAGCGATGCTCTATCTAGGAATGTTAAAGAATACCTTCATTCCCTTACTGGTTATTTAAAAGTCTAAACATAAAGGATTTCAAACATAAAGGGCTGACTTTGTAGATTTGAGACCCATGCAGTTGCACAGGACCTGACACTGACAGGTAACCACACATGGGATAATGCTCTTCTGTCTTTGTCTTGAAGTTCTTAAGAATTTTTTCAACAATTTCATTTTTCACTGGGCTTGACAAATTATGCAGCCAGCTTGCTTTTGAAATTTGGCAGAGGCAGTAAGAAATCTGGTCATAGGTGAGTTGGGGTATTAATTAAGGAGATAAGAACTCTCAGAATGAAGGGAAAGCTTTAATTCAATAAAGATTAAGTGCATACTGTTTGGCAGGTACTATTCTAGGAACTGCAGATATGGTAGTCAAGCAGACAAGCAAAATCCTTGTGTTATGGTGCTTATGTACTAGGGAGGAAACAGATAATAAGGAAATAAAGAGACTGCTACATAGTATACTAGGTGATAAGAACCAGGAAGAAAGTAAAGTATAAAAAGAATGAAGAGAGAGGGGAGGAGGAGACCACCCACCAGAATAGGATGGGATAGAATTGTAGCTTCAGTCGCCCTGTCTGCTGAAATTATCTCTGCTTTAGGACAAACTTACTCTCCTCTCTAACCCTTTCATATGAAACGAGATCCTTAGTCTGTCATTTAGATGAGAAAAGGGAATTGGTGGGAGGTTTCTCTGTGAATTTTTTGAAATCAGATTTGTAGTTCATTAAAATTGGTCTCTAGCTCAGAATAAATTTGTCACTACAGCAAATTCTGGAGGTGGGGGTGCCTATGACCAATGTACTACCCTTATTTCTGCCAACTTAATTGTTTCTGTCCTAAGAGAAGCACACCCAGAGAAGTGATGGGTCTTGATATTTGTAACAGGTACATGAGAACTTTGCAAATATATTTGAAGATTTATAAGAACATCTGAATCAAAAAATATAAGATGATCAATTTTCCAAGCCATTTATCACTTCAAAAAAAAATGAAGTACCAGAAAACTAACCTTACGATATTATATATTATTAAAATATTACATCGCTTAGGAATATGTTATTTTTACTTGCATAGATGCATTATGAATGTGCTAAGTTAATGTACAAGTAATAAAATTAGGCCATGAGGGAAGAACATTGTTGTCTTTGCAACATTCTATCCATATCACCTAATTATAGCATCTTCACTAAAATGAACTAAACTCTTTGCAGATATAAAATAAATGGAATTTCATACCTTCTCACAATTTAGGCAAGTATATTACCAACATGCTTTAAGAGCTCATCATTATAGGAATTCCAGGAAATGGAATTAAATTTGGTAAGCTTATTTCGTAAGTAGGTGAGCTGGTAAATGTGCGGATCTTCAGAGGATTGAACTGCTTTATTCACATCAAAACCTTGTGTTTATCCAACCTTGGCATCCTTAAAGTTTATATACAGAATTAAATGTAACAGAATTGTACATCACCAATCAATGCCTGAATTGTGTGAAGTCACAAATCTGTTCATACTAACCTCAGTGCCATCAAAAGTCATCATCATTACTTAATAACAGGCTTCATTAAACACTATTGTTTTTGGCTGAACTTTGTGTCACTGCCATAGTGTATTAAACAGATACAGTTACCTCTGTGTATTACCATAGTTGGTTTTATGTGGTTCTGTCTTTAATTTTCTATATTTTTCAGGTCTTGTTGCATTTTTTGTTTTGCCTTTTATTTAAAAAAAGTAATTCCTATTTTCAAACCTCTACTACTTTTTAAATTTTTTAAAAAGATTTACTTATTTTAGAGACAGCAGGGTGGGGGAGGGGCAGAGAGAGAGAGAGAGAGAGAGAATCTCAAGCACACTCCCCACTGAACTCAGAGCCCGACCCAGGCTCCATTTCATGACCCTGAGATCGTGACCTGAGCCGAAACCCAGAGTCAGACTGATGCTTAATCAACTGAACCATCCAGACACCCCTACTTTTTAAATTTTTAAACCTCTTTTCAATAGGATTTGAAGCGTAGTACATCGATTTGCATTTTTATTTATTCTGGTTAAGTGTATGTTGTTTACATTGCAGTCTTCAAGCATCTCAACCACCTAAACTAATAAAAATGTTGGTAGGTTTATTATTACCATTAATATAAAATTAATTTACCATAATTACCATATTATTATCATTAAATGTAAAAAGCTTTTTGTTAAAAATCAGAAGCATTTAGTTAAAAATGACTATTATAAAGTATAAATAAGGTTTGAAATTCATATGATTAGTCACACCAATTTAAAGCTAGAAATATTAAAATTAAAATGTTCACATTTTTCTTTGTTTTTAGCCTATGCTCAGATTTTAAAACTACATTGGCAAACAAAAAACCTAACAAGTAAGATACGTGGGGAAAAATGATAAAATATTATTTACAATATATATAAACTCATTGAAAATATAACTTTTCCTGGAGTGCCTGGGTGGCTCAGTTGGTTGAGTGTCTGACTCTTGGCTTTGTCTCAGGTCATGATTTCATGGGCCAAGGGATCATAGGGCTCTTCCATCAGTGGGGAGTCTGCTTGAAGTTTCTCTCTCTCTGCCCCTCCCCCCACTCATTGCTCTCGCTCTCTCTCAAATAAATAGATAAATATTAAAAAAGAAAAGAAAAGAAAATATAACTTTTCCTGTCCAGGTATACCATGACTTGGGCATAAATAACCCACATACTTCACTCATATTTGTAACAATAGTTAGGAACAGTGGTTCATGGTGGTAACCTTTGTTGTTGTTTTTTCCAGTTTTTATTTAAATTCTAGTTAGTTAACATACAGTATAATATTGGTTTCAGGTGTAGAATTTAGTGATTCATCACTTACATACAACACCCAGTGCTCTTCACAAGTGCCCTCCTCAATGCCCATCACCCATTTAGTCCACCCCCATCCACCCCCCTCCAGCAACCCTCAGTTCGTTCTCTTTAGTTAAGAGTCTGTTTCCCGTTTTGCCTTTTTTTTTCTATCCCTAAGTTTTGTTTCTTAAATTCCATATATAAGTGAAACCATATGGTATTTGTCTTTCTCTGACTGGCTTATTTTGCTTAGCATAATACACTCTAGCTCCATCCACAACATCGCCAATGGCAAAATTTCATTCTTTTTGGTGGCTGAGTAATATTTCATTGTGTATATATACCACAGCTTCTTTATCCATTCATCAGTTGATGGACATTTGGGCTCTTTCCATATTTTGGCTATTGATGATAATGCTGCTATTTAACCATCGGAGTGCATATGCCCCTTCAGATCAGTATATTTGCATCCTTTGGGCAAATACCTAGTAATGCAATTGCTCAGTCATAGGGTTCTAGTTTTAACTTTTTGAGGAACTTCCATACTGTTTTCCAGAGTAGCTGCACCAGTTTGCATTCCCAAGGTGGTAACCCTGAAGGGTAACCGGCCTTCCCCAGAGCTCTCATTGGGAAAGTGACTCTTCTACTATAAGGAGAGCCATGGCTGCTGCCTGAGACTCTGAGAAAGAAGGAAAGGAAGAAAGGAAGAAAGGAAAAGAAAGAAAGAAAGAAAGAAAGAAAGAAAGAAAGAAAGAAAGAAAGAAAGAAAGAAAGAAAGATTGTAACTCTTCATCAAAACACAGAGACTTTTCAGAACATGGTTGTAATAAATTGTGTACCTGCTCTTTCTTAAGCTGATTTACTTATCCTATGTGCACACTGGAAAATTCATCAGTCTGCCACAAAACAAACAAGCGAACATCACAGTAACAACAAGAACAGAAACTTTCAAGGCTAAAAAATCCAGAACAGAGTAACTGATAACATATCGGAGTGGTTCTGTCTAGTCTTATGCTGCATGCCTACTCAATGCCAAACCCTGTCTTGGGGGTAGGGATACAATTGTAACACAGACACGTCTTCTCCCATCCCTAAAATACTGATCACACAGAGTGGAGATAACATATTCCTGGCCATGGGGCGCCTGGGTGGCTCAGTCATTAAGCGTCTGCCTTCGGCTCAGGGCGTGATCCCGGCGTTCTGGGATCGAGCCCCACATCAGGCTTCTCCTCTGGGAGCCTGCTTCTTCCTCTCCCACTCCCCCTGCTTGTGTTCTCTCTCTCGCTGGCTGTCTCTCTCTGTCAAATAAATAAATAAAATGGAACTTTGAGTGAATTTATGTCCAATAGGGGTTGACAAACTTATTTTTTTAAAAAGAGTAAATAGTACAGGCTTTACAAATTACAGGTGTCTATTGTAACTATTCAATTCTGTCAGGGTATCTTGAAAGTAGACATATATAAAAGGATGGGTTGGATGTGTTCTAATAAAACTTTATTTATAAAACAGCCTGAAGAATGGGTTTGCCCCAAGGGCTATAGGTTGTCACTCCTATACTAATGCTAAAAGATGCTAAAAATATATAGATGATGAATATTATAACTGAATAAAAGTTATTACGTAGCAGTATTTTGCATGTGTGTATGTCAGCATCATTCTTTTGGTATCTCTAGCCATCAAAAAATCATTGTGAGACAAACATAAAGAAAATCTAATAAGCACATTTTTCTTCTTTTCTATTCAGGCTAACTTCGGTGCTTTCTTGAGATATTTCTTCTGTATATGTAAAAATTATGCTTTACATTTTATTGGAAGAAAGCAAGGCAGACTGTTTTTCCAAATGCAGTTAAACAAGTTTTCAATCAGATTGGAAGCCAGCCGAGTCTTCTATCGAGCATAGACTTTTAGAAATCTGGGTTATTCAGTCAATTATTTTAAAAATGGTTAAATTTTTATTGTTTGCTAATAACCATGGTAAGACTGAGGATTCATAATAAGACAGAATCTTCATTATCAAATGCTCATAGATAAACAAACTCTTTTATTGTGATATGAGAAGAGCTACGATAAAGTGATGTATAGGATGTTACAGGAATTCCAAAGAAGGAATCTCTTCAAACTAACAAGGAAACTGCAGGACGCAAATTTTCAGGTAACTACTTAGAAAGCATGTAGTCTTAATTACCAGAATAAAGTGTCCCACTAAATCAGTGTGCTAATGTCCTTATTATTTTTCCATTAATTATTCCAACTAGCATCAGCCATAGCATCAGGAAGTTCAGTATTTTCCCCTTGAATTTTTCAAAGACCATGACAAAAAGTTATAGTCTAAAATGCCCAATTTCCACATCTAAACTAAAGGATTACAGTGGTGGAATCAGGTCACTGTATCTATTACTTCATTTTTTGTGTGGGGGGGGTGGGGATCAAGGTTTCATTTTACTTTTTTTTTTTAAGATTTATTTATTTATTTGACAGAGAGAGAGACAGCCAGCGAGAGACAGAACACAAGCAGGGGGAGTGGGAGAGGAAGAAGCAGGCTCCCAGCGGAGCAGGGAGCCCAATGCGGGGCTCGATCCCAGGACCCTGGGATCATGCCCTGAGCCGAAAGTAGATGCTTAATGGCTGAGCCACCCAGGCGCCCCAACTTTTTTTTATTTAAATTCAGTATCAGTTTCTTCTACCTGTGAATATATTGCTTCGTCGTTCAATCCAATGGAAATGCAGGATATTTTTCTTTTATTCTGTGAATCTCTTGTTTACAGGGCTGCACACACCACTTCATTCTTCCAAAGAGGCTAATCTCACTCTCTCATTGCTTAGGTCCGAAAAGTATGCCAAATACTTGGGTTCTCAAAGATGTGGCTCTTGGTACTTGGATACTTCAGCCCACAAATGCAGAAACCTTCCAGAGGAATGGGTTCAAGAGGGATTCTGGAGTTTATTACCTCATAGGCTCAGAACAACTGAACTTTTCCTATCCACCAAGTATCTACTTTTAAGTATTTGACAGCTTTTTCTTTTAGACTTCCATAAAACAAATGTTCTGATTACATTGCGTTTTCCAGAATATAAAAACATTCACCTAAATTTGTTATTCTTAAGTAAGCTACATATTATTTTTTCAAAGTTACATATTTTTTTCAAAGCTACATATTATTTTTCCTGTTTCATTTTGCTTTTAAAAAAAAATGAACCTTAATGAACTGGCACCTTCTTTGCTGAATAGAAGGTGATCGAAACATAAGTAAACCCACATAGGCACAAACAATCTTAGGTATGCCATTCAGCTATGTGAATTTTTAGCATTCATTAGACAAAAAAAAATGCCATAAATGTATGATCTGCATCTTATTCATGTTCATTATCAAACTCCAGAATGCAGCAAAGGCTACCTCCCCGTAAATCAGAAAGCCTAGCTACCTTTTGTTGTGGCATAACACTGATGCTTACTACCTTCGAAGTCATAGTCCTCATGACAGAAATGAGAACGTAGACTTGGAACTTTGTGGTATTTAAATGATTGATTTATTGATATGCTACAGTGGCTATTTGTAACCTAGTTGCCCTATTATAGCTAAAGTGCTGGAGTCAGAGCTCAAGCCCCAGTGCTCAAGTTTCATAGTTAAGACATCGCTTCATGTGCAGAGAGCTTCCTGCTCCCCTGCCCCCATACGTACTCCCCACGTCAACAGTGTCCAACAGGGGTCTAATATAAGAGGTGCATGATGCAATTAATGTTACGTTTTATCTCTTCTTTACCATCTCTTCTCAAAGGAAAACATACAGTTTGGAAGCTATAGAGAAAGGGGTGTCTTAGTTTAGAGGCCAAAAGATCTTTGGCATATGTCCATGAGATAAAATATGGGTATTATATCTCAGGTAACCAAAAAAGCCAGTGCTCAGTAAATGTGTCCTACTTTTACCAGCTTTGGCGATGGTAATCAAAGGTACACGGTGAAAATCTTTCAGAATCCTTCACTCTCCTTCCATATTATTAGATAACTGCAGCACAGGCTCTCTGTAGGAGGAGAGGGTCAAGCTACAGGACTATCTTTAATGCTAGGCTAAAAGCCCCGAATTTGGATGATCTAGCTCAGGGCAAGTCCCTTAAACAACAAAGAAGCTTCTCAAGGGATTTGCTTGTAAATTCTTTCACCCTCATTTACCTGTACTCTTCTTCCTGGAATGAATTATACTCCCTCTCAAAATCCCTAAATAGGTTTGATGATTAGACTTTCTTTATGGATGGCCCCTAAATGAAGTGTAAATGAACTTCTCAGAATTTTAATAGAGAGCTGATAGATAAATGCAATGGTTAATGGTGTATTTTCATTAGATAGCTATACATGAACTTGGATATTTCCTCTGTTCACAAGACCTAGGTGCTGTTATCCTGCATGAAAACACCTGGTTTTATCTTCAACCTAGAATACCTAATTCAGCAGTCTTCAAGCCATGTATCTTTAAAAGCAGCTTACAAAAGTAAGGATCAAGTTTTCGCTCTATGGTACTTCATCCCCAAATGAAAGGAATAACACATAGCAAGTGGAAACTGAAGAAATAAAATGAAGGAATGATGCAATAATCACAGAAATGCAATATGAATTCATGTAGGCCTTTCTAAAACGTGCTGTGATACTACTGAAATAAATTTCAGTTTCATGTGTTCATCATCACCTATATATTGAGTACTATAAATTTGGCGTTGTACAATAGGCTATATAGGTATAGTGATAACTATTTCATCCTTTCTTGGAGACACTTGCAGACAGGAAAGGGAGAAAACCCCAGAGGAGACTATAATATTTGCTGCAACAGTATAAACACAAGAAGTTACAAGAACACCTTATTCTCCCAGGAAGGATTTACTAAAGGATGGGAGACCTTAGCTCCTCACCAATTAGGTAGGACGTGCCTCCTCCATTACAAGAGAGGAAAATGTGGAAAGAATGGCTAGGACTGCTACTTTTGCAGAAGTCTTCTGAAAGGAATGGGAAACCGAGAAAGTAGATGTTCTTTGCCTATATATGTGGCCTGTGAGGATCACATTAGAGTAAAAGTAGGTTTTTTTATCTTCTGGTAGCCAGATAAAATAACTTCCATCACTTTTTATGAAAACAAAACAAAACAAATGTGTGCAGAGGATTGATGGGGAGCTTTCAAGCTACTGTGAAGACTGAAGACAATGGTGGTGTTAGAATGGGTGATGAAATAGAGCTAAAGCCTCAGTAAACACTGCTGCCTAACTTGGAGTATTTCAATCCTATAGATCAATGCATTCGGTTTGTTTAAGACAATTGAGTTTTTTTTCTTTTTCTTTTAAATTGGGCATATGACAAGACTTTTTAACTGATACTCAGAATGATAGAAGCAAATGTCCTGAATGATGTTTTCAAATGTCCTTAAAGATTTTTATGTCAAAATGTGTCAGATGTATTTGTATCAGGTTATATATTAGTATTATATGTGTTAATAAGCTCTAGCCATATGATTGTATGCTAGTATTCTCAGGAAGCAAACACAGTGAGACCCTGCTAATTTATTTCACTTCTTGGATCATTGTGTTCTCTTTTCCTCACATTGAAACATTGCTTGTATTGGTCACTGGCAAAGGCAATCTGCCTAATTAGATGGGCCAGAAATCTAATCTGGTGTGACAAATGAAAGAGACACATAATTGGCTATGTAATTCTAGGGTGGAACTGTTATCAATTTTAAGCAATTGATGTTCTCAGAATAACATTATACACTGTGTGAGTGATTACAGTTACTCTGGGGAATCACTGAATGTTTCTCTAATCTTTTAGTGGGTTATAAAAATTAACAGAAGCTTTTGGTAACTGATATTATACTCGCACATGATAACAATCTGAGTTTAGCTTCTTTAGTGAAAAAAGGTCCTAAACATAAAGTTGTTTTCATCTTATTGTGGAAAATATCCATCTTTAAACACAACATGACTGTTTGTTTCCCTTTAAGAGTAAAGACCATTAACTTCAGATCATGTCAAAGTTTCTTGCCTGAAATGCCTGCCAGGTGGGGGCACTTGCTTTGTTGACCTCAGCTTCTATTATCTCTACTTTGTGGTCTAGTGAAACTGCAGAAACCACCAGTATTTTTCTTTCAATTACTGTTGGTCATACACTTTTATACTCATCCTAATTTACCAGAAAACTGAACGTTTCCAGGTATGGAGAAACCAAAATTATATAGCTGAAACTTTAAAGAAACTCTTAACTAGGCCATATACAGAGTTACATAGTAATCACTTCCTGGGTTGCTTCTAGGGAAATGATGAAATTTAGCCCAAACTTGGAAATGTCACTCTTAGCAAGAGATTGTGCTACATACTATTGTTTATTTCTGCTCTTGCATTCCTCTAGTATGTCACATGTGTCCGTCCTAAAGCTTCTCAGAAAATTGGCTCATTCTCTACTTCACTTACTTTAGTTGGTTCTGTATGATTTGGCAGACAGAAAGATACAAATGAGACAGTTCTTGACATGCCCACGTTCACCATGTGCTTACAATTAAACTACACTCTTGAGCATAGACGGATTTGCAGAAAACAAATTTCCACACAATATTCTGGATAACTTGGAAGCTGCAACATTTAAAATATCCAAGAGGCGTTGATTCTTTATTTGATTGCAAAATATAAAATAACATTACAACAGGAATAATGAGTTTCCATGGCTATATAGGATCCTTAATGAAGCAGTGATCAAATAATTTGAAATACCCTAACAAAATGAGAATTCTAATACTAATAACAATAATAAGGCATATTAACACACATTCACTTTTTATCAGGCACTGTGTTGTGCATCACATGCATTAAATTCTCATCTTTTCAACAAACCCTGCACACTTATCCACTCTTTAAGGGTGAGGAGTTTGAGACTCATGTAAGTCATTTGCCAAAGGCCACATACATGGTACATACAAGACCAGGGCCGCAAATCCGGTTTTGTTTTCTTTAAAACAACTGGGTGATGGGCATCACGTGATGTCGTGAGCACTGGGTGTTATACGCAACTAATAAATCATTGAATATTACATCAAAAACTAATGATATATTGTATGTTGGCTAATTGAATTTAAATTAAAAGGAAAAACAAACAAAACAAAACAAAACAAAAACATATGCCTTTTAAATGATAACACCAAGCTCAGCTTCACAATATTGGTTTGATTGAAACTTTCCTGTCACAAAATACATAAAGGACAAGAAATAGCTACATCATGAGAAATATATTGTCTTGACTTAAAAAGAAGTGGTGGGGATATCAGGACCTCAAAAAGGCAATATAGATATTCTGTATCTATATTATACCCTAATAACAGAGGTTTAAGTACAGGGTTGACAAAGACACTACACACCAATTAGCCAAAATTTTTTTTTCCAAGCAATAAACCAAAACCATGATGTTTGTCATGTGTAAGATAGTTTGTTTTTTTTCTTTTTTTTTTTTAACAAATAGTTTTAGCTATTAAAAACATTTTCTGTTGTCCAGTGCAATATAACAATATTGGCTCTATGTAATAAAAAGTAATCCCAATGGCTCAGGACTATGACTAGGACTTCATTTGAAAATACTTACGTGGTAGATGTATTCTGGAGAGAAATTAAGTATGGATTTCAAAAGACTTCAAAATAAAATTAGCTCACCATTCTTATATAGCAGAGCTTAATCAGCCTTACAAGTTAAAGAAGACTTTTGTCACAGACAAAGGTTATTTTGACAAAGCCAAATTAAGGTCCAAGTAGGTCTTGATACACAGAAAAAAAAGGCTGGGTCCCTAGTGAGTCTAGTGATAATTAACACCTGACTTAAAGCACCATCAGGAATGACTTGGAATGCTTTAATTGGTCCACCTTACTTGCCTACAGGCTTTTTTGTTGTGGGGATATTTTAAGTCTCTTCTTGCTTTCAGCTAAATCTCAGCATGTCTCAGATTTCTAAAGCTACCTTTATCATTTGAGACCCTAAGGAAAAAATGAATTGTAATTCAGCTTTTATCTTACTTCATGGAGAACCATAAGTGTTTCTAGAATATTAAAAGGAGAGCTGATTAAGAAGGCAGGAATCAATCACAAAATAAAGGCAAATAAAAGTAGGAATGGATCTTTGGGTGTCCACTAACATACACAACCTCCTTTCATGTAAAATATATCAGGTGAATACATAATTTAAAAGAGTGATAAAGGATTAGTTCACAAATCACTGAGGAGACAAATTGAGATATACCAAATCAGTATAAAGCCATACATTTGCTCAAACCTATCAGTATTTGTCACTCCTATAGTAAAATGAGACATAAACTTACCGAATGTTAACTGTATCACTTATGTATTTTTATTATTGCTTACTTTGAATGAAACCCATGGGAGGGTGGTTATGAAAAATAATGATATCCATTAAGAGTGAAGATCTAATTGAAGGCATTATCAAATGTGGTAACACTTGCAGCTGGACCACCATGGAAATAGAAATAAATACGCAGATGGTCGAAACCAGTCTGCCTGTCAATGAACCATTAAGGCACATTATCCCAGCTGTCAAAAATTTTTCTATTTATGTTGAGTGTTCATCTTTGCTAAGTGGTAGATGGGATAATTACTCTATTTTTTTAAGACTATACTTTTATAAATTAGGAAGGTGAAATTTTGTTCTCTGAAACATTTTTGTATCAGTTTGTTTGATCTCTTTCTTCTTTTGTTATAAATTGTACTATCCTAATTTCAGAGTAAGTGTATTCTATAATGCAGTACATATATTATACTATTATTGAATGTATATATATTGAATATCTGCCTTATTTTAACATGTGCACATGTACATTTTTAATGTAAATTCCTTTCACATAAACACTAAATCATTATTATGAAGAAGAGAGTACTTAATTTGGTTTTGAGCTTTGTAGTTGTAAATAACATGTTCAGAAAATAATTTTTTTAAATCTCTTTGGATACAGAAAAAAATGAACAGCAACATATTTTCTTTCCTTTTTTTTTTTTTTGGTTATTTTTACTAAACACACAGACACTTTAATAAGAGTTTCAGTATTTCCATTATGCGTAGATAGAAATGTCAGAGTGAGTAGAAAGTGGAATCCTGCTGTCATTGAGAGTACTTGAATCTCTAATTCTGAATGAGTTATCTGAGGGTTGCTAGTAAGCATAAAGGAAAATTCTTGTCAATCTGGCACTTAATTGGATGTACTTCATTTTATTTGTAATCTCTGGAGAAAAGCCCTCTCAAACAGTGGACCCATAACATTTATAATTAAGATAGTGTACTTCAAATTTTGCTTTCATTTACACTGGGCAGAACTACACTTTTAAGATTCCTATGAACACATGGCATTAACGTGAAATATACGCAACAAAAATCTCCATAAGGTGAATATATATGAGGTTGTGTTTCAGGTAAAGGTTTATCCCAATTTCCTGTCATTCCTAGGTATTGGCTCTACTTTTACATAGGAAAAAATTATTCTTTGTTGTATCATATTTATGGGTATGGTGAGTGATACTAGTGAGTACCATAAAATGTTACTAGTCAGAATCTAAGGTATGATGGGAGATTAAGAGCATGTTCCTAAATTGCCCACACTGAGATTTGTTTTCAAATAATCAAGTGACTATGAAAAAGAAAAAGATTAGCATTGGAAACCAGAAGGAAAAAAAAAAAAACAGTGCCGCGTGTATGAAGACATCTCAGGCAGCAAAGTATAGGTAAAAGCAGATGAATGAAAGGAAAAATGTGGCACATGACCTGCCACAGATCACTTGTAAGTGGACCTCATAATTCGAGTGTAAGGACTAGATTGTGTCAGGGAAATCAGTAGCCTTCTAGCAATGTTCCTCTGAAGTTCATGAGGCCATGTTTAATAGAGACCCTAATGTACTGATGATTAGTCTAGGCTGCTGCTTAACTTTGGTACCTGGACTAGGCAAAGTGCCTGTGAACTGACTTGCTGTAAATGCCAGGTGATGAACAGTCAGCTCCAGCTAGTGTCCAACAAACAAGGAAAACCATCGATCCTCTCTGTCTTGTGTTCTCTCAATAACTCGACTATTGTTAATCTTTCTAACCAAATAGGTCACAGTGAATCTAAATGTTCTCCTTCATGTCAACTTCAAAGAAGAGATGAGGATTTTCCATAATCGCTGGCAGAACCTACCTCAAGCACAATATGAAAGTGAATTATTCTCCCTGTTAAACATGAGACAAAGAAAAAAAATATCTGACATAAGAAAAAATGTTGCATCTCAAAAGAAGGACATGATATGAAGAAACAAACATCTCCGTATGATAAAGAATTATAATGAAAGTCAAGAGGGGTGGCTCAGTCAGCTGAGCATCTGACTCTTGGTTTCTGCTCAGGTCATGAGCTCAGGGTCATAAGATGGAGCTCTGGGTCCAGTCCACACTCAGTGGGGAGTCTGCTGGAGATTCTCTTTTGCAACCATCTCCCTCTGCCCCTCCCCTGCAGGCTCATGTGCTCTCTCTCTCTCTCTAAAATAAATAAATCTTTTAAAAAAATAATGAAAGTCAAGAAAACATATAGAAAAATGTAGAATTTTGTTTATTTGCATTTTTTTAATTGATTAAACTTAATATTACTTCCAAAACACTTACTACGTGTCAGGTGCTGTTCTAAGGGTACTACAAATATTAACATTTAATCACTATAATAAATTTTATTATAATCCCTTTTTCACAGATTTGATCCTTAGGAAAAAATAAAAACATACTTTACGCAAAAAAACAGAGGTACGGACACAAAGAGAGAAGAATCTGAGGTTCAAAAAGAACCATAGCTCCTGGAAAAATAATGTAACCCATAGTAGAAGCTTCCAATGAATATTTGGTGATGTGAGTTTTGCTTAATTTGATAGAGGATTTCTGATTTTAAAAAAGTATATGAGACTGGATCATTCAGACAAAAAAAATTAGTGCCAAAATAATTAAAATAGCTTAAACATTTTCCATATAATTAAAAAATAAATGATAGAGGTAAAAGTGAAAATAACAAAATAAGCATGGATGAAGTATTTAACAGTTTATAGTAGTATTATAAACAGAATCCCAGGATGAAAATTGAAGATGAGTGATACTTAAGAAATAAGATAAAAAACTTGAAGAAAATTTCTTTTTTAATGTAAGCATTTCACGATATACTAAGTTTAATTGATAATGATGATGGTGATGATAATTTGCATTGAGCTTATAATACTCGTTAGCTTCCAAAATGCTCTATTTTCTATAAACTCATTTGAAATTCACAACTTATTAATCCTATTAAACCCTGTTAAAGGAGTACTATTATTACCAGCGTTTTGGAGAGGCAGAAATTGAAGAGCAGGATGAAAGTTTGAGCCTAGATTCAAACCCACAGAGCTTTCCCCTCAGCCCTTCACTCTGATCACCTCCAGGCAGATTCTGTTGCTGAAAAGAGATCCACGTCCTAGTAAAGTAAGTACACTTAAAGAGTAAAACAACAACAAAAATTCTTCACTTATTCATATACAAATATAAAAAATAAACACTAAAAAAAACCCCACAACTCAGTGCTTAATAAGTAGACGTTAGCATTGTTAAAGACAAAAATAAATCCCCAAAATAGTGAATCATTTCCATAGAATTTTGAGTAAAACAGATTGTGATTCAGATTTTTGTATCTAGACATGAGAAGTCTCAAAAAATGTACTTCTTGGAAATAAAGAGTAATTTAAAGATATTTGGAGCCAAATTAAAAAAATCAAAATAAGCTATTTTAATAATATGAAATTTGTTTTAAAAAACAGTAGTTAATAGAGAAAACATAAAAACTCTTAAAAGATTTGTATATTGCAGGGCGCCTGGGTGGCACAGGGGTTAAGCGTCTGCTTTCGGCTCAGGGTGTGATCCCGGCATTATGGGATCGAGCCCACATCAGGCTCCTCCGCTATGAGCCTGCTTCTTCCTTTCCCACTCTCCCTGCTTGTGTTCCCTCTCTCGCTGGCTATGTCTATCTCTGTCGAATAAATAAATAAAATCTTTTAAAAAAAAAGATTTGTATATTGCAAAAGATATATACATATGTATATGTAAATAATATTAGACGTGTTACATTATTAACTTAATCATTTATTTGATAATATTTACTGAGACAGCTAGGTGTTAGGTCCTAGAGATTTAGCAATGACCAAAACAGATATATTCTTGCTCTTATGTAGCTTGCTTTAAGTGAGGAGGGTAGAATCAAAAAGGAAAAAACAAAAATCAGGTTGCGATGAAAGACATTAATTAAAAGTGTAAAGGAATAAAGAGTGAGAACAATAAAGGAAGTCCTTTCTATTAAGGAGAGCTTTGAATGAGAGGAAGTGAGGGAATGAGCCTTATAGCTTTCTAGAGGATAATCTTCCAGGAAGAAGGGACAGCAAGGGTCCTGGGGTTGAAGAATGCCTGGCTCATTTCAAGAAAGTTAAGTGAGTGAAGGAAATGAGTTAGGCTATAAGGTCAGAAACAACCATATTTTTAGGCCAGGTGTTGGTAAAATAGAAATCTATGTGTCAAATTCTGCCCACTACCTCCTTTTGTAACAAAATATTATTGGAACACAGACACACCCATTCATTTATTCATATTATTGGAACACAGACACACCCATTCATTTATTCATATTGTCTATGGCTGCTTTCACCCTAAAACGGCAGAGCTGAGTAATGGCATATTGTGTGTATTGCCCACAAAGCTAAAAATATATCCTAAGCAGAAAAGTGATATTATCTGATTTATAAGAAACACTGTTGATACCATTGAGTAAATGGGCTTTTTTGAGGCAAGAGAAGGAGAAAGGGAGTACTTGGTAGGTTATTTTCATAATTTGAGAAAGCGTTGCACTACTTAGTAGTAGTTATTTCACTATTTAATATTATGGAGATTTAAAAAAATAACATCCAGTGCTGGTAAAATTTCTATGAACAACTAACCAAGACTATTCCTACTCAGAATGTGAAAAAAACATATTTTAAATTACAGTAGTAAAAAGTTAAAAAAAACCCTAAATATTTAATAATAAGAATTGATTAAATAAAACCAGTACAACTGTATAATGGAACTTGCTACTCATTAAAATTTCGTGTTTTCCAACAACACCGAATGTTCTTGGTGAACCTATTTAGGATACATTGTTATGAGAGAAAGCAACCTGCAAGATATTAGATCAAATATGCTTCCTTATTTAAATAAGAATATATTTTAATGATTTTTAGCAAATATTAACAGTATATTTCTTTGGCTTAGAGGTTTAGAGAACAGGTAGGTAGACAGATGAGAAAGAGCTTTTTAATGTATTTTCAATATAGTTCTTTTATAATTGATTAAAAATGTTAAAAGTTAAAAAAGAGAGCTTTCTGAATTTTTTGCTTAATAATTTTAATAATAAAACACTTTCACATGCCATCAAGATGTTTGCTGGATATGTGAATTTATATTCTTCTGCCCCCCTTCAATTTCTTATACATTATTTTAGAAAGTGTAGACAAGCAAATCCATAGCATATGAATTATTTTAATTCCTTATTAATTGTAATTACACAATACATATCTAATCACATTTAGCAGACAGATAAATTAATCACATAAGAAAAAAGGAAAATTACTACATAAAAATGTCATTATATGGAAATTATGTTAGTAGGACTATACCCCGTACCTATAAATAATATTTTCTTCACTCAGAAGTCATTGTTTCTTTCCTTTTCTTTCTCTTCCTGTCTCTCCTTCCTTCCTTCCTTAGTTCCTCCCTCCCTCCCTCCTTTCCTTCCTTTTCTCCCTTTCTTTCTCTTTCCTTTTATAGGGCATAATGTAGATGCTGTGATTATATGAAGTAAGATATAAGGCCTATCTTCACAAACCAGCTGTAAACAAATTCTCCTTCTTCTTCTTTTTTTTTTTTTTTTTAAGATTGATTTTTTTTNAGGAGAGGGAGAGAGTGTGATCAAGAGAGAGCACAAGCCAGGGGAAAGGCAGAGGGAGAAGCAGACTTCCTGCTGAGCAAGGAACCCGATGCGGGACTTGATCCAGGGACCCTGGGATTATGACCAGAGCCGAAGGCAGAGGCTTAACCATCTGAACCACCCAGGTGCCCCACAAATACTTCTTTATAATGAATTGAATTGTAATGAAAATGTCTACAAGCTGCTGTAGAAATATAGAAAATGGATATTGGGAAATAAGTGGTAGGCCGACTGGGAGTGTGATCGCAGTAGAATGGACTCAAAAAGAGAGACCACCTGAGAATTTTACCAAAGACATGAAATTGCAGAATGTATGTACTTTGCTGTGGTGTGGGGCGCAGGTGGTGATGGAGTTCTGGGAAAGAGGGCAGAAATGAGTCTGGAGCTGAAGTTTTTGACTTTGTTTTACTTTGGTTGTTTTATAAACAATTCGAAAATTTGTGTTTTAGTTGTCTGATTTTGGTGGTGATATGAAGCATGATTGCAGAGAGAAACTAGAAGCAAAAAATTAGAAGGCAAGAATCCATGCAAAAGATTAGATCCTGGTCAGAGAAAAGGATAAGAATGAGAGATCTTTTAGAAGGTTTAATTTTAAAGATGTATAATATGTATTTGATGACTATATATATGATTATGGATAATATATAATCCATATCTATGTATACCTAGATATGTATCTTTATATATAGATGAGAGCTAGAACACAGAAACGTCTAATTTACACTGCTGGAAAGATATGAATGTCATCTTGAATTAAAAGTACAGTTGCCATGAGAGGGTTGGTCTCTTCAAAGTGACCCTTAATGTCCAGGGTCTATTATCGTACTTAATAGTTCGTGGTGAATACAACAGAAAAAGAGAACATCAAGTTGATCATAGCTATGAACTCTTATAAAAATCAAGAAGAAAGCCATTTTATCCTGCTGGAAAGGAGCCACAACTGTCTAAATCACTGTTACATTCTCATTATCTAGCATAGAATGTTTTCTGTGAATGAACGAATGAATGAATGAATGAATGAATGAGATATTTTTGACTGAACTTCTGATAGACTGCTAAAAAGCCAGACAGTGAATTATTTTGCAGTGACATCTCTGACCTGATATAGAAAAACAAAAGTGTGATCGTGGAGATGTGCCATACTGTAAAATGTGAAGGACAATGCCAGTGATATGTTATCATCGTCTGGTCCATTTGCGGGACAGAAATTCCCCACTGGGCTCCTGAAAAGGCAAAAGGTAGAGAATACCTTACACAGAGTATCTGTGATCTACCTTACTGAATTTTATTTTAAAATGCTGGTCTGACCTTTAGAGAGATCAAATTCTGAGACTTATGAAAAGTAAACTAAAATACAAACAGAAAATTAATAAATTTTTAAAATTAAGACAAATGGAAATGAATGGTGATTTCCTATACCACAAGAAGTAATGAGTTTTTCTGAGATAATGTTTTTTAATTTCAAAAGGGGTATTTCTATGAAAATAATGTTTTTTCAGCATGTGGTTTTCTTTAATGTGCTTATGTTCAATGTTACATAAATTATCAGTGTTAAAAGGTGTGTGAAGGATCATGGTCTTCGAGTTGAAGGCGATAAGATAGGAGGAGGTGTATTGATTGCCTGCTATTCTAAAGGAGAAAAAAATATACAATTAAGAAAATTTGAATGAGCTAAAAAGCATCGGTGATTTTTTTGTGTGTTCTCAGTGCAAAGAAATATCTTGAGAAAGTTACCTTATTACTTTTTTCTGCTATGTGTAAATCAACAGAAAAATTAGGAATTCCAAGGAAATGAATTAAATTATTATGTTAGCAAGATACTCTGAGAATGGAAACTAAAGGAATCTGAAATACTGTATTCAGATATTTGCACCAAAGTTTAAGAATGAGAGAATACAGGGGCACCTGGGTGGCTCGGTTGTCAAGCGTCTGCCTTCGGCTCAGGGCGTGATCCCGGCGTTCTGGGATAGAGCCCCACATCAGGCTCCTCTGCTGGGAGCCTGCTTCTTCCTCTCCCACTCCCCCTGCTTGTGTTCCCTCTCTTGCTGGCTGTCTCTATCTCTGTCAAATAAATAAATAAAATCTTAAATAAAAAAAAAAAAGAGAATACAATGCAGTGATTTTAAGTCCAAGCTAATTGGGATGAGGTTTAAATAAACACAGCAATTGGGATAGATATATAATAATTGGGTAAAAATTTAACTGTGCTTGCCTATGATGTTTGTAGTTTACTTTTTAGTTTTGTTGACAGAACAATCCTCACGGTGTGCCAGGCACCATTCTAAATTTTGGGAATGTGTGGTAAAGGAAACCCCGACTTCCTGCCCTCCTGAAGCTTATAGTCCTGATAAGAACAGTTGACACAGAAGCAGTAAGTTCCTGTAATGTGCTGGTGAGGGTCTCCTGAGCTCTCAGACAGGAAATTACTGGCTCAGTTCCTGTGCTAGCAAATAATGGTTAATCTACACAACATTTGCCATTCTTGAGGAAGATTAATCTATTGCAACATGTGTCTTTGCACATTTCTAGGTACTTTAAAACTCCAAGTCTCAGATGAAAACAAGAATAAAATCTTGAGCATATTCTAAGTTCTTATGGAAATGGGTTAGCCTACTGCCTGGATTTGGAATCGTATTAGGAATTTAACATTTCGCAGCAGAATGTCAATTCAGCTGTCTGAGTATCTGAAATGTAAAACATATGGATCGTTTTATCAACAACACAAAATATTGGCATTTCAGACACTCATTAAAAATGTCAATCATAAATTAACTGTGATGCCAAGAACTTGCTTGAGACATCTGATATTTGAGAGATAGGATCTAAAAGATATATGAAGCATCCGTTTCTCTAGTCAGGCAATCAAGAAACTGAAGCTCAGATTTTCATTTAGTTTTCCAAAGTATATGACTTGAAGGAACATACAGTTTGCTCTTTCCTTTACACCATTATGCCCATGCTTTCGGACAATAAAATTTGATTGTTTAATTATTGCATTCATTTATTCATAAATATGTATAGATTTATTGCAAATGATTATGCCAAATCTATAAAGGACATATGAGATGATAAACTTTTTTACGTAACAAAAGAAGTGTTGTAGCCAAGAGTCTTAGCTCTGTACTTAACATGAGTTTAAATCCCTCCTTTCTTGCAAATAAGTTACATCCTCTTAGCAAATTTTATTGACTCTCAAAACATTGATGTTCTTATTTGTGAAATAAGGATTAATAATGTGTCTGTTTCATAGAGCTCCCACAACAAGAAAGAGAAAAGATACTATAAGGGCTTAGCATTGCACTCGATGCCTAGTTAGTAGCTATTATGATTATGGTCATTAAGTTCTGATTATCATTAAGAATATGGTTTCTTTGTTTGTTTTACTTTTTGTTTGGGGATAATTATAGATTAATGTATAGTTTTAAGAAATAAGTCAGAGCAGAGGTGCCTGGGTGGCTCAGATGGTTAAGCGTCTGCCTTCGGCTCAGGTCATGATCCCAGGGGTCCTGGGATCAAGCCCTGCATCGAGCCCCATATAGAGCTCCACATTGGGCTCCCCGTTCAAGTGGGGAGCCTGCTTCTCCCTCTCCCTCTACTTTTCCCTGTGCTTGTGCTCTCTTGCTCTCTCTGTTAAATAAATAAATAAAATCTTTAAAAAAAAAAGAAAGAAAGAAAGAAGTCAGAGCAGTTCCTGATAAACGTCACCCAATTTTTTCCAATCTCAATTTTTTTTCATTAATTGTAGTACAATATCTCAAGTAGGAAATATACATTGTCACATCACTGACCTTACTCAGATTTCACCAGTTTTATAAACATTCATGGGGGGGGGGGGGGGGGATCNGGGGGGTGGTATGTATCCTGTGCAGTTTTATCCTAGATCTGTGGAACCATTACCATAGTCAAGATACAGGCTAGTTTCATCATAAGGATTCCCCATGCTCCCTTTTTATAGTCATGGCTACGTCTCTCCCTCCCTCTGCCCCTTCCTAATACCTGATAACCACTTATCTGTTCTCCATCTCTATAATTTTGTGATTTCAAGAATGTTATGTGGATGCAATCATACATAACCTCTTGAGTATTTTTTATTACTCAGCATAATTCTTAAAAGATCCATCCAAATTTTTACATGTATGAATACTTTGTTCCTATGGATGAACCATAATAAATATATTTATTGATCCATGGAAATAATTTAGTTGTTTCCAGATTTGGACTAATAAAAATAATGTTGCAGTGGGCATCTCTACACAGGTTTTTTGGTTGAACGTTGAGTTTTCATTTCTCTGGAATAAATGCCAAAGAGTGTAACTGCTTGGTCATATGGTTAGCAAATGTTTAGTTTTTTAAGAAACTGTCATACTTTTTCCAGAATAGATGTCCTATTTTACATTCCCACCAGCAGTGTATGAGGTATCTAGTTTTTCCACATCCTTCATGGTGTATTATGTAATCACTATATTTTCTTTTAGTCGTTCTTACTGGTATTCAGTAAATACTATTGTGGTTTTAATTTGTGTTTTTCTTATGACTAACAATATTGAATATATTCTCATGTGCTTATGTGATATCTCTATATCCTCTTAAATGACATAACTGGTTTCTGTCCATTTTCTAATTGGATCATTTTTGTTTCCACTGTTCACTAGAAAGCTATTTCCATATTCAATTCTATATATAATTCTTATCTTTGATATGTGGCTCGTAAATTTTTTTCTCAGTTTGCAGCTTGATTTTCACCCTCTTTACAGAATCTTTTTTTAATTTAATGAGGTGCAATTTATCCAATTTTTCTTCTATGGATTATGCTTGTGGTAATAAGTTTAAGAACTCACCACATAGCCCTAGGTTCCAAAGATCTATGTATTATGTATTTTTCTAAAAATTTTACAGTTTTTTTGTTTTGCATGTAAGTCCATAATCCATTTTGAGTTAATATTTGTATTAAGAGTATGATATTTAGATTGTTTCCTCCCCCCTCCCTCCCTTCCTTCTTTCCTTTCTTTCTTTTTGCCTATGAATGTCCAAATGCTTCAAGATCATTCATTGAAAACGCTGTATTTCTTCTACTGAATTGCTTTTACATTTTTATCAACCTCAGGAAGGCACATATTCGGTCTATATGTCAGTTTTCTGTGTTGTTTCTGTGTGGCTTTCTTCCACCAGTACCACGCTGTCTTCATATAGTTACTATATACGAAGACCTGACATCAGGTAAGAGTGATTCATCAACACTTCATTCCCACCTGTCAAACCTCTTTTTTTTTTTTTTTTTCACTCTTCTAGATCTTGTTTCTTCCTACATAAATTTTTAGGTAAGCTTGCCCAGGCTGTAAAAATACTTGCTGGGATTTTGATAGGAATTGCATTAAACCTATAGGTAAATTTGGAAAGGATTGATATCCTTATTTTGTTGAATCTTTGAGCCACAAATATGGTTTGTCTTTATATTTATTTAGGTCTTCTTTGATCTCTTTCATCAGAAGTTTGTCATTTTTTTTTAAGATTTTATTTATTTATTTGACAGAGAGAGAGAGACAGCCAGCGAGAGAGGGAACACAAACAGGGAGAGTGGGAGAGGAAGAAGCAGGATCCCAACAGAGGAGCCTGATGCAGGGCTCGATCCCAGAATGCCAGGATCACGCCCTGAGCCAAAGGCAGACGCTAAACAACTGAGCCACACAGGGGCCCCAGAAGTTTGTCATTTTTAAGCTATAAATCCTGGAGCTATACCTAAATCTAACCTTGTTAGATTTATACCTAAGCATTTCATTTTCTTTAAAGCAACTATAAATGGTCTTGTGTTTTTAATTTTTTAGTTTGCACATGTTTATTTTTAGTATATAGAAATGTGATTTACTCTTATATATTGATCTTATATTCTACAACTTTTATTTCTTCCTTACCAATCAATATAACTTTTATTTCCTTTTCTTGACTGAAAGTACTAGCTATAACTTTTAGCAGTGTGTTGAATAAAAATGGTCAAAGTGAATATCCTTGCTTTGTTCCTGAATATTGTGGTAAAGTATTCAGTCTTTCACCGTTAAGTGTTGATGTTAGGTGTAGATTTTTTGTGGATGCTCTTTAATCAAGTGGAGGAAGTATATTAGTCTTCTGGGACTGCAATAACAAAGTACCAAAAACTGATAGTTTAAACAACAGAAATTTATTCCCTTACAATCCTGGAGACCAGAAGTCCAAGATTAAGGTGGTGATAGAGTTGCTTTCTTCTCAGGCCTCTGTCCTTGACTTGGAGATGGCAGTTTTCTCTTTGTGTGCTCACATGGTCTTTCCTCTGTATTGTTTGTATCCTAATCTCCCCTTCTTGTAAGGACACTGGCCATATTGGATTAGGACCTACCCCCAATGACTTGATAGTTATCTTTTCAAAGACCCTATTCCAAATAGACACATTCTAAGTTACTGGGAGCTAGGACTTCCACATACAAATTTGTAAGATGGCAGAAGAGACACAACTTAGCTCATGTGAAGAAGTTCCTGTGAACTCCTTGCTCTTTGTAAGTTTTCAATATAAATGAGTGTTAAGTTTTGTCAAGTGCTTTTTCCTGGATTAGTTGACATGATGTTTAATTTTCCTTTTAAACCAATTGGTGTGGTAGAATACTGTTAATTATTATTATTATTGTTATTATTATTTAAAATTCTTATTTATTTGACAGAGAGAGACACAGCAAGAGAGGGAACACAAGCAGGGAGAGTGGGAGAGGAAAAAGCAGGCCTCCCACCGAGTAGGGAGCCCAATGCGGGTCTCAATCCCAGGACCCTGGGATCATGACCTGAGCCTAAGGCAGATGCTTAATGACTGAGCCACCCAGGCTCCCCACTGTGAATTATTTTTTAATGTTGAACTAACCTTGAACCGTTCATGGAATAAATTCCATTTGGTCATGCATATAATTCTTTTCACACATTGCTAGACTTAATTTGCTAATTTTTAATTGAGAATTTTTACACCTAAGTTCAATGAGAGATATTGGTCTGTAATTTTCTTTTGTTGCATTCTGTCTACTTTTGGTATCAGAGTAAGAGCAGACTCATAGAGTAAGTATTCCGCTGTCTTCTATTTTCTAGAGGACATTGCATAACATTTTATTTGGGAAAATTCTCCAGTGAAATCATCTGGGCCTGAGAATTTCTTTTTTGGGAGCTTTTTAATTAAAAATTCAATTTATTTAGTGGTTTTAGCATTATTCGGATTATCTATTTTATCTGGTTGAGTTTTATAATTGTGTTATCCTGTGGCCATTTCTTCTAAATTGTATAATTTAAGAGCATAAAGTTACTCAGAATAATTCCTCATTATCCTTTTGATGTTGGCAGGGTCAGTAATGAATGTTCCTGGTTTTATTCTGAATATTAGTAATTTTAATCTCTTTTTTTATCTGTGTCCATTTTCCTGAGTTTTTTTTTTTTTTAATTTATTGGGGTTTTTTTTTTTTGGGGTTTTTTTTTTTTGGAGAACCAGTTTCTGGTTTTATTGATTTTTCTATTGTTTTCTCTTTTCAATTTTTTTAAATTTTTGTCTTAATCTTTATTATTTCCTTCATTTAACTTGCTTTGTACTTATTTTACACTAAAAATATTTTCTTGAAGGTAAATAATATAAGGTAGAAGACAATATGGATTGTTGATGTGATACTTTTTGTTATTTCTAATGTAAGCGGTTCTGGTTATACTCTGGTCTCTGATCTTGCCCCTCCCCCAGTTCTGTTGAGATATAATTGATATATGGTACTGTGTAAGTTTAAGGTGTACAGCATAATGATTTTGACTTACACTCATTGTGAAATGGTTACTATAATGAGTTAGTTAACACGCATCATCTCCTATAGATATAAAAAAAAAGAAAAAGAAAAAAATGTTTTTTCTCCTCATAATGAGAACTGTTAGAATCTACTCGGTTAACAACTTTTATGTATTCATACTGAGTTTTTCATTTTTATGTTTCATGTTGCTATTGAGTAATCGGTCAATATATGTAATAACTTTATATTGTCAGTTATTATAAAATTTACTTCCAGGTTTATATATATTTTTTCCACTAATGGTTGCAAAAAAACTATTATAAATAAAATGGTAGCGGCCAGCCATCTTGTTTCTAGGTTTAATTTTTTAATGGTATGTGTCACAGTGATAGAATAAGTTTTGTTGCACGTTATAAAATGAAACTGGTTGCAATAAGAAAAATGTAATGATTCAGTCAGAAACCATGCATGAGTTTTAAACTGTCATCCCCTTTTAGTAGACTCTCTTTGAAATTCCGTGTTTTGTGATTGTTTTTATTTCAATTTTAAAAAACAAGTTGTGCAATATAATCTGCAGATTTCCAGTGATATCCACACAAACTTGAGAATGCACAAGATGACTTGTATTAGTGATTATGTTGATTACATAGAAGTGAAAACACTTAAGCCCCAGGGCCACTTCAGTTTATCTTGATCTGATACAGAGACAAATAATTGGCTCGATGGTATAGAATCTGATCAGGATCAGGACCAACATTCGCCTATTGATTTCTTACCAGGAAGAGTGTGTGTCTCTGTGTGTGTGTGTGTGTGTGTGTGTGTGCACGCGCCACCATCCCCATAACTTAGAAAATTGGTTTTAAAGTAGTGGGATTTAGGGGTGCCTGGGTGGCTCAGTTGGTCTTCAGCTCAGGTCATGATCTCAGGGTCCTGGGATTGAGCCCCACATCAGGCTCCCTGCTCAGTGGGGAGTCTGCTTCTCCCTCTCCCTCCACCCACCCCACTCATTCTCCTTCTCTCTATCTCTCTTAAATAAATAAATAATCTTTAAAAAAAAATAAGGTTGGAGCACCTCAGTGGCTCAGTCGTTAAGCATTTGCCTTCGGCTCAGGTCATGATCCCAGAGTCCTGGGATCAAGCCCAGCATAGAGCTCCCTGCTCAGTGGGAAGCCAGCTTCTCCCTCTCACACTCCCCCTGCTTGTGTTCCCTCTCTCAATGTCTCTCTCTCTCTGTCTAAATAAATAAATAAAAATATTTAAAAAAATAAAAAAAATAAAAAAATAATAATAGAGTAGTGGGATTTATTTCTGCACAAATTCTCCATCTTCCTCTTCTAAGACCTCATCTCTTAGGTGATTTGGTGTGGATTTTGAGTTCTACAGAATCCTTTTTATAGTTATTTGAAACCATGCTACCACCTTATACTTAACTTTTTGTCAGTCAGTAGATAGCCTGTTTACTTGAGATGTTCAATAAATACTTGGTAGCTATTGTAGTTTAAGTTTTATTCTATACCTATATTTGTATATTTATGACCATCAGGCTCTGAGTGGAGGGTTTATGTGGCAACAACTGAAAGGGAAAGAAATCTGGTTCTTATTTTCAGAATTTTTTGTACCTAGGACTGATTTCCAAGAACACTGAGGGCTTAGGTCAAAACCTCTTGAACTGTAGAAACTGAAAAATAAAACTGAGCTGTGTAATACTTCTTATAGAGTTTCTAATGCTATATTAAAATTTTTGGGCTATTAGAATAAAACATAAAATGACAGTATAATCTGTGGTTATCTGTAGCACCAGCTGCCCACAAACTGTTACTAATAATCAGCAAGGGATGAATACCAGATCTCGGATAGTTAACTCAATGTCAGGAACTAAGCCACAAATTTGCTGTGAACACCTGTTGTTGACTCATCCATTTTGTTCACTGACTGACAGGTTCTGTGTGAGGTGTGGGGGTGAGTGAGGTTTATTACTTATCATTTGTTACATGAGCAATGACCCCAAAATTCAGTGGCTTAAAAAACTGAGCATTCATTCGAGGAACCTGGGTGGCTCGACCATTAAGTATCTGCCCTCAGCTCAGGTCATGATCCCAGGGTTCTGGGGTTGAGCCCTGCATCAGACTCCCTGCACGGCAGGAAGCCAGCTTCTCCCTCTCCCACTCCCCTTGCTTGTGTTCCCTCTCTCGCGCTCACTCTCTCTGTCAAAAAAGTAAATAAAATCTTAAAGAAAAACAAAAACTGAGCATTCATTACTCACAATTTCTATAAGGAATCTGGATGTGACTTATCGGGGTCCTCTGGTTTGAGGTCTCCCAGAAGGCTGCAGCCATGGTATAGGCATGGTCTCATCTGAAGATACGATTGGGAGGTGACCTGCTTCTAGGCTCAAGAATGTGGATACAGGATTCAGTTTCTTACTAGCTGTTGGTTAAGGGTCTGTATTAGTTCCTTGTCATGAAGGCCTCTCTATAACATGGATGAAAACATGGCAGCTGGATTCCCTCAGAGTGAGTGAGCAAGATAGCAAGACTGAAGTCACCCTTATTTCATAATCTAATCTTGGAGTTGCTATCCCTTCTCTTTTGCTTCATTCTATTCAGAGCACCAGGGTTAGGTTGTATTCAAGGGGAGGAGATTATACAAGGGCATGATAGAAGGAGGCAGGGACCATTGGGAGTCATATTAGATGACCATGAGGATATTATTATTTGTGGTGTACACAATTTTTTTTCCTTAAAAACCCATTGGATTTTTTTTTTCTTTCCATTTGTGATTAAAGAAAATACACGTAAATGACAGGGAGAATAGACATACCCTTAAAATGATCCTGTTTTATGTGGCAGCTATGGAGAATGGGAAACTAATCACAGAAAAGAGACAATTAATAAATTTTACTAGTACAGAGGCACCTTCTCACTTTCAAAGTAGCCATTTCAATTAAACATTTTAAAGTATTAATGGATCCTATCAGCATTTAAAACTGTATTTAAAATTCAACAAAACTCTCTTCGCAGATGACATGATACTCTATATGGAAAACCCAAAAGACTCCACCCCCAAATGACTAGAACTTATAGAGCAACTCAGTAATGTGGCACGATACAGAATCAATGCTAAGAAATAAGTTGCATTTCTATACACGAACAATGAGACTGAAGAAAATTAGGGAATCGATTCCACTTACAATAGCACCAAAAATCATATTATATCTTGGAATTAACTTAACCAGAGAGGTAAAGGATCTATATTCTAGAAACTACAGATCACTCTTGAAAGACATTGAAGAAGACACAAAATGATGGCAAACATTCCATGCTCATGGATCAGAAGAATAAATATAGTTAAAATGTCTATGCTACCCAGAGCAATCGACACTTTCAATGCCATCCCAATCAAAATACCAATGACATTTTTCAAAGAGCTGGAGCAAACAGCCTTTAAATTTGTGTGGAACCAGAAAAGGCCCCAAATCACCAAGGAAATGTTGAAAAGGAAAAACAAAGCTAGGGGCATCTCGTTGCCTGATTTCAAGCTCTACTACAAAGCTGTGATCAAAGACAGCATGGTACTGGCACAAAAACAGACACATAAACCAATGGAACAGAATAAAGACCCCAAAAACGGACCCTCGGCTCTATGGACAACTAATCTTTGACAAAGCAGGAAAAAACATCCAGTGGAAAAAAGACGGTCTCTTCAATAAATGGTGCTGGGAAAATTGGACAGCTATATGCAAAAGAATCCAACTTAACCACTCTCTCACACCATACACAAAGATAAACTCCAAATGGGTGAAAGACCTCGATGTGAGACAGGAATCCATCAAAATCGTAGAGGAGAACATAGGCTATAACCTCTTTGACATCGGCCACAACAACTTTTTTCATACACAGCTCCAAAGGCAAGAGAAACAAAAGATAAAATGAACTTGTGGAACTTCATCAAGATAAAAAGCTTCTGCACAGCCAAGGAAACAGTCAAAAAAACTAAGAGGCAGCCCACGGAATGGGAGAAGATATTTGCGAATGACACTACAGATAAAAGACTGGTATCCAAGATCTACAAAGAACTTCTCAAACTCAATACATGAGAAACAAATAATCAAATCAAAAAAAGGGCAGAAGATATGAACACTTTTCCAATGAAGACATACAAATGGCTAACAGACACATGAAGAAATGTTCAAAATCATTAGCCATCAGGGAAATTCAAATGAAAACCACATTGAGATACCACCTTACGCCAGTTAGAATGGCAAAAATTGACAAGGCAAGAAACAACAAATGTTGGAGAAGTTGTGGAGAAAGGGGATCCCTCTTACACTGTTGGTGGGAATGCGAGTTGATACAGCTACTTTGGAAAACAGTGTGGAGGCCCCTTAAAAAGTTAAAAATTGAGTTACCCTATGATCCAGCCATTGCACTACTGGGTATTTACCCCAAAGATACAGATGTAGTGAAGGGAAGGGCCATATGCACCCCAATGTTTATAGCAGCATCGTCCACAATAGCTACATTGTGGAAGGAGCTGAGATGCCCTTCAACAGACGAATGGATTAAGATGTGGTCCATATATACAATGGAATATTACTCAGCCTTCAGAGAGAACGATTACCCAAAATTTGCAGCAACATGGATGGGACTGGAGGAGATTATGCTAAGAAAGCAGAGAAAGACAATTATCATATGGTTTCACTCATTTATGGAACATAAGAAATAGGAAGATCGGTAGGAGAAGGAAGGGAAGAATGAAGGGGGGGCAAACAGAAGGGGGAATGAACCATGAAAGACT